>NC_053114.1:13174723-13492723 GCF_010015445.1 Perca fluviatilis
CCATGGAACAGAGAAACATTATGTCCTTTGGCACACAGACCGACTGTAGGCAGTCCTTTTCATTAGTCATCGCACGTTTCTAATGTATGATTAATGTCAGAGTAACAACTGATATTTAAACACACACACACACACACCAGATTTCTCGATTTAACAGCCTTGCTACATTAGTTTGAAAATACTGTATTGATAAAAAAATAATTTATGATATTAGAATTATAATGAGAAGTACTGTAGACTTTACTTTAATTTTAATGACTTAAGCTAGAACTTGGACAACGGGTAAACCGTTCTAACTTACTGAGTTTAGTATAATACTAAAATAATAGTTAACATACATTAAACTTAAGCTGTTCTGACAGAAATGGTTTCATTTATTTATATATATATATATATACACTACAGTATATCGTGTATATAAAAACTTTTGGAGACGGTATTTAGAATAAGACTTATAATATAAGGTATGTTTAGTGTTTGGATGTTATGTGTCATATGATCTGTAACAAACAGAGCTGCTATGTGTATTTGGTAATCCTCCAGGATCCAAGAGGGCATCTGATGAGTTTGAGGTTGCAGAGGAGCACACAGACAAGCTGGTGGCCATGACGGAGGAACAGAGAGAATATCTCCGCTGGTACTATCGCACAGAGGACCGTAAGTGCTGCTGACGCTGCTAAAATACTTCATCCAAATGAAAGTGGAGTGTCAGAGATCCCTCTCATCACTCCAGACTGTTGTGAATGCTTGATCTTAAAGTCGTTTATCTTTTTAAAACACTTCTACAACAAATATATACAAATAACTGTTTTAACATTAGAAAAAGGACACTGAATGGATTGAGTGCAGAATGTGCACGAAAAAAGAAAATTTCCCGAACCTAAGTTAATTCATTAACTTCATTTGATGCACATACACTAATTGCCTCTTGCACTATAAACTAAACTAAACACTATATTAATGTTAATACATGAGCTGTATGTTAAGCCGAGTGTTGTCTTTCTTCTGTTGCAGCGACCACATGGACTTTTGTGCTGCTGGGACTGGCCTTCGTCTGCCTTCTTGTTGGTTTTCTACTGCTAGGAATGGGAGCCATGGCCAACAAGTGTGACCTCAATTTACGCAATGGAAACACTTAGAGGAAAATGTATAATACGGATATTTTAAAGTTTCCTGTCTTTTTTTCCATCAGGAGCAGAAAGAAGATTGCTAAGTACAAGGCAGCAGCTGCGGCTCAGAAAGCCGAGGAGCTGCAGATGATTGCAGCGCTTCGAGACGACAGCAGCAGCAGCAGCAAAGCATCGCTGGTGCTCGCCAGGCAGGGGCAGGGGAACGGGGGCCTGACGGAGCTCAGAGCAGGAGACATCAGGGTCACATGGAAGGATGGCAACACCTCCTGCCTGTACCCTGACACTGCAGCACAGGAGGAGAACCAGAACCAGGAGGAGAACCAGAACCAGGAGGAGAACCAGAACCAGGAGGAGAACCAGGAGCAGGAGGAGAACCAGGAGCAGGAGTCAGCTGTGGAGCCAGTTAAGACGACAGAGTGAAGAGTTGAGACACCAACAGCAGCTGGGACAGTGTTTACCAAGAACTTGTTAGGGTTTAACCCTTCACTGCCTGCAGGATGCTAACTGTATTTACAACTTTGACTGGCAGCTAATAAAGCATTAAAACACATTCACAGCAGTCTGACAGTTTTTTCAAACCAAAATCCGACAGAGCAGCAATAGTGTGCATCTTGTACACAGGCATCTTATCATGCAATTCCAAAGGACCAAACAAACAAACCAAGATGCAAGCAACAATGCTAAAACAAAAACACATATATACATACACACATACATACATGTATGTGTGTATGTATATATGTATTTTTGTTTACATAAACATGTACATATATATGCATACGCATTTACACATACATATACACATGCAAAAATAAATAAAATGGCATTGACATAACTTGGGGAGAAAAAGACAAAAAAACAAACCCCAAAAACAAATAGGGGGTTGGTTTAGTCTTTACTTATTTTAAGCTTGTTACTATGCTGTAGCAAGTTGTGATTGATTGAGATACAACACTTTGATTTGTTATCTATATCGTCTGTTGTCTTTAGGACATGGCTGCTACGAAAGGTGACCATATTAAATTATACTCATCTAGAGAGTCTACATTAATGAAGATTACTCTTTCAAGTTTAGCTATTTTCAACAGTGGACCTATCCAATCTTGAATGTGTGGAGCACTGCTTTCTCTCCATTTACAAAAAAATCAGCTTTTTGGCAACAGCGAAGGCTACCGACATCCACTTTTTGTGATGTTGATTAGGCAATCTTGATAGAACCCCTTTTTGATAAGCCCAAAAATTTTGAACAGTAACACATTCCCATAACATATGTAGGTATGACCCTTTATCAGACGAACATTTCCAACATGTGTTGTTTGGCCTCAGCCCCACCCTCCACATCCTATTGGGAGTCCAATTGTACCTGTGTATTGTTTTAAGCTGAGTTAGTTTAAGTGAGACATTTTTGGAGATAGACTGAGCTCTTCTCCAGACTTCGCTCCATTTCTCCTCAGTTATATAACATCTTAAATCCATGGCCCAAGCCCTTTTTAGAGCAGGAAAATTAGATGATATTATACTTGTAACCTCTTTATATATATATTTTTGAATATTTTTTACAAGTAGACATTTATCCCAATAGGATGTTTTGGGCGGTTCTTTTGCATGATAACTAAAAGTAGCCGATTTTACATGATGTGGTACCACTCACCCAAGCCTTATTTACTAAAAATAAATCTAATCTTGAGTATGAGTTATGTGGAGCCGAGTAGTAGGTATAATCCTTTCCTAATGGATTGATTAATCTCCATATATCAATTAGTGCATGATCTTTGGTTAATGTTTTCAAGGCTATTTTGGCTTTATTTCAACATCTATTTGTAGTAGGGGGTGAATGGTCTGTGACTGTATCCAGAACTACATTGAAGTCTCCATCACTATAGGGATATCCTCTAATAGGTTGGTTTCACGTGATGTCACATTGCTGCTTCATGAGAGTGCGAAATTCAGATGGAGGGCAGGAAGTGAAGCAGCTGAGGATCTGCCATATGAAAAAATGCCCATGTTTTGTGTAGTTTACGGCTGCTCCAATCGTTCTAACCGAGAAAATGGAAAGGGGTTTTATAGAGTACCAAAGATTGTCGTTCATAACTAGGTGAGAAATGTAAAAAGCTCACAGAACAGTAGATTTTATAGCCAATTGGTCTGCGCTGCCGGCATCGCTACGGTCCAGGATTGCTGTTGTTAAAATGAACATAGTTCCTCGTGTGAATTTCTTAAGTACAATGATCCCATTACCCCCACCAATAAATTCCTGGAAGAAACTTGATACCGTAATTCTGCAGTATATTTGGAATAATAAACAACCCAGGCTAAAATATTCTACCCTACAACGTACCGCAAACACAGGAGAGGCCTGGCCCTCCCTAACCTTAAAGTATACCACAGAGCCTTTCAGATACGGGCCCTCAGTGTGGATGGACCCCTCATCTACAGTCCCATGGAGAGAAATAGAGCAAAACCTCACTGGAAGTCTAAGACTGCCTTCACAGGTATGTGTCCAAAAAAGCGTATGCTAGCCTATGGCCCTATTATCACCAACACAGTGACCAATTTTAAACAGGTGGAGGATCAACTACGCTACACCAATAAGTGGCATTTGAACACCCCAATTTGGCACAACATGCATTTAATGTCTGGTAACAAACCATTCGTTTATAACCAGTGGAGTGACGGAGGTATTTATACTCTAGACCAGTTATTCAATGATGAAGGTATGTTAAGTTTTGAAAACCTGAGAGCTAGCTTTGAGGTCCCTAGGACATCCTTCTTCCTTTATCGCTGCTTAAGATCAGCCCTAAAATGTTATGGAGTACCATGGGGGAACAGCAACCTGAACAAACTGGAACTTTCCTGCACATGGTCTGGGAGTGTGAACAGGTGCATGAGTTTTGGAATAAAACAACATCAATAATATCTAATGTGATAGGGAGACAGAAGAAAATTTGGCTAGCCGGATCAACTGCGACCAAGAAAATGATAGCTCAGCGCCGGCTCCCCCCCACACGCTTTGTATAAAACAGTGGCTGGCGTATTTTCTGGACATAGTTATGATTGAGCTCTCTACAGCAAGGATTAACAAAGCCAAGTCATCGACTATAGACCTATGGAAAAACACAGCAGCACAAATATCAGTCCTAATGACCTCAACATCACAAGAATTAGAGGAGAGTGACTAGGCAAGGTGTGATCTCTGTTTTTGTTTTTGCTAACCCGTTCTCATTCCGAACTCGTAAAATAAGTACATTTGGTCAGTGGCCTTCAGCGTCTGATGCGACGAAAAAGGCACCCTTCGGCGTATTTGTGTAACGTACTGGGGAGAGCCGCAGTTGGATGAGATTTAGCGAGTGGTATGTAAGGGGAAATTGCTGCGTCAGGAGGTTGGTTGGGGTGGGTAAAACACCGGACTTTGTGGCGTGTGGCGTTTTGTTTCCCCGTCTCCGGCGTGCTTTTGAGGCGTCCTTTCCCCGTTGTTTTTCTCCTAAACCCAACCTCCGTGATTCCGTTATTGTCGCGCTTCACCCGCGGCCGTCTCCTGGTGTGTGAGGCGTCCTCCCCCGCTTGCTGGAGTCGCTTAATAGAGTCTCTTTTTTCTTTCCTCCCGCGTGTCACAGAACCGTACGTAAAAAATTTATCTAAAAAAAAGGTCTGCGGTCGGAAGGAGCAGAGTCTGCTAATGCCCATGTTTTCAGCGACCACTTCGTCAGAGGCATGTTTGCTAGCTAACTTGGTTATTGTGGCTGTGTTTATATAGCATTAGGTTGTCATTTATTTAGTAATGATTATTAAGTAACCGGTACTCTAATATGGATTTCATTGGGACTTTTTAGGCTGCCCTAGCGTTTTGGCTGACGTTGAATCGGGGTCCGGCGGTCAACCTCAGTTACCAAAAAACTAAGCCCAAATCAGAGGCATCTCTTCAACGAGAGCAGAGGATGAAGCTCAAGGAAGACCAACAAAGACGGTCGGAATGTGCAGAAGCTATATTGGATCTCCAACAGACAGCTGAGAGCCCAGGTATGAGCCTGGATCTGACGCAGACAGCCGAGAGCTCCGAACCGAAGCAGCCAGCTGACAACAACCCACAATCAGAGGGCATCAGTGGGAATGGGACATTAAATGATCAAGGTAAATTATCGTACTAAGATGTGTAACCAGCATTATTATTAAATGTTACAAATGTGATTGTCAGAAAATCACCCTGTATAACTGGACCAGAGAACTTGCATGTTTGTAAAAAGGTTGTCAAAAAGATAACTTCACAACAATTCACATAATTCATATTCATGAATTAACTAGTTATGCTCCCCACTGCTATATTGCAGGCTGTGCAGATGCCGGATGCCAGACTGAGCTAACGATGGATGACACTGAGAAGATGGAGGATGTTCTGAGACTAAATCTCCCACTGAAAGATTTAGCTTTAGTTTGGCATAAAGTAATTGACATACTTAATGAAAGGTTAGAATTTCAAATT
Source organism: Perca fluviatilis (assembly GCF_010015445.1). Taxonomy (NCBI): domain Eukaryota; kingdom Metazoa; phylum Chordata; class Actinopteri; order Perciformes; family Percidae; genus Perca; species Perca fluviatilis. The sequence continues at coordinate 13,180,331 of NC_053114.1, forward strand.
GAGTGGCCGGAGTGACATGTACTTCAAACTACAATGCCAATGGGATTCAGACAGGCATTTGGATGTAAAGTTGCTGTGATAGTTGACTGTTTCAAAGTTTTTATTGAGAAGCCCTCTAATTTACTAGCCCAAGCACAAATGTGGTCAAACTACAAGCATCACCATACTGTCAAATTTCTGATTGGTGTTGCACCCCAAGGCTATGTCACTTACATATATTGTGCCTGGGGAGGGAGAGTCAGCGATAAACAGATCACAATAGAGAGTGGCCTCCTGAAAAACCTGTTACCTGGAGATATTGTCCTAGCAGACCGTGGGTTCAATATTGGCGATAGTGTGGGATTTTACTGTGCTTCACTACAGATACCTGCATTTACCAAGGGGAGAAAACAGCTGTCAGCGTATGAAGTGGCAGAAACTAGAAAAATAGCTAATTTGCGTATTCATGTTGAGAGTCATCGGTTTAGTCAAAAGAAAATATCAGATTCTGCAAAGCAGGGCTATGCCCATAGAGCACATGGCAACAAAACCAAGTGAGGCACTAGCATTGATTAACAAGATTGGGGTTATTTGCTGTGTCTTGTCTAATCTTTGGGAGTCTGTCATCCCATTGGAGTAAGGAGGAGGGGAAGAGGGGGAGGAGAAGAGAGGAGGGAGGGGGGTAGTGATAATCAGTCAGTCCAGGACCTGAGCCCTCACACAGGTTGGTCTGGAGCACCTGCTTGGCTCACAGAAGGTAGGAAAGGGAGGAGTATAGTGGTAGTGTCCAGTACCTGATCCCTGTTGCTTGGCTCTTGATGATGGTGGTGATGATGATGATGATGATGATAAGTAGGAGGACAGGGTGGAGTAGTAGTAGTACCTGAGCCCTGACACACATCAGTCTGTAAATATGTTTTCAAATGTAATATTTTTATCCACTAGTCCAATTGTACTGGCGATATGTATTATATATGTAATGAAATGGATTCCAATGTATTATTGCACACCATGTCCTTGTAGTTATTATAAAAATTGTTGAAAAATCTATTCTTGTATTATTCTGTCTTCTCAATGGTATATAATCTTTTCAGTAAACATCTTCCAAATTGTGTAGTGCTTCAATGTACAACTTGATGACAATTGGTGCTCTCACAAGATATGAACCTATTCTGATAAGTAATGTGAATATAATGACTAGTATGTCAAGGCAAATTATACAACAGCCAGAACTCACAAAGACCACACTCAGGTCATAACAATATTCAAAATGTCATCCTGTCTCATACAACAGTATTGATATAACAGCAATATATCACACAGCCCACTTTCAAGAGTGCCTGGACCTAAGTTAATATCCTTTCATCACATTACACATGTAAGTTTTTAACTTGCTGTCCCAGTATTTCTGGAAGTATACTGTTTCACATCATCCCAAAGTTCAAGATCAGGCAAAATCCTTTCAACAAAAATGTCATTCACACAACAAAGTCACGGTACTCAGCATCTACAATGTGAAGCTGGGCCTGAACTTGTTACTAGTAGTCATGACTCCGGTCCAGCGTGACATTGTCCCCATCATTGATGAGGCAGAAGCCCTTTTCTCCAGCACACAAGTGCAGATTGGCTTCATCTTGGTGAAAGTGTGGGCACTAAAATCACAGTGAGAAGGACATGTGAACAATAGATAGCATAGCAAAGTGCAATCTATATCAGCACATTTTGATGATGTGCAATATAGCCTACTTATACTAATATGAAGTAGCACTTTACATTAATTAACATGTTTATCCCTTAAAGCTCTCTCCCCGCTGGTTCTGAAGTAAACTTGCAGTATGCTAGAAGTACGTGTGTGTGTGTGATCTTGTGTTAAACATCCTAGCCTACATAAATTACTTACCCTGCCATGCAATTGCAATGAGCTGCAATGACTTCTCCATCCTCCTTCACAATAATCCAACTTTTCAGAGGTGTTTCACTTGATCTGGGTGGTTTACCTTGAAACATAAACGTCAGGCTAACGTCGTCATTAAGATGTGTTGCATGTTTGTTGACATTATAGCCGCTACTGCTAGCATCTTAAGACATAAAACAATATAAGAACAAAAACTCACCCTGGGGAAGACCAAACGATGATCATCGTGGAGCCGTTTGGTACCGAGGTTGTGGACCCACCCGCTGACAAAAAAGGTGTATGCCTCCAGACTTTTATAGGCCTTCATTTGCTGTCTGGCGTAGTACGATGTCTGAAAGACCAGATAGTTGGTGAAGTCAACAGCCTCGACTGTTGGCAAATCTTTAAGTTGTACCGAAAACTCACTCATCTTCATGAGGTACGTTCAACATATCTGTTAATTAACTGCTTGTATCTATGTCTTGAAACTGGATTTAAATCCGTACAATATGGACTCTTTGCAATGGTTTCCTCCATTGTTGGAGGAAGGCTGTTGGTGCCAGACGGGTTGGTTTGAGTATTTCACAATCTGCTCAGTTACTGGGATTTTCACGCACAACCATTTCTAGGGTTTACAAAGAATGGTTTGAAAAAGGAAAAACATCCAGTATTCTGGGCGAAAATGCCTTGTTGATGCTAGAGGTCAGAGGAGAATGGGCCGACTGATTCCAGCTTATAGAAGATCAACTTTGACTCAAATAACCACTTGTTACAACCGAGGTATGCAGCAAAGCATTTGTGAAGCCACAACACACACAACCTTGAGGCGGATGGGCTACACCAGCAGAAGACCCTACCGGGTACCACTCATTTCCACTAAAAATAGGAAAATTAGGCTACAATATGCACGAGCTCACCGAAATTGGACAGTTGAAGACTGTAAAAATGTTGCCTGGTCTGATGAGTCTCGATTTCTGTTGAGACATTCAGATGGTAGAGACAGAATTTGGCGTAAAGAGAATGAAAACATGGATCCGTCATGCCTCGTTACCACTGGGCAGGCTGGTGGTGGTGGTGGTGTAAGGCCGGTTACACACTGGATGGGTCGCGCGAGCATGTCAGCTGCGTGGCGTGTCTGTTTATATTTCGGCTCCCATGTTAACAGGTTAGAGCTTACACACTGCCTGCGTGAGACGCGCGTCTCAGGCGCGCCGAAAAAGTGTGCCTGCTAGAAATAGAACCAACGCCTATTTTTAACCCGACACGCAAATGCGTTGGAAGCGTTTCCAGGCAAAATAGAATAGGAAAAGATGTGTATATGTCATTTAGACACAAATACATATAAATAAATGACATGTTGATGTTTGAAAGTCTCTAGGTTTTGATATACAACAACCTCCTTCCCTCAGTAAGACCATTGAAGATGGTTCGTGGCTTGGTCTTCCAGCATGACAACGACCCAAAACACACAGCCAGGGCAACTAAGGAGTGGCTCCGTAAGAAGCTTCTCAAGGTCCTGGAGTGGCTAGCCAGTCTCCAGTGGGAAAACCTGCAAAATCGGCAGTGTATCAAATACTTGTTCTCCCCACTGTATGTTTAACATGATATTTCATTTTATCAATGGGAAAGATACATGTGTACAGACAAGGCTAACAGCAGCAGCGCCGCGTCAGACATGTATCTGGTGTGTAAAGACATAGAAAAATCCACGCAGCGCAACACGCAACAGAAACGCCACACTATACACCACGCAGGCAGTGTGTAACCGGTGTGGGGAATGTTTTCTTGGCACACTTTAGGCCCCTTAGTACCAATTGGGCATTGTTTAAATGCCACAGCCTACCTGAGCATTGTTCTGACCATGTCCATCCTTTTATGACCACCATGTACCCATCCTCTGATGACTACTTCCAGCAGGAGAATGCACCATGTCACAAAGCTATAATCATTTCAAATTGGTTTCTTGAACATGACAATGAGTTCACTGTACTAAAATGGCCTTTACAGTCACCAGATCTCAACCCAATAGAACATCTTTGGGATGTGGTGGAACGAGAGCTTCGTGCCCTGGATGTGCATCCCACAAATGTCCATCAACTGTAAGATGCTATCCTATCAATATGGGCCAACGTTTCTAAAGAATGATTTTAGCACCTTGTTGAATCAATGCCACGAAGAATTAAGGCAGTTCTGAAGGCAAAACGGGGTTAAACACGGTATTAGTAGGGTGTTCCTAATAATCCTTTAGGTGAGTGTATAGGCGCGCCTCTCCTGCAGCAGCTTAGGCGACCAGTCGTTGTCGAGGAAGATTTGCATACCGTAGTAGGACAGCTCTTTTTTTACCCCAAGTGGCCTTTCGTATTTTCTGTTTTATGTCCCACTGCAGAAGTCGAACCACAACAGACCAGGGGGGTTCCTCCCTCTTTCCAAGGCTGAGTAGTCACAGATCGATGAACTTGCACAATTTTTTGCCTAACCCCTAACCCTAACCCTAATGGAAACAAAAATTAGTCATTAGACAATTAGACATCAATGTCGGAGTGGGGGGTATGTCAGAATGGATGTCGGAACCCCTTTGGGGTTTTACGGCAGTTGGCATCCTATGCACTGCATTACTGCCTCCTACTGGTAATTACTCGTTATCTATTATTTCATTTCATTATAATTTTCTATATTCTAAGTAGTCCGGTGCTTTTCAAAAATGTAAATATATGTTTCCTTCCATTAAAGGAAACCCTACTTTCAAGGACATCTTTGAACCTGATTTCCACTGGTCATAATTTATGTAATCCTGCTAACATGATCCCTCTTTCTTGATTGTATTTCCTGCATGAAATCAGCACATGCTCCACCATCTCTTTTCCTTACACAGACTGCAGTGCCCAGTTGGGTGTTTTCCTATTATAAAAAGTGTACTGTTCAATCTACTGTGACCAATTCTCAATTTAGTGATTGTTACTTGCTCTTTTCGTTTAGCCCCACTGTTTCTCACTCCTCCTACTTTATTTGTATGCATGCAAGTGTCTCCCTTTTTTCCCATTATCCCAATATTGTTGCCACTGTTTGGATATTTCCCTCCATGCTATGCTTTTCCCCTCTGATTTTAACAGTTTAATATTCAGTTCTACATTTACTTTCTTGACCGCCTGCGTTGTGCTGCCAATCGTATTACAATATTTTCTCCAATGTGTCCTTTTTGTCCTATTGTCCTCCTCACTATGGCCTGGGCTTGCTTGTACTGTATCTGTTGGAAGTTATGAGTTCTTTTCACTATTCTGAATGCCTTGTTTTTATTTCTCACAGCTTCCTTAAACTTATCATCCCAAGAGGGCACTATTTTCCTCTTCGATTCCTTTACTTTTAGAAATGGATTCTAATGCAGCCAATATTATGCCTTGCTTTATTTTGCTGTCAATTGCTTCTATATTCATTCATTGGTCAGATTCAGACAGCTATCACTCACCTGCAGAAATGTTCTCCAATTAGCCTTTTCAAGTATCCATTTCCCACCTGTGCCTTCGCTAATCAAGGAGGTATTAATATTTACCTTGCACCAGACTGGATAATGATCGCTTCCTATAGTCTCTTCCTGATACACTGACCAATCACACACTGGTGCAATGGTGTTAGATACAAATGTAAGATCAAGCATAGATTCTTTACCTACATCAATATATATTCTTGTTTTACTGCCATCATTTAAGCATACTAAATTCTCAACAACTCCTCTATTACCTGCCCATTTTTATCTGTTCTGTCACTCCCCCACAACACATTGTGCTCATTAAAATAAGCGCACCACATAATGTTCCTACTATCCTGCCCTTCTACATCCTCAAGCATGTTTAAATCTAGGCTTTTGCTGGGATTATAATAGTTTACAATGATCAACTCCATTCCTTCAGCCCACACTTTCACTGCCACATTCTCCTGCTCACTCCCTATACCTAGCACTCTGTAAGGAATACCTTGTTTTACAAAAGTAACACACCCTCCTTCTCCCCCCTCCCTCCTATCTCACCTCACTGCAAAATTCTTCTAACCAGGATTCTTGAATACTACTAACAATAAACTGTTTGAAATATTGTCCATTCGAAATTAAACTTCTTGCATTCCATTGCAGAATTAACATTATTATCAGTATCAACCCTTGCTGATTCTTGACTAGACTGTACCCTGAGCTCATCATTAAACTCTTCCCAATTTAGCCCTCTCATACCCAAATGATATTCTGCTGCTTTTACAATAACCTGAATCCTTTGGATTTAGTCTCACATGTTGCATTTATAACTCCAGCTATACAAGTCACCAATTTCTTCTCTCTCTAAGCATTTTTTTTTCTTGCTGCTCTTTTGTTGCCACAAATTCTTTGCTCTTCTCCCTCCTTCTGTTTTTTCTGTCCTGCCATCTTGACTGCCTCAGCATATGAAACTTTTCCCTTCACCCTTATCTGTTGCACCTCCACCTCTTTTTTCAAAGCTTCACAACCCCAGAAATCTGATCATATGAGATCTAAATACGCCTAAGTGCAACAGGACATGTACAGAACAGCGTGTTTAGGATCCCCAAATCACGGATTAATACACTTCAAAAAACGAACAATGATCAATCCAACAAAATGAAGAAGAATTAACTTTAGATAGCCCTAGTCTTATATGATTCAACAGGAGTTAGAAGGGAACAGTGTTGAGATTAATAATAACATGGAACTTTCTGTATGGATCATAGTACAGTATTACAGGTATTTTATCTGCTGATAACATTTGGCAAAAAAAAAAAAAAACTAATTTAATTGACAAAGCACATCATGGCTACACTTTTTTGTCATTTGTTTAAAATTTAACAAGCAATTTGTTGTATTTTAGCAAAAGTGTCGCAATATTTTCATCTGTATCTGTATCATCTTTTAGTCTAATTTGTATGTAAATAGTTCTAATATCTGATAATGTTATGTAGTCACTGTTTTCACCTTAGTTTGACTAGTTTATAACCATCCCATTATTACTAAACCCAGCCATTACACGCCGCATGGTCACATCCCGCGCCACACACCACCGCAAGTAAATTCTCACCCTGTGGGAAACACTGCTTAAAATTACAGAAACAACTGATAAAAATAACGCAAACTCACGGTCCTCTCTACCGATTTACAGCCACCCTTAATTTGGCTTAAAATTACTCACCGTTTGTCGGCTAAGGCAGCTGAACAGGCTGCACAGTGTAAACAGCCGTGCTTGGTCCTCCGGTAACATTAGCAGTTAGCAGGGTTAGCATGGGGGTATTAGCCAGGACCAGTCAGGATCACTTCCCTGGCTGTGTCTCAATTGTTTGGCAAGTAACTAACTTGGGTAATGTTACTCTATAAAATTCAATGTGAGTACATAAATATTGAAATGACTGAAAATGCCCGTCCCTTGTAGCCGTGAAAAATTAGCCTGAAGCTATGCTTACCTGCTCAGGAGGAAATTAGCCAACTCAGCGTCCTTTTGGGCTCTAAGCTGTCTCCATCTTTCAAATACATCTCCAATATTTACCTGGGGTTTGTTACGTCTCTGACCAAGCAACTGTTAGAAACATGGTGTTTTTTGGTCGGGTAGAATCTATCTCCGTTGATCCCTTTCGTTTGTTTGCGGCTTTCATAGCTGTACTAACGTTAGAGCTATCTGGCCGTATACCCTTCAAAATGGGCAGTTGATAACAACACACATGCCAAAACACAAACAGAAATTCTGTCATGGAACGGACATTTTAAAGCATAAAATACTGGCATTGTTGTCAGAAAACATAGTATTTCAGCTTGGCATGTTACCTTAATATCTGATGACATATTGTGGTCATTTTCTGATTTATTACAGTAAATATATTACATATTGCACCTTTAAACTTTGTCTCATGCATAGACTAGAGTCCCAAACTGGACAGTGTCTGTCAGACGGTTGTAATGAGATACTGCCATACAGCGGAGTGATTATCCAATCCAACTTTATTTATAAAGCACATTTAAAAAAAACAGAAATGAGCCAAAGTGCTGCACAGTCAAGAAGCAAAAAGGGTTACAGTAACAGAGAGACAATATTATATAAAAATAATAAATAAAATAAATGAAAATGCAGGGATCGATATATACACAGAGAGAAACAATCAATGCGGGGATAAGGAGAACTCTCATGCTGGGTTATAGTGCGTCGGGATGTCAAACCAGGCTGGGGTGGGTGGGGGGCATCGACACATGAAGGGGCAGCTCTTCACTCAGAGAGACCTGGAGGGGACATATATAACTGTGACATATAGTGTGGAGCCCTGCCATGTAAAGATTTAAAGCAAATTAAAATTAGACAATTAAAATGAATTCTAAAATGCACAGGAAGCCAATGGAGGGAGGCCAGGATGAATCGTCTTTTGTTCCAATAACAATGCACAGCAGTCTACAGGGCAGGGGGATTTCTGCTTGAAATATTGTGACTTTATTTTCATAAAATTACAACATTATTTTCCCAATATTATGACTTTTTCTCAAAATATTACAACTCTCCAACATGAGCAGAAATATGTCTGAAACACATCTGAGGTGTTCATGAATGACATTAAAATCACTGAATGTATTGAGATGAATAAGTGCCACGTGCACATTTATAAAGGTTCTGTTCCCAACAAAAGACACAAAGAGCAGGGAAGAGTAAATCCTGCCTGCATGTGTGCTGAGTGACTCAGCAGAGATAACACTGGTGAAAAAAGTTAATCGACAGGAATAAATTATAGAATTTAGAAATACAGAATGCCTAAGAGCCTCACTGCATTATATTCCATTATGTTTTAATATCTTTATGTTTTTATATTTTAAATTGTCACCTGCCAAAGAAATTTTGTGTTTTCCATTTCCACCATGTATTGATGCATAGAAATGCAGGAAATGAACTGTTTTTGATGCTCCCCTTCATGTTTTAACAAAAGTTGGGTACACCGGAGCTTGGTACACTGTACAGCTGTTCATGTTATTGTGTCCACCCTGTGTCTGCGGGCAGTCAGAAGATCTTGAAGCCTTTGAGCAAGGTGAGTGTGGCAGCCTTGCGTCTGCTCTGCGCTCTGGAAGTCTTCACGGTGAGCAGTGTGGCAGTGGCGGTGGCGGGGGCAGGCAGCTCCTTGTAGCAGGTGGGGGGGAAGGAGGGGACAGCGCTGATGTAGACAGCTGGAACCAGACGCCACCCCCTCCTCACCGCCTCGTGGAAGACACGCTGCACAGACAGGAAGTCCAGACAGGCCGACACCTCAAAGAACACACAGCCGAAACGAGACGCCAGCAGCTCGCCGTCACAGCGACTCACCTGCCTGATACGGAACACACCGGTCACTGACAACAGTCTCAGTACTGGGTTCATCACTTTACCATTTTTTATCAATTATCTTTATTATGTTTTGGGAGTATAGATTGAAAAAAGCACAGACGGACGCAGCACATCCTGAGTAATAACACTTTTTAGATTACAATGCAGTTTTGAACCATTATGAGATTTTTTTTACATCAAATACCAATGTTTTTCAAATGAGATATTTTTATGACACCTACAGTTTGGGTAAAAATGTTTGGGGTAGCTATGTTTTAGGTTTGGTTAGTTAGGCAATTAAAACAATTGGTTAACTTTTGGTTAAGATGAATATAGTCTGGCTCTCCAGACGTACAGTGTTACAGTCCTCCCCCTCAGCGTGCTCAATGTAACGTCATTATTCAAAACTGAAAAAATAATTTGAAAGGTTGAAAGTCAGAGGCAAATTCACTGCTGATAGAACTGTGAATTGCTATCTCAAGCTCCGATTCACACAAGATATTGCATTAATTATATTACGGTGCAAACACGACCATAAGGTTTTGCAGCTAGGTGAAATTTTCACATATACGACCAACAATCTACAAAACATTTCCACCTGATGATCATAATCATAATCAGGAGATACCTAATTCAATCAAGTAACTGGACCGACGCTGTCTGGCCATGAATGAGTGGTGATGGGACTGCGCAGCAGGAACGAGAGTCAGCATGAATAATGGTAAGACCAGTCTCAAGAGCGCAATACAATGACCTGAACTGAGTTAGGAACTGGTACACGGACATAAACTTCGGGGACATAACATATTGTTAAAATACTTATCCTATATGCTGATTAACTGAAATAATATTTAATAGTACATGGCCTAGGATTGAATTTGAAATTAAATTATTTCGAGAACTCAAAACAGGCTAATTTCTCTTATTTAAATATGAGTTCAGAGGAAAAGAGGATGTAGAGCATATGAGCATAGAGCCTAAGGTGTTAACATTATATTTATGACAGATAAGATATCCTGCAACCAATAAAGTTTAGTTTAGTGGCTGGAACTCATTATTCTTTAAGTTCCAAACCAAAACTTTAACTCAGCTAAACTTTTGTGAGTTATGATTGACAATATGTCTTGGCACAAACACGTCCAGAAACTGGTAACTAAAATGGGCAACACTTTGTCTCTTATTAAAAGGTGTGCAAAAACCTGACACCACAGTTAAACAAGTAATGCAGTATTTATAGTAATTATTAGTACAAATAGTTATGTCTTAAACTGATGAAATGACGTAGAAAACACCCAGAGAGCACATTCAGTATACCACCTTCTAGTTATTGTTCCAACAAAAGAAAAGCAGCTCAGACTTGTTCTCAGGACAGATGTGACAGATGTGTTTAATTACACAGAGCTTTGACCCCAGCCTCTCTTCACACTGCTGAGGGCCAGGACACACCCTGATGGACATGCACCGATGGACATGCACCGATGGACACACACCAATGGACACACACTGATGGACATGCACTGATGGACACACACCAATTGACACATACTGACTGAAACACTGATAGACACGCACTGATGGACATGCACTCATGGACATGCACTAATGGACATGCACTCATAGACATGCACTAATGGACACACACTGATGGACACACACCGATGGACACACACTGATAGACACACCAATGGACATGCACCAATGGACGCACCGATGGACACGCACAGATGGACACACTGATGGACACGCTGATGGACACGCACCGATGGACACACACTGATAGACACACTGATGGACACAATGATGGACATGCATCGATGGACACACACAGATGGATACATTGATGAACACGCACCGATGGACACGCACCGATGGACACGCACCGATGGACACGCACCAATGGACACACTGATGGGCACGCACCGATGGACACGCACCGATGAACACACACTGATAGACACACCAATGGACACACTGATGGACACGCACCAATGGACACGCATCGTTGGACACACACCGATGGAGACACACTGATAGACACACTGATGGACGCACCAATGGCCACACACCAATGGATACGCACCAATGGACAAGCACCGATGGACAAGCACCGATGGACACACACCGCTGGACACACATCGATGGACATGCACCGATAGACACACACAGATGGACACACACAGATGGAACCATTGATGAACACGCACCAATGGACACGCACCGATGGACACGCACCAATGGACACACTGATGGACATGCACCGATGGACACGCACAGATGGACACGCACAGATGGACACGCACAGATGGACACGCACAGATGGACACACTGATGGACACACACCGATAGACACACACCGATGGACACACTGATGGACGCACCGATGGACACGCACCGATGGACACGCACAGATGGACACACACAGATGGAACCATTGATGAACACGCACCAATGGACACGCACCAATGGACACACTGATGGACATGCACCGATGGACACGCACAGATGGACACGCACAGATGGACACGCACAGATGGACACACTGATGGACACACACCGATAGACACACACCGATGGACACACTGATGGACGCACCGATGGACACGCACCGATGGACACACACTGATAGACACACCTATGGACACACAACGATGGACACACTGATAGACACGCTTGGATGATGTTTTTCTAGACGCTCTGAGGTCTTTTGTGGTGTATTTGTAGCAATGGTGTAATGCTGTGTGGAGAGGAAACCGCCGACACTGTGTCTTGATTATAAAGGTTTATTTACATCAAAGAATTCAGCATCAATTTACAAGCCCTGTAGAGGCCAGGAGAGCGACCGCACCCAATTCTCTGAAAAGTCACCCTGAGGTTCTTTGTTCGAAATCCATATCTATACTTCATAAATTGGGGTGGGATCAATAATTGACCAATGGCTACAAGCCAACTGGCCTTCTTTTCAGTGGAGCCCCACTGAACACATTCCAGATGTTTCCTGTGGCCATTTCCTGTGGCCCTTTCCTACAGAAGTGTGAGTCCTCATACATATAGATAGTTCAGATATAGCTTAAATACAAGTTATAGAATGTGCAGATACAATAAGATGATAATATACTTCACTTTCTAATTATTATGTTGATCATATTACACACACACACACACACACACACAGATACTCGCCTGTATCTGTCCATGTCCAGTTTGTTCCCCAGCAGCATGATGGGACTTTTGCTGTGCAGGGCGAGTGTGTGCAGGTACAGCTGGCAGCCTTTAAAGCTCTCCATGTTGTTGATACTGTAGACGACGAGGAAGGCGCTGGCCCACGACAGATACCGCTCGCTGTTCACTGGACCCTCCTTCGCACACACACACACACACACACACACACACACACACACACACACACACACACACACACACACACACACACACACACACACACACACACACACACACACACACACACACACACACACACACAGGAAACACACTGCACTGTTCTCTCCTCCACTTGCATTGGCTGCTCACATTTTTAGATTAATGTCCAATCACTGCTGATGGCAAATGTACTCAGTTAAAGAAAAGAATTGCTCAATGTGTGCCTACATGTCCCAGGATGCATTGGGCGTGAGCTTTTGTCTCATATGAAAAACCACCTGGCTGTTCTTGGTTGTTTATCTCTGGCATCCTGCAGTGATTGCAGCAGGCTGAGGCTCCACCATCGCTGTTTGCACTCATCTTGTGGATTGCAATTTGGGTGTTTGCAATATAAGTGAAGAGAAGAAGGGAGTTGTGTGTTTGACAGCATGTAGAACTCCCCATATTGAAAGATATTTGAATATGAACTTTAGGGTGAAACGTATACTAACATAAATTATTAAGTCTGACGCACACAGTCCCAGCATGCCTCTGGGTTACATATGTGTAAACTGTGACAACATAAGGTGGAAGGAAACTTGTTAAATCCTTGTTAAAAAGCATGAAACTCTGTTTGAAGGGACAGTTATGAGTCCTCTCTGAAAGGTTTGCATGTGCTGTCCCTGCCTCAGTGGAACTGGAGTACAGCTGAGTTTCTGTGAGACAGCAGTGTCTGTGTTTCACCAGCAGGTGGCAGGCCTTGCTCACAACTGCCTCTGAGCTTTGGTTCTCCTCAAGGTTTTTATTACACCTTCTATGATCTATGATGCACACAAAAAAAAACCTTGCTTGAGTCTAAACGATCAAACAAAAGTCAGGACATTAATCTTTATGTTCTGCTGTTGTACTGTCATGACGTCTGTTAGAGGTTAATGAAGGTTAATGAAGGTTAGTGAAGGTTAGTGAAGGTTAGTGCACCGAGGCTAACTCCTAATTTCCACCGGTTGCAGAACGGCTGCGGAACGGCTGCGGAACGGCTCCGGAACGGCGGCGGAGTCAATAGGTTTCCATTAAAGTCGATGTGTGTATTTCCCCTGACTGCGGAATGGCTGCAGAACGGCTGCAGAACGGCTGCAGAACGGCTGCGTTCCGACTCCGTCCCAGCAGATGCGTACGCAGAGCTTCTATTTTTGCCGGACGCCGGAGAGCTCCACAGCGATTCAACACAATTCAAATTGCGTGGGACAGGAAGGCGAGCACAGAAGCAAAATAAAACATCTGGTTAATTTTCCAAATAAAATCCACCGTGCTCACGGCGGATCATATTTCCCTGCACCACACCTTGAAAACACAGCACACAGTTGTTTCCCCTCTACTCCTCTGGATGGAAACTAACTGTTGTTGGTTTTGTGGTTCTATTCTACGTGAATTCGCGAGATCTCGTGGGTCCTCGTGACTTCAGCTGTCAGTCATGGCCGCAGCCGTGCCGCAACAAATCCGGACCTGGTGGGTATTGATGGACGGCGGAGCACGGAGCCGTTCCGCAGCGGAGCTGTTCTGCAGCTGAGCCGTTCCGCAATCGGTGGAAATGAGGAGTAACGCCACCATAAGCTCTGTATGGACAGGAAAGGCCCTCACAGCAGCTCAGGAATATCAGGGTAGGTATACTGACATGGGTGGACTATTAATAACACACCAATGCTTTTAAAAATAATTATTATTATTATTATTATTATTATTATTATTATTATTGTGTTTGCTTTGGATGATAACATATATGAGTAGATATGGGGGTGAATCTGTGATTTGATTTTTATTTCTTTCTTCTATCTTTAATGGAAGTAGCAGTGGAGTATGTGAGTCTCCAACACATACCTGATCACAGGTGTCCATCACTCTCACTGTGACTGGCTGCTGGTCCACCATCTCTTCTGATGAGTAGATATCCTCTACAAGGCAGCCAATCAGACAGAGAAGAGACTGTTTTTGCACGTACATCTCCATGTGTTTCTGCACTGTCTCCACTCCAAACTGTGTTGCACAAACATGTTAGTTTTCACATTCAGCAGCAGCATTCAGCATTCAGCGCCCAGCTCACAACATGATGTCCAGATGTTAAACTGTACAAAATCAATATTTCATTTATAACTAGGTCATTTAACTTTTGTAACTTATTGTGGAAACCCCATATAAGACACTAATTATTATTCCAAGCAGAGTATTCCTGTCTTCAGTGGACAAAGGAAGCGCTGCATGGCTGATCCCACAGCTGCTCATCAATGCTACAAACAGGAAACAAGAAGTCAGGCTCCATAGTAAGTGGTGCAGACAACCATGGGGGGAAAAAACCAAGGCACTCCATGTTTAGGTGAGATTATAAATGTATTCCTCCAGCATATGGGCAATCTAACCCAGCAACATGTATTCACTCAAGGCCTTAATCAGCGTCTGAAAAGTCTTCTCAGGCAGCTGTGGGTGGCTTCTACAAGTACATGTGTATATATATATGTATGTATATTATATATTTGTATTTGTTTGGTATTTTTAGGAATGGGTATATTTTCCCCTACTGTTAATCACTTGTTGTAATCATGTCTTATTGTAGTTTGACATGTCTTTGGTCAGTATGCGTGTATGGCCATGGTGTGGTTGTAGCGCCCTGTGTGGCCCATATGTTGCTAGAAGCCCTTTGAGACGCTGATGAAGTGGGTTGGTGGGTTAGATATGTGGCTATGCTGCAGAAATACATTTATAAAAGTTGGTTTTTCTATTTACGTTTGTCTTTTTGCTTGCTTTATTTTCGATATACAGTATATACAGTATCTCACAAAGTGAAAACCAAAAAAAAAGTAAACACCAATAAAAATGTAAAGTATTAAGTGTGCAGCTTGTATAACAGTGTAAATGTGCTGTCCCCTCAAAATAACTCAACACACAGCCATTAATGTCTAAACCGCTGGCAACAAAAGTGAGTACACCCCTATGTTAAATTCACATAGAGGCAGGCAGATTTTTATTTTTAAAGGCCAGTTATTTCATGGATCCAGGATACTATGCATCCTGATAAAGTTCCCTTGGCCTTTGGAATTAAAATAGCCCCACATCACCACATGCCCTTCACCATACCTAGAGATTGGCATGGGGTACATTCCATAAAATCATCTCTCAATGCAAATCAAACCAGCATTTAGGCTAACCGACATAAAACCATGTGAGGGGTGTACTCACGTTTGTGAGATACTGTATATTGTGTGTGTATCTGTGCTTTATATTTCCCTGTTTGTTTGGGTGTTGTATTGCATGTTGGGTTTTTGTTGAGTGCTGGTTGTTGTTTTCTCTTTGTATAAGGGGAAGACCCTGAATGAGTCTTTAGGCTTCCTTCCTCTCCTGCACTAAAATAGTTTTTAATCTATTGTATGGGCTGAGGTTTTCTATGGTTGTCTGAAGCACATACTATCAGACCAACTTCCAATATCCTGTTTTTACAGTATGTTACTGTATGTCTAAAATATGTCTGCAGGAGAAGAAAGTATTCTAGGCAAAGTACTTAGATGTACCAGCAGTAAGGTCATGCGATGATTACTGGAGAAGAAGAAAAGGAAGAAGAAAACAAGTTCTGCTACAGGAGATTGTATGAAGCTCAACAGTGTGGTTCTGGAAGTAAAAATTCCGTTCATTTTCTCCATAAGGGTTTAGATTATCAGCCGTGAAGTCTAAACCATCCGAGGTAGACTGACCCCGAGCTGTGAGGATATGAAACTAAAGTTACTGCTCCTGTCTGTATGAAATCAACCTGGTTTTAAGAATAACAAGTTTTATTTGGGATCTTATGGAGAAGTACTATACTTCCCAGGAGTCTCTGATTAGTCCAGTTCGCTGTTATCATGGAAATGTTTACCATACCCGCAAACCCGCGAGTGGCGCGAGTGAGCTGCTGCCAGAGGTGGAAAGTAACGAAATACATTTACTCATGTTACTGTATTGACTAGTTTTGTTGTGTATTTTGTATTTTTCAAGTAGTTTTTTAAAATTGGTATTTTAAAATGTACTTGATTAAGTTTTAAGTGAAGTATTGTATTTCACAACTTTACAAATCCCATCCGTTAATGAGCAAAAAAAAAGAATTGCGCCCTGGAACCACTACAGTGACAAATGATCAGCATCTGGGCTGCCTACCAGGCGCCAAGTCTTTCTGTAGGAGATTGAGAACGAGATGGAGGTGGATCAGGCGAGCGACGACGGTTCAGAGAAATGTTAGCTGAAACATCGAATTCTGCTGTCCAAAACGATGAAAATCCACACATTTGAAAGATGGTTTTTCATTTCAATTCAAGAGGGCCAATAGTATCATCATGCAATGCCAGATGTGCCTGCCAAAGGTGAACTGGCAGCATTCAATAACTCCACATCTAATCTGCGGAAGCATGTTTTGGTAAGTATTTGTGCATTGGTACTTTAAACAAAGTTTTTATGACTAACAGCAAATTGCCAATTAGAAAAACAACATGTTTTGTGGCATTGCTAATTTTTGTCTAGCACAGCAACCCATAGGACAACGTATGTAGGACACTGGCTAAATCCCCCCGCCCCGTTTTACAGTTTTTTTAAATTTTTTTATTGAAATGAACTACTTATTAGTTTTACTTGAGTAATTTTTCTGATTTTCACTTGTACTTCAAAGTATTGGTACTTTTACTTGAGTACAATATTTTAGTACTTTTTCCACCTCTGATACCAATGACGTTTCTGAAGTTTCCGTTTTCAAAAAGTTCTTTTGCGCCATATTAAATGTTTTGCAGGTTGCGATTCCTCTCGTAGCTGGTTGGCTTGGTTCTAGACTTAAAACTCTTTCTATCAGCTAATTTTGAAACGAAAGAAAGAAAGAATTGAATGGGGAAAACACTTCCGGAACCAGAGCTGTTAAAAAAGTGGGTGGTCACTATATAGAGCTCTATTGCATTGTATGGATTTGCCTCTCCTCATGCTTTTTGCACAACATTGTACTGCGGTAAAGTACTGGAGTTATGTATCGTCTTGTTTAAATGAAAGCAGAGAAAGCTCACCTAGATGAGGGTCATATTCACTGATGAAGCGCTTTGTGAGGAATTTGACAGTCAGTGCTGTAAAACAGAGACAAGCAACATTAATGTGGAAACTCAGGGGCCCGGGGTCACTGAGGGCCATGGGAGAACCAACATTCACATTCAAATGAAACTCTGGGCCGTGTGGACTGAAAATAAACAGCACACAGAGGGTCTGACCTTTGACAACAGCTTCTACTCAAACTCAAGAAAATAAGAGAAGTGCCACTAGTTTATAGCTTATATATAAGCTTAGAACTGAAATAAAGATACAGCCTGTAAATTCTCATGAAACCGTCATTTTACTGGTTTGTGTGAATGAAGTCAGCTGCTTACTTTATCGAAAATTATGACTTTGATAAATAAACAGAAATGTCTAAAACATCAACAGGAAAAATACACTTCTACTACTACTAATTCAGCTCACTCAGTATGAACTACATTCAGTCCAGCTACAGTTTGAAGGTAAGGCTAAGGTTTCTTGAAACATTTGAATATAAATATCTAAGTTAAGGGCAGACCTGATTTCCCGGAGCCCTTCACACCGAGCAGCACCAGGTTACACTGGGCTGGACTTCTGTCAGCAGCTGCAGCAGAGTTACACTGCTTCACTTTCCCAAACATCAGCGACATGATGATGGTCCAACAAAGTTCTTCATATAACGCCACTTATTAGCCCAGTAACTGCTTTCTTCAATAAAACAAATGTCCGTACAGACGGCTGTGGCTGAAAAGTCCTCTCCAGATCCAAGTGGACTGATAGTGCCAGACGATGTGGTGTGGTCAGTGGGAGTCTTCTGCTCCTGAGGAGGGGTGGGCCACTCATGCATTGACCTCTCCATTTCAGGAAGAAGACTTCAAACCAAGCTTGTAAAATCTGAACTGTAACTTTACTGAAGCACCAGCCAATCCCTGAGCTCAAACGAGGATGGCTGGGATTCTGCATATAAGGCCAGCTGCTGTGTCTCCTTTTGTTCCCTAGCGCAAGCTTTTCTGGGACTGGGGAAATACATCACCCCCCCACCCCCTCCATGCCACACCCATCTTTAACAGGGGGAGGTGGGGGGTATACTTCAATAAATAAATAAATAAATAGATTTTCATTTTAAAAAGGCCGTTTTTCAAATGAATACTTTTATTTATTTCATGGGACTTTTATTTCATTAAGCGTGGTTCGGGATCAGATCATGGGGATCAAACCCCCGGTGCTGGGTCAACTGCTGTAAAAATATGTATACGTAGCATCGGTGATGTCACCCACTGGTTTGTGGACTGCCGTTTTGAAGCCTTGAGTTTGGCGATAAGGGGTTGCCATCTTGGCTTTTTCCAACCAGATGTGATGAGTTTTGACGAGAGGGTGGAGCTGGGGAGCGTGATGCAGCCAAACCAGCTTTGTTTATGGTTGCTATGGTGCTGTACTAAGCTAAATGCTAAAGAGGGAAAGTTGCTGCTTTTCAAACCTTCTGAAGAGAGTCATCCAGCAGGTAAACACAGACATCTGGGTACTGGAGACATCCATCTGCATGTACGGCAGAACAGACCTTCTGCACACCATCTCTCATGGCAGTAGCTCAGTGCATAGGGAGTAGGTCGCTGGTTCAAGTCCCCGTACGGACCAAAGTACAGAGTATGGACTGGTAGCTGGTACCAGTTACCTCCTGGGCACTGCCCCCCAACTGCTCGGGGGCGCCTGTCCAGCGGCCGCAGCCCCCTCACTCTGATCACTCTCTCCATTAGTGATGTATGTGTGTGTATTTCAGGCCTGTGTATAAGTATAAGGTATATGTCATGGTTAGCATTAGCATTAGCATTAGTATTGCTAAGCCTCTGTCCTGATTGACAGGTCCTAAAGCATCCCCTGCTTTATCGTCTATTTTAAAATAAATGGGACCATCATTTACTGAATGAACATCATGCTGTGTTGAAGAAGACTTAAAACTAGCTATTGAGATAAACTCATTATGAAAATGTTTACTTAATGAGGTAATAAATCAAGTGATAAGTAGATTAATTTTCTCATAGACTTCTTTTTGGAGCCAGTGAAGTTGCCCCCTGATGGAAGTTAGATATAACACAGCTTTAAGGAGCTTCAGCTTTGGCTTCACAAAACATTATTGCACCTCTTCAGGTTAGGTCTAAATGCTCAAGGAGAAAGCAACCGTGTTCACGGCTGTAAAAGAGAATGTAGGAAAGTAGAGTGCAGATGGAAAAAATATTATCTCTAAGCACATTATAATATTATATAGGAGCAATTATTACAGTGTATCAATATGATTAAGGGTGCAAGAGCACAATACATTTCAGAAATTATTTCTGCCCATTAAAATAACCCTTAAAGCTTTAGTGCGTAACTTTTTGATATTAATGACCCTCTGTTACATTCAAGCCATTGCCAAATAAGTTGATACTTAGCTAATTAAGACTATCAGCGCCACACAACTCTCTCAGTATGGCTATGTTCATTAGATTATGTCATCCGGTGACTTTCCTAAGCACAAACTTGAGTGAAGATTATTACCTCCTCTGATGAGTCCATGTTTTTTTAATCCTCCGTGGCCACCTTGGTTACTAGCAACTGTGTGGAGGAGGGGCGGTTGTGCGCAATCATGGAAGGCTTGTATCATGTGGACGCGCCAACAGTTTTGTTGTAGAATTCCTCATGGGGACGACAGAAACTATGCACTATAGCTTTAACTTTTACTAAGACTGTTGCTCAGCCCCTTCTTGTGCCCCAGCTGAGTGTGAAATGTTTTTATCTAATTTCCTAATAAAGTTGAGTCAATTACAGCCTCTACTATGCCTGATGCTAATCTGATATCCTTTACAACATAGTTTAAACCAGTTTTAATACATTCTATTACCTTGTCTGATTGATCTGCCAATGATTATTATCAGCCAATATTTTGTAAAATATGGGATGGGGAATAGTATCAGGTATAAGTGTGTCTTCCAGCCTCTTGATGTAATACCAAAACGTTTACTAAAAGTTATGGAATGTGTCGGGCCCTGTTTGCTTTCTGCTTTTAACAGTTCCTTGTCAAGTGGTTGTGTCCACAAAAAAAAAGCTGGGCTGGAGTTTCCTTTTATATCAAACATTTTAGAAAACGTCTAACTGCGTGTCAATCACTGCTCATGCACGCACATTTCATAGAGTCCTCCCCTCCCCCTTCCCCGCGCACGAGCTGCAGATAGGTTTCCTCCCCTTCCCCCCTCTTCACATGTGCTCTATCGTGCACAGCTCTCTCTTGTGGGAGGAGGGGCTTAGGGGACCGTTTGGGTTTGAGCGGAACGGGGAGAGGGACTGAGAAGTTGTTGATGTTCAAATCTCATCATGCCTGGACTATTGCAACAGCCTCTTTACTTTACTGAGCCAAAATTCTATTGATCATCTCCAAACTGCAAAGAACTGCAAAGGCCTTGTAGCAGTATAGAAATAAAGTTGTCTTGTTGCGCCTGCTGACCACTAGGGCGGCAGTATATAAGTGCGGCCTTCCTTCTCGCGCTCCCACTGCTGCATCATTTCCGGGTCAGGTGTCTGTCTGTGCAGGTAATGCACCGCGCTACTGCTGCGGCTATTGCTTTGTTTCAGCCTTTTTTTATCATTATGTCCTTATGTTTAAAGCCTGTGTGTTTTCACTGCAGAGCAGCGACCGAGTGCTCCGTGTGGCGTTCTCCATTTTTATTTCCTGGTTCTCTTGAGCAGTGGTAAGTGTTCAGTCTCTCTCTCTCTCCGTGTGTTAAACCGAGTGCTATCCTGTAGCTAATACTAGTGTGGTCACAGGTAGATGTCTGCTGTCGTGTGGGTCTTTCTCTCCCTCCCTCTCGCTGTGCAGGTTTGACTTTGAAAACAGGTATGCTACCTTAAATTTAGCCCCCAAAAACCTTGATTAATGTAGCTTAGCCATGCTAATTTTATGTTTATTGACAGGGAATGCTCATCAGCTGGCCGAAGTCTACCGGTGGTGATTGATGTGATTCCACCACCAGCTGATTGGGGCCACTGCTGTTTTGTCTCCACTGCTAAATGCTGCTTGGTCTGCTTTTGTCTCCACTGCTAAATGCTGCTAATTGTACAGCTTTCTCTGCTGCTAACTACACAGTCTACTCTCTGCTGCTGAATGTATAGCTTTGCCTACAGAGCCTTGTCTGCTGCTGTGCCTCGGCTGCTAGCTGCACAGCTTTGTTTTTGCAGCGAACTACACAGCGTGTCGCTACTGCTTGGCACTGTTGTTGCTGGCTTTTGGTGCGCATGGTGAATTGCCAACACCAGACTTTTAACTTGTTTATTCCTTTAATTTTAATTGACTGAGGAATTAATCATTTAGTTTGTATTATTGTTTTGTTTTTTTATTTTATTATTTTGATCAAGTAAACTGTTTTTGTTTATCTTATTGTTTTGGTTAACCTGATTTTGTGAATTATCTCCTGTTTTGTTGTACATTTTTGAGATTAATTTTGTTGTAACCTCCTTTTTGTTTGTCCTTTCCAGTGGCTGTAGGCTGGTGGTGGTGCTGGTGACGTGGGTGGTGGTGGTCTTCCTTCTCGTGTGCCGTGTTAACTTGGATTTGGTGATCTCACTGTGTGTCTGGGTGAACCCTTTTTTTTCTTTAATTTAGTTTTATTAGTTCTTCTTCCCCTTCACCTGCCCTTCCCACCAGTAGGCCTCAGCCCCTGATTAGGTTTCTTTCCTTTTTCTTATTTGTGATCAATGCTATATTTTATATCTATACAGTTTTATTGAATAAACTATTTTTGTAATCTGGGAACCACGTGTTTTTGCCCATTGAGTGGAACGAACCTGTGTGCTTTAAAGGTCTTGGGCCTATCCCAAGTGGCGTTGTCGGAAATCTTAAAATCTCAGAGTGTCATCAAACCCATTCGCTTTGCCACAGCCTCTTTACACTGGCTCCCATGTGTTTGGGAGGGTTCAGGTTGGAAAAAAAACCCGGTAGTTACCCTTTTTAAAGGTGCTGGTTCCCGTATGTTTTAGAATAACTTAAAGGTGCTCTAAGCGATGTTGGGTGACGTCACTTCTAAGTATTGTCAAACAAAACGGAGGCTAGCTCGCCCATCCCTCCTCTAACGTTAGTCGTTGTCTAGGACAGCTCTCCTCTAGCTAACTTCCCTCTTCACGCTTCTCTCTCCTCCACTCCCCACACTTCCCCCTCATGTGCACACGCACTAACCCCCCAACCCCCACCCCCAAATCTTGTCGGTTATTGTCTGGAACACTGTTTGTTATGTTTCGTGGTGCAGAGGGCTATTTCACAAAACCAAGATAAGGGATTAAGCCAGGATTTACCCGTTATCCTGGCTCAATTTAGCCTTGACTCGGTTTCACAAAAGCAGAGGCACCTAAGTTACCATGGAGATTTATTCTGTACAGCTAACCTGGTCCCGACCAGTGATTACATTTTTTTTTTTTTATTAAGGATGACGTTTGTTCCACTTCCATGTGCATTGTATTTGGCATTCTTTGCACACAATTTGTGTTGTCCAGTAAACTGGGATTATAATTTTGGAGGATTGTACAATTTTAACAACATATCCTAATTGTACAATCCTCTCAAATTATAGACTTAGTTCACTGGACCAGTAACTATCTAGCGTTGTAGGGTACTGTTCATTCATGTTACAACAGGGACGGGACACCTCAGTGGTTTTTGACCTTATATTTTGCTGGGGGGAAATAACTGATGAATATTTATAATAGTTACATTCATGTTTACAGTGTGCATGGAATTTATCACTTAATTATCTTTATAGTTTCTAGATTTTAGAGTCCAATTTCTTCAGTGTCTTTCTTTTCTATGTCCATATATACGAGGGAGCAAAGCATATCATATGTAAAGAAGGAAACTCTAGAAAAGGCGTGGCAGATAATGGCAGACCGACTGAATGATAGTCTAAAAATATACATTTATGAACTACTGCTCTTAACTGAAACGCACCTAGCCAGGATGCACAGATTAGACTAGGTCAAGCCTCACTTTATCGGTTATCCTGGATTTATAAATTCTGCTTTTGTGAAACAGCCCCCCAGGTTGGCGCAGTTTGTTTTTGTTGCCATTTGTGGAGCCTGGGCTGTCTACAGAGACTGCATTTTTTTACAGTGTGTTCAGGGGACAGGCAGCTAGGGGGATAGTGAGGAGATGTTTGCTGTATGTGACAAAAAATGTTGTAGCCTAAAAAAATGCGTGAAAGCACATTTAACTTAATTTAAGATTTTACTGATCACTTTTTTTGGTGAAATTTTAGGCCTTTTATTTTGGACAGGGCAGATTTAGACTTGAAAGAGGAGAGAGAGGGGGTTTGACATGCAGCAAAGAGCCGCAGGTCGGAACTGAACCTGCGGCCGCTGTGTCGAGGACTGAGCTGTTTATGGGCGCGCGCTCTACCAGGTGAGCTTCCCTGATTTTATGTGAGTGGGAAAACAAACATTTTTTAGAGACATTTTTTTTTTAGATCCCCATTCTTACTTTTTCCTAAACTTCATTACTTTTTATACACCAAATTGTTATTATCTTGTTTGACCTGATGTTTTAATGACTTGTCTGTTTTATTTTGCTGCCTTTGTAAAGCACTTTGTAACTTGGATATTAAAAAGTGCTCTATAAATAAAGCGTATTATTATTATTTATTTTTTTAGGGTTAAGGTTAGGCCTGCATATCCTGCACTCAACCTTTCAATGAGTGTTGAAATAGTGGCACGAACACTTTGTGACCTAGGGAAACAACTATTGTTACACTTTGACTGTTCCTGCCACTCAAGGACAAATCTTCAGCTGCTCCACAAACAAAGAGCGATATGAATCCTCAGCACATTTACAGCTCCCTGCCATTATCCGGCTCCTCTTTCTCCTCTGGCTGCATGTCATCATAATGTATTTGAACTGTGTCACACGTCCGCCTACTATGTATAGAGTGTGTTCTCAGAGCTGTGCTGTCAACTAGCATCAGCTCTAGACAGGAGCTGTCTCACAGGCAGTATGTGGTGAAACACCCCGATGTGCAGTATTCCGATCTGAGTCATAGCTTTCTTGTTGTGAGTGAACAGTTCAGCTGGGATGTCATGAAGATCCTCAGCAGGGAAATGATGGAGTCCAACAGCTGTCCACAGCCGGGACACTGGAAGTCAGCGGAAAGCCTGAGGGTCAACATTGACGACTGCTTGTTCATTGTAGAGAAAAGCCTTTTAGCTGAGAACTGTGAGTACTTCAGAGCATTGTTCCAGTCAGGGATGAGAGAGTGCCAACAGGGAGAGATCCAGCTGCAGTGTGTAGGGCTTCTGGGCTTTGTGGTCCTGCTGCGGGTCCTGGGCGGGGAGCAACCTGTGCTGAGCAGCGACGAGATCGTGGAAGCCATCCAGTGTACGGCTTTTCTGCAGGTGCCGGCTCTCACCGAGCACTTGATCAATACCGTCAATTCTGAAAACTGCCTACTCATGTACCACACAGCTGCCACCTACGGGGTGTGGGAGCTCTCCCACAGTTCCGCCTTATTCATCAGAGATATGTACACTGACTTGAAGGAGGATGTTCACACCTTACCCAGCAAGCTGCTAGAGTACATAGAGTCCCTTCTCCCGAGCAGCTACATGGCAGTGTGCAGCCACTCGCCAACCACTGAGCTGCTGCAGGACGTCCAGAGGAGCGTCTGCTACCTGGACGAAGACAGTGGACAGTGGAAGTTCCTGACACATCTACCTGCCAGCACCAGCACCACCATGGCAGGCGTGGCCGTCCTGGACAACAACCTTTACATCATCGGAGGAGTGTATGATGTAAGCAAGAAGGTAGTAGAGACGGGTTTCTGTTACAACCCTGCAGCCAACACATGGTCCACCATCTGTGGCTCCCTGCAGCTGCGCTACAACTTCACTCTGATAGGTTACAAGGGCTGCCTCTACGCTCTCGGAGGTGAGTACAACAGGAAGGCCCTGTCGTCTGTGGAGAGATACAGGGTGTCTAATGGAAGCTGGGGTTTTGTCTCCCCCCTTCCATCCCCTGCAGCCTCAGTGGTGTCGGCTGTAGCCATGAACAGGATCTTTATCTGTCTCTGGAAAGGTAAGGGGGCCACAGATATACACGAGTATGTGTCTAAACGGGACCAGTGGCTTCTGGTCACCACGCTCATCCGTACGCACAGCTATGGTCTTTATATGGTAGCCCATAAGGACAATCTGTATGTGATGCGCAATGGGCCCTGTGATGACTTCTTACTGTGTGTGATGGACTGCTACAACCTAAGTTCAGGCCAGTGGACGGCTGTGTGTGGCCAGTACGGGAACAGTAAAGGCTCTCTGCTCACTGCTGTGGTCAGAGGAGATTCTGTGTTCACACTCAGCCGTCAGGTGACCACAGAGTATACTGTAGAGGATTACCAATGGAGAGTAAAGCGTGAGATGAGCGGTTTTGGCAGGATTGGATCCATATATACATTTCTGATGAGGCTGCCTAAAGCCACTGTCTCCCCTATAGGAAATTTTACAGATCTGACTCAGGACAAAAACCTCAGAGACTGTCCCACATTCTCCCCACAATGCTCTGATAACCTGTAAGAGCTGCTGAAAAAAGGAACGACATTACGTATTTAAAATACGAATTATGAGTAACTGTATTCCATTACAGTTTAAATTGGTGGTATTCTGAATACAGTTACTGTCTTTAAAATGGACTTGGTGTCTGCGCAGTGCACCTGCACCACACACCAGACGACAATGGCAGAGGAGACGCACAGCCAGGACATTGTCTGGAATGTGTTTTTGGCATGAAAATGTAAAGAACTTTTGAAGAGTTAGAGATACTGATCCAGCTCTGTGTCATCTGAGTGTGGGCAGTGTGTGCCGATGAACGGTTTTTGGGTTTCCACCGTGGCACAAGCGCATGGAGTTCTCCGTGGAGCAGGGCAGAACACTGGAGGTCCGCTGGATGATGCAAAACGAGAAGCAAAAAAACTTTCATCTGCACATACTGTCCACACTCAGATGACACAGAGCTGTTTTAAAATCATCAAAGTATTTCCTTAACTACATTCATAGCGACCCAGACAAATAGGCGCAGCACCTGGGCATCAGAGCCATCACATACTTTCAAAGTTATTACCTTAGAACCCCCCACACACTTTAACCATGTGAAAAATCAGTGCATCGGTCTTACAACTCTTTAGAGCTCTGTGTCACTACTTCAGTATCAAATTTATTTTTTATATTATTGCTTATTGAGGGAATGTCCAAATCAATAATCACTGTTCCATGTTTTCATGTTTCCACTCTACTACCATGCACCCAGACATGCTCACACATACACACGAGTGCGAAGCGGCCTCAAACCACCTCTAACGAGCTGTCATTTAAAGATATGATATGTAATATTTCTATACCTGTTGACCTACCTAACGACTATACCTATATCCTATATGTTGTGCATATATTGAGTTGTGTACTTACATTATCCCAAATGTTTCCAACAATGTTCAAACCCAGAGAAATCTGTCATTTTAACCAATGACAGAGCATGCCGTTTGGTCGCCTGTCAGGTGTCATGTAACCTGACCCATCTAGTTACTCTAACAACTGTGAAGCAATAATAGTTTAATGATCCGTCAGGAAACAGACCATATCAGACCCTCCACCCCCCTTCCCAGCATGAAGTAAGTCTCGCAGCAGTAGGGAGTAACGTTACAACAAACCACTTTCCCCCCTGTTGCTGAAAACATCTGAGAGAGGACACAGACATGTAAAATATATTGTGATATTGTGTTGCTGGCTAATGTTAACTTGCTTACTCGCTATCTAGTCAGCTACCACCACTAATAGAAACAAGACAAACATAATTATATAGATATTGTATGTTTTACTAAATGATGGTATTTTTTTGTCTGTTGCTATACCGTTCTATTTTTGTAACAAAGTCTCTAACTGACAGTAAAATGTGAAGTTTGACTCAGATATCTCAGATATCTTAGTTCTGTAAACTCAGATATTCCTACGAAGATGTCCCAGCAATTAGCTGCAGCAATGATTTGGTAACTAAAAGAAAATGATGGACAAAACAACAAAAAAATAGCAGCCAACTTGTGATAAAGTGGAATAATCCTTTAAAAACCAGCGGATCAGTTTGGGTGATGTTAAAGAGTATATAAGAATATGTTGATGTTTATGGAAGCTTTCTGTTTGTGGGAACTAGATTCCTGATGGACACTGCTCCTGTTTTTCTCAGGAAACCTTGGATAGGTTTCCCAGACGGGTTCATCCCAGGGGAGGAGGTTACATAAGACCAGAACACAGAGGAGGACAAAACAGAAAGCTGCAAATAGCATTCAAGCTGTCCCATGAATGATAATTAAAGAAAAACACTGCCGTGGTGGATTTTCATGACACTTGTTTAATAAATCTGTCACAATTACAACTACTCAGATACACAGATCACACAAGTTCAGCCACTTTCAGACATTGTTATCAAAGAGGAACCAAACTGTGCACTATGGCACATCATCATCATCATCATCATCCATATAATGTAATATATCAACAAAATACTTTCCCTGAGTGAAGGCCACGTCCATCTCCAGCTCTAATAATATTAATGTGTTTACTCTCTCTCTGTGCCTTATCAATGGGCTGTTCATATTCTCCTATAGTAAATAACACGTTAGTTCTGTGTGTGTGCGTGCGTGTGTGTGTGTGCTGATCACGCCACACGCATCATCAGCTCCTCCAGTGCACGCTCTCTGTGGTTTTCATGCACCAGCAGCACTTCTTTGATGGCGTTCTGCTGGAAGCCCATCTCATTGAACTGACTCAGCAGATGAAGGAACTCCTTTGCCTCAAGAGAAACACACCATTGTGTTTTTTTATACAATTGTATCAATAAAAGTGACTGTATCAAAGGAAAAGTGTAAAGTATGGTTGTCTCTATGAAGAAGAAAGACTGCATGTCTTACCTTTGTTTCACAGTTTTGAAACATCTCCAGAGCCTCTTCTACCAGAGCCATGTCATAACCCAGCTGACAGAGATGGTCACATGCCACCAGGTAGCTCAAGACCTGCAAACACACACAGAAACATCCATTCATGTAGGACACAGCAACACCATGTGGGTCAAATAGGCTCAGAATCCAAAAGGAAAAGAATCAATGTTGTCATTTAAGTAAAAAAGGAAATGTCCCGCAATGGATTATATGGTATAATCAGGAAAATGTCCTCTCAGTTTAGAATAGAATAGATCTTTATTGTCATTGTTTTCAACAACGAAACACAGTTTTGCAGCTCTCAATATGACAGTTAAATCACAGACAAACAGAAATAAAACATTTAAATAGTAAAATATAAAATAACAAAATACAAAATTTAAATAGTAAAATATAACAATCAAGATAAATAAACACGATGAGGTGGCACATACAGTATATACATAACGTTATTGCACTTCCAGTTTTGGGGTTTATTGCAGACAGGTCTTTATAGAGAAAGGAGGTGGAGAGAAGGGTTTGTGCTTTTGATTGCCTGGGGGAAAAAGCAGTTTTTTAGTCTGTTGGTTCTGGATCTGATTGTCCTGTATCTTTTTTTCCAGAGGGCAGGGGGGAGAACATGTGATGTCCAGGGTGAGTGGGGTCCTTTATGATACAGCTGGCTTTCTTTTGGAGTCGGCCAGTGTATATGTCTCTGAGGGGGGGTAGTGTTGTCCCGATGACATGCTCTGCTGCCTTCACCACCCGCTGCAGGTCCTTCCTGTTCTCCTCTGTGTAGCTGGAGAACCACACAGTGCAGCAGTAAGTTAGGAGGCTCTCTATTGGTGACCGATAGAAGTTGGTCAGCAGGTGTTGAGGGAGGTGAGCATGCCTCAGCTTTCTGAGGAAGTAAAGCCTCTGTTGGGCCTCCCCCACCTGATGGGAGATGTGTGTGGTCCAGGTGAGGTCAGCTGAGAGGTGCACACCGAGGTACTGGAAGCTCTCCACGCTCTCTACCTTCTCCTCGTGAACATAGAGGGCAGAGTTCTCGGTGCGCTTGCATCTTCTGAAATCCACAATTACCTCCTTAGTTTTTGTGGTGTTTAAGTCCAGGTTATTGTGAGAACACCATTTTGTAAAATGCTGAATCTCCTCCCTGTAGGCTGACTCATTATTATTCGTTATCAGTCCTACTATGGTGGTATCAAATTTATCAAATATTTAAAAGTTCTCATGCAGAAAAATGTCCCCTGTGACTGTCATACTATTATATTATCTGATTATCACTCAACCATTAACATAAAAAACATGAGTTCACTGTTGTAGCATTCATTCATTCAACCTTTATTTATACTCAAGAGACCATCAAGGGGCGGCCCTCACATTGGGTCAATTGTGAAGACAAAAAAGAAAACAAATACACAGAAAAGAAGCCACACAAAGAAAGAGGTGTACCGACATGGCGAGTTATGAATCTCAAGGCAGAGTGATGGACTGAGTCCAGAGATTTAAGAGTTGAAGATGATGCATGTCTATAAATCACATCACCTGTACATACAAGAGTGCACATTGGAACAAAATGTTGTTCCACTTGCTCATAAATACTGCTTAAACTAAAACAAAAGTTAAAAAAATGAAATGAATAAAATAAATAAATACAAATGCCCAGAATTAAAATATGACACTAAAAAAATGTTTAACAGCAGCATAATTATTAATATTGCAGCAGATAAAAACTGTTATTGCATGTTTAAAATAATAGATACTGTTATTGCACGTTTGTAAATAAAGACTAAGTTTTATTAAGGGGGGTAATTTTGAGTTCAGGAGTCTGATGGCTTGTGGGAAGAAGCTCTTGCAGAATCTGCACCGGATGATGCAAAACCTCTTGCCAGAGGGCAGCAGAGAAAACAAGTCCTTATGAGGATGGGTGAGGTCTATTTTGTCTGTGATGTTTTGGGCCCAGGTCCGACAGTGTTTGGGTGCGAGGTCCTGGATGGAAGGCAGTAACGACCCAATGATCTTTTCCGCTGTCCTCACCACTCTCCCTACAGTCTTCCAGTCTGAGGCTCTGCAGTCCCCAAACCAGACAGATGCTAAGTTTCCATCCACTTGTCAATCGAATTATCTGAAGTTCGGTAAAAAAACTCATGCGAATAAAGCTGGTGAAAGTGTGTTTCCATCCAACAGCTTTAAAGCGAATACAAACCTGTGCGTAATGACGTCACATGCTGTTTTGCGATTAAATTGGTATATTGAATTGATTTGAGACATTTTAAGGTGTTTCCATTCATTTTCGCACTGAATCGCACAACATTCAAGCAAACTTTGCGAACAAAGTTTTGCTAGACAAAAGTAGTTGTTGTTGTTGTTAATATTAGAAGCCAAGGAAGCTACGATGGGCCTTTGGCCGAGGATCTGATCCAGCTCATCAAAAAGGTGGAACTTGCCTTTTATTTTCCCTCTTTCCCGCTGCGAGACAACTCTCTCTTTTGAGACATGTATCGCTGTTTGAGCGCCTTCCATTTACTCCGGAGGACGTCCCACGGCTTGTCGTAACCTTTGTTGGTCATTTCCTTCGCGAGTTCCTGATAAATTATGGCATTTCTTCGATTTTTGCTATCTAAAATAGCCGTTATATTTTGCTTGTAAATTAAATTCAAAAAGTCTCTCGTCTCCTCGTTCATCTACTTCCATCTGTCTTTGTTGACACCTGTCGTGTGCAAACAGAGCGGAAATACTGGGCGGAAATTAACTAAAGCTTCTTCTTCTTCGTTTTGTGGCGGGTTGCAACCATAAAATGAGCTAAAACTTAATCGCAATTCATTAATTTATTCAGCAAATAACGTTTCCATCAGCGTTTATCGCATAAGCCGTATATCGATCAAGATCAAATCTGATGAGACCGAACATATTTCCTTTGAGTCGATGTTCATGAAATTCTATCGAGTTTCATTGTTTCATGTTTCAAGGCATTTTTCATTCGATATCACTTAATTCGGATAAAAACGTGTGCATGGAAACATAGCTAGAGATGCAGCTGGTCGGTATGCTCTCTATAGTGCCTCTGAAGAAAGGGTTTAGGATGGGAGGGGGAAGGTGTGCTCTTCTCATCCGGCGCAGTGTGCAGAAGTGCTGCTGTGCTCTCTTCACATGAGAGGTGGTGTTGAGGGACCATGACAGACTGTCTGTGATCTGCACCCCGAGGAACTTGGTGCTGCTGGCTAATTCCACCACGGCGGTGTTGTTGTTGACTAGAAGTGGTGTGTGACTGTACTGGTTTCTCCTGAAGTCAACGATGATCTCCTTTGTTTGGTCCACATTCAGGAGCAGGTTGTTTCTCATGCACCAGTCGGCAGGCTGTCTCACCTCCTCCATGTAGGCCTGTTTATTGTTGTCCTGGATGAGGCCCACCACTGTTGTGTCGCCCGCATATTTTACAATGTGGTTTGTACTGAACCTTGCATGGCAGTCATGGGTCATCGTGGTGAACAGTAATGGACTCAGGACGCAGCCCTGAGGGGTGCCGGTGCTCAGGGGTGCTGGTGCTCACATCCAATGTTGTAATGGACGAGCGGAAGCCAGACATTCCCCTACACAGTCCGAACAAGGCATTAGTAATCAAACACAGATTAGCAACTCAACTAGTACTTAAAACAGGAAACAAATAGAAACTTAAGGAAAAATGTAATTTCAAGTGCATTTTTCCCAAAGTCTTATAGGTATCTTAGACAGCATTTTAAACACAAATCGTCTTTTTTCCTATTCATCTTTTAAGCCTCTTTTACGTGAAAAGGTCAGAGCAATTACCGATCTACAGATCATAGTGCATTTTAACTCAATAAAGAACTGAATGAGCTTTTTTTTTTTAACCAAGCAGTGCAATGAATTACAGCATTTTAACTTAGCAGTTTTAACTGATAATTTTATGCACATTTCTAAGTATCTTTTAACCTATGTATGTATTCCCATTCAATGTATTCAAAATATCACTGATACACACTCCCCCTCAACACAGATGTCATCCCCAACATCTCGACTAACAGGTAGGTAATATTCAAAGCAGTTAAACAGTGGATATGATGTCATCACATCCCCTTTACCAAAATTCGTATACAAGTTTATTTAAAAGTCCAGGATTTTGTGTAGCGTATATGTTAGCACTCGGTTTGTCCATCAATGAGTGTATCATGAATGTAAGGGTGTATTTTCACACTCAACATGTCCAGCAGTCAATCCATGTGTATATGTGTGTGAACACTCAGTCCAACAGTCCATTTATGAATGTATGAAATATGTGCGTTCATGCAAGTGAGTTCCTCAGTCAGTTCCCTGGTACAACTACAGGCTGGTAGTCCAAGTGCTGTAACGGAGTCATCCATGCCCTTGTCCCTTGCATGCATAGCAGGGCCGGATTGGGACTCATTTTCAGCCCTGGATTTTCATGCCTTAGACCGGCCCACTTTACTTCACGAATGACTATATTAAAAAAATTGAATCAAAACCTTATAGGTCTGCAATAGCGCCCTGTCCTCTACATCCTTGTAATTCGGTGTATTTTGTAAAATATCACTATTTCCAAGTGTTGCCTCACAATGTAGATTTATTAGAAAAGTTAACATCTTAACAACAACCCAATGATGTTGAACAATATCAGAATCTGTTTCTGTGCAAATAAGTAATCACAGATTAAATAAAGAACAAGATACATTGTATTGCACTTTCTAATGACACCATAATCTATTTTTTCCTTTGAATAGGCCTAGTTAATACAACTTTCATAATGGGTCACAAGTAATATTTGGTCATAAAAAGTGATTATATTGTAGCTAATCTGATCATGTTTGCTTGTTCACACACACTGATACAACAGCCTACAGTAGATGTGCCATCCACACTGACAGCAGCTATCCCTAATGCACACTACTGGCTCTGCTTCTGACACTAAATCACATTTTATAAATTGTCATAATTCTCAGGACAAATCTCTTCTTTTTACAAAGCTTTCTGATCAACTCATGTTAGTGTCATTATGGTAGTGCCGAATCATCTGGCATCATTAATTATTCCAGGGCATTTTTCATATAGAGCAGGTCAACACCACACTCTTATTAATTCTTATAATACTCAGTCAATGATCAACCCTACCTGCCCAAACTGGAGTTCTGGGCTCATATAGC
The DNA here is from genome assembly GCF_010015445.1 of Perca fluviatilis. Classification (NCBI taxonomy): domain Eukaryota; kingdom Metazoa; phylum Chordata; class Actinopteri; order Perciformes; family Percidae; genus Perca; species Perca fluviatilis. The sequence goes on from NC_053114.1 coordinate 13,214,094, forward strand.
TGCTGCTTGGTAACCTTACTGGCTCTTCATTGTCACTGTTAGCAGCAAACTGGACTAGTAGGCCTACTAGCTGCTGCTGCGGAGCTATAAGAACAAGTTTGATTCATATACATAGACGCTGGTTTGCAGGCACTTCTCCTAACTAACTTAGCTTAGCCGTCTCAACGTCTTCATTTGGCGTTTTGCTAAAAATAGAAAAAGTTCATCTGGCCGCGTCACTTTCTAGAGCTCTACTTTTAAAATTGACGCTTTTTCAGTGCCGTTTTGCGCCTTCTATTACCCGTTTAAAACAGCTTCTTTTTGCTCGCGGTGGCATCCTCCAACAAGCACCAGTGACTTGTGTACGATGACGGTTTGTTTTTGTTTTTTAGCAAGGTGCTGCCGTCGGAGGACTCCGAACATAAATAGGTCATCATTAACTTTGGAGGTTCTCTCTCTCTTACTGGTCGCTGGTATTTTCCATTTACACTGTTGTTTTTACTCGGAACAGGGGACTGCGCTGCTGGCGTCCTCGCCAGAAGTTTCCTCCTGAACGATCGTCTCATGTTGTTCCGCTGTGTCCCCCTCTGTCAATGTCTCTCCACTGTACTGCTCCAGCTGTGGAATGTCCTGTTGCTGAGGCTCAGCATCCTGTGAGAGTGAGAGTGGGACTTCCCTGTTAGCATCCTTCTGATTATCTGCTCCAGGGTCCAAATCCATCAGGGCGTAAAGAGGGCCGGCGATACGAGAGAAGTCCCTGATGTACTGTCGGTAGTAGCTCAGTAGCCCCATAACTGTCCTCAATTCTGCTACAGTTTGTGTCCTTTCCTCCTTTAAGGCCCTCACAGCCGCAGTATCAGCAGGGTCCATTTTGCTGCCCTCAGCAGACTAAGTAGCGGACCTCTCACTTGAACACTCCACACTTACTTGGTTTTAACTTTATCCCGTGCTGTCGTAGTCGCTGTAGCACTTTCCTCACATGCTCTACATGACCAGGGTGTCATCTAAGTATGGAATACAGATTTCATCCCTTAGCTCCTCCAAACATTCTTCCATGCAGCGCTGAAAGGCAGCTGGAGCGTTCATCAGGCCGAAGGGAATTCTTATCCACTCATACCCCATGGTGTCACAAAAGCAGTTAAGGGTCTGCTCTCCTTCGCCATGAATCCCTGATGATACGCCTTCCCTTGATCCAAAAGAGAGAACCAGAAGTTTCCTCCTAGGCCATCCGTTATCTCTTGTACTCTGGGAATAGGCTGGCAATCGGGGAGAGTCTTTTTGTTCACTTCACGGAAGTCGATACACAGTCATAGACTCCCATCTTTTTTCTGAACACACACGACTGGTGATGCGTATGGTGAGTTAGCCTTCTCCACCCAGCCCTGAGCGATAAGGTAATTCAAGGAGTCCTTCATTTCCTGATAAAGAGGCCTAGGCACTGAGAGATATGATTTTGCTACAGGCTTGGTCTCTTTCAGGGAGATGCTAAGTTGCAGTTTTTCTATGCAGCCAATATCATTCCTTCTCGAAAAGGAGGCACACTCCTCTCTTAACATTTTGTGAACTATCTCTCGTTCTGGCTCACAGTTCTGATGTGATTTGTTGTAGCAGGAGGTGGAGGGCGGGACCCCTCTAGGGTGGCGGCAGGGCAGATTGCCTGGACCTGCTGGACAGTCCCGATTACAGTCCTCCCTCCCCTGCAAACACTATTTCATGATCCGTAGGATTCTGCACATTTACAGTAATAGAGTTTTTTTTTGCTGCTCTTACTTACTTTTACAAGCATGTCACACAGTTTTCAGTCCCTCAGTCCAGCGGGGTTTTACATCAGGCTCGAAGAAAAGTGTTTTATCTTCATGTGGGAATCTTATCTTACATGGCACTCAACTCTGACTGACGTGCGTTTAGGTATGTCGATCCTCTCCTTTGTTGTCTTGACGGCATACTCCATCCAATCCACTTGCTTGTTAGTGACTTGCTCTACAACAGCAGTTACTTGCTCTACAAAAGCCTTTGCAGTAATGTTGGACTGTTTCAGTTCACTGTCTATAATGATCTTGATTACATTAGACCCAATAATTGGTTGAATAAGCGGACCACCCTTCATTACTAGTATGGGGACAATAACTTCTGTATTGGATGCAGCCCCTGAAACTAATCTGAAAGTTGCCTCAACCCAACCCGTGTATGGCATACTTTCCCCATTTGCTGCCTTTATGTCAAAATCTGGGGTAAAATACTCAACCGACATGTTAAATCTGTCACATCGTGGGCTTACTATAAAAGTTCAAGTCTGTGGAGAATAAATATCTTCATCATGTGTCTATACGTTTCTTCAATAACAAACCAGTTCACCTTAGTCACAAAGCCCTGTGAAGCTGAACGCAGCTGTATGATGCTAACCTCAGACAGACTAATGCATGGAACAACACAGCCACACTACTGCTGTCCCTGGGTCTGATGAATGCACGGTGCAGCAAAATCAGATCTGTGTGACCGGCGGCTCAAGCCCCCCTAAAAATTATAATAATACATTTCTTTTTTAAATAAATTTTAGTGCTTCAAGTTAGAGTTTGCAAACTTGTCTGTTAGTGACAGAGGACAAACACTTACAGGTTCAAATGGCTTGAAACAGGTTTAATATCCTGTGTGTCTGTCGCCGATGCTATGCACCTGTAACCCAGTCAAGGAAAGGGTTAACACTTCAGACAGACACTGTATCCGTGTCACATTCTCATTAGGGGCTGAGCCCCCCTAAAGGTCTGATCCTAGAATCGCCCCTGGTGTGGAGGAAAACTACTTAAGTTAAGTGGAACGTATTTAAGGGGTTAAAATGTATCAGAATCTCCTCTTACCCATCAACCCTGCCATGTGGCTTTGGGATTTACTCTAAGCAGAGGTGAGGCGGGGTTATGGGAAAACACAGAGCAGGCTGTGGAAACTGTCTATTTTTACACTGGCTTAAAGTGGCTTAGTATACTGTCATTTAGTTTCATTCCCACCTCCAGTTGGCTAGTTGCTACAGTTATATATATATATATATATATATATATATCAATGCCTTCAAAAATATGTGTCAATATTTATGTCAACCACCCAACCCGCTAACTGGCTAAACTAAACTTTATGAATTAGAGCAGCACAATTGTCAGGAATGAGGACAGAGACAGACTGAGCGCAGTGGAGCGGTCCAAAGTCAACGCATACCCATCAACAGGTTTGTATGATATCGTACAATAATGAATGAACACCAATTCATATGATATCCTAGAGGGGGGTGGCATCCATTTAGCCTCAAATGACAACTGATAGCAGCAAAGAGTAAAACAGATATAAAGTTTGAAAGCAACACAATTGCTCACAGAGATTTTGGCAAAATCTGGTTAGTTTAACTGAAAGAGTGCACGCCGACAATCCGCTTATAACAATGCAGCTGATTAGGTTGGGAGAGAGAGAAATGTGAAGCATAGAAGTCTTCCTGAATAACTTACAATGAGCTTCATATGTACCAGTGATTCATGAGGAAAGGCTCAGTGTGTGTGTGTTTGTGTGTGTGAGAGAGAGACAGAGAGAGAAAAGAGAGAGTGGACAATATATCTGTAAGTTATTAATAGCCTAACTTGTTGGCAGCACTGCTTTGTCACCTTTAATATGCAGTGTCAGTGCTGTTGCAACAGCAGTAGTTGAAAAAAACATATCAACAAAGAAAAGGAAAATATGAATCTATTTAGAATACATATCACACCAATCACCTCAAATTTCGTTGACCATTCGTGCGAAATTCAACCAAATAAATGTTATACGTTTTTCGCAATTGCCGCAATTTCGACAATCAATAACTGCGCACGTTATCGCCGACTTCCAAGCCCAGTCACTACTTGCCAGACTTTACATCGTATGGGACTCTGAGAGCCAATGACCAAGCGGGAGTGAGAACGGGTTGACGTCACAGGTACGTCGCCAAATTAATTTCCTTGTAAGACGAGACGTGTGTAACTCGAACATTTCACATTTACCAACAAAACGTACAGCAAAAGACCATGCAAAACATTTCAGACCGTCCTGCCAACCTGTATACATTTTAACATTACTGTACACTGTTTTTTCACTATGAAGTTGCTAAAAGCTGCTGCCGTTTCAATCCTGTCGGCTCTCTGCAGCGGGCGGGGCTGCTGCTCCGTTTCCCCCACGACTGATGCGCGCACACACACGAGCGCACACACACAATCACATACGGTGGATGCAGGAAAAAACGGAGATGAGACGTACAGGATGACCTAAATTGAGGACAGCTACGCTCGTTATTGTAAGTGCAATGATAAGTTAAAGTGCAATAAGTACTTTATCAAACTGTGTGAATATGTCCCAGGCCAGGATAGGAAATTAACTAACAATGTAAAGATCAACCAGCCACTGACACATACTGTATGTTCAAATATGATTCATTCAATAAATTATTTTTTTGTCTTAAATCTACCAGCCATTTTCATATTATACCAACATTTGCAGCCTCCTGAGCCTTTTTGGTAAGGTTACTAAGAAAACTAGAGTAGTTTTATTCTCCCCAAAACAAGTTTCCTTTTTATTTTGAAAGAACTATACAAACTATGCAACTTTCTCCGTCTCCCGCAACTTAATTGCAACAAACATGTAAAAGACATCGCAACTTTTATCGCATTTTTTTTTACAAAAGCAGTTTAATTGTCTTGAAGAGCAATGAATAAACATTTACACGTGCATATATAAACTTAGTACAAAAAGTAAGGAAATTTGTGTTTGGTAGATTATTTAGAGAAATAATCAAACAAACACAAATTTCAAAAAGAGGTGGTAATGCTTTTTGGCAATAAATCTTATACTGTTGGAAAGCCTGTTTAGTTCCCTTTCAAATGGTGCCCCATTTGTAAGGAACATGCATTTGTGGGATGAGCAGCAGTGCTGAGTATGTGGGTTGCGCCCATGAAAAATTTGCCAAATCTTCTCTGCCAATGCCAAACAGCTTATTCTGCCATTGACTCGTTTGGTGTTTGGTGGATTGGATGATTGAAGTTTGACGAAACAAGACATATTGGCAATTTAACAATTTTTCAGAGAAGATATATACATACATACATATACACACACCTACATACAGTACATCTAGTGATCAAAGTCCTTCTTCATCCCTGCATTTAGTGAGGATCATATCTTTATAATTTTGCTTAAACTGGATAATGTTTAGACATTGATTTAGTTTCAAATGCAGACTGTTTCGACAATTTCACTCCACAAATTGAGATACATTGAAGAACATGTTTTATAGTTGTTGAACACTTTTGTTTTGTTTTAGATTTAATTTCCCCCTAAAATTATAGCCTCCCTCTCTTTCATAGAACATTTTCTGAATATTTTCTGGTAGTACAGTAGATTATATCTAGCTTTATACATTACCTAAGCTGTTTGAAATTCGACCAGATCGAAGAATTTTAGCATTTTTTACTTAAGTATATTAGTATGATCACAAAATCTGACACTATGCACTATTCTTATGGCTCTTTTCTGAAGTATAAATAGTGGCTGTAGCGTACTACTAGTATGTGTTTCCCTTAATCTCCACACAGTAATTTAAATATTGCAATATTAGAACAGTATAGGATGTACAGTAGAGTGATTTGTGATCCAGTGCATGTTTTGCTTCAGCCAGAACTGTAATGCTTCTTGATAGTTTGAACTGTATGTGTCTCATGTGAGGTTTCCAGCTAATTTTGAAAAAGGCTTTTTTCCAGACCCACAATACAGAGAAATCTAGTCCCATTCATTCCATTTAAATCCATGCCCCTTTCACTACTGATCCACCTTTCTGATATTGCAATTATATTGAAGGGCTGTTTAAATTGACTTAGGGTAATGTTTTATGTTGTGGAAATTGCATACATGCTTCTGCTGTTAAAGCTCCATTGTGTAATTTTGAGTTGATTCTTAGCAAAAAACCCTTTGTTCTTTCACAAATATGTGCTCATCCATGTGTAATTACTTCCACCAACTAATCAAAGCATTCTAGTAAGTGTAGAATCTGCCATTCAGAATCATTCAGAATACATTCGAGTGAGTCGCTCGAATGTATTCTACCATGTTGCGCCTCCATCTTTAAAATACGTTAGCCAAAGAGGGACATACCTTTGCGTTTTGCGCTTTTACACTCAGTGTCGCCGTGATGAATGCCAAGGAGGGGGAAAAGATTATTCAGCGACTGCCGGCAGATTTAAAAGCCGGTTGAAGATGGAGCGCCTATCTAGAACGTTACGGAGTCGCCAAGGAAGTTAAAAAGAGAATTAAAACAACAACGCGACAGTCAAAGTAACAAGACCAAAGTTAATATTGGAGTGGCTTTTCCAAGATGGAAAGAGCTCATAAAGAGCAAGGATTTTAAAAGGGATACCGAAGTTGCCCGCTTTCTTCTCAAAAGGTAATTCTGCCTATTTGTGTAAATTCAAAGTTTTATAGTTGCTTGGCTAACTATAGCATAGTTGTAACCTGACTCCGCCAGATGGATTGCTTTGCATTTGCTCAGTATATCCATCTGGGAACTTTCCGTTGGAGAACTTTTTGGAAGGGGCGAGGAGACAACGGTACAATAGCATTAACAGGGACCCTATGACTTTAGTTTTCAGTGACAACAACATTCTATGGGGATTGATATTGTTTTAGAACAGGGGTCGGCAACCTTTTTGATATGAAGTACCCCTTTCAAAATTTCTTGTTTATTAGTGTGCCATGTCAACATTAAGTTTAATTATGACATCACATCAAAATGTAATAGAGAGCCGAAGTCACGCCCTTCTACTTTCGGTCCATGGGACCTATCTTTCGAAAAAATAGGAACAAGGGTCAATGGAGAGATAATAATTATTTTTCGATCCCGTTTGAATTGAGCCATGGATTACAAATATGATGTTCGTCAATTTAAAACATTATTTTTCAACCGAAGAAAGTCTCCATTTATTGTTAAACTGTTGAAAATAGTTTGAAAATACGTAATTAGAAAGACTACAAACTTCATGGATGACGTCTCACTGAAGTTACGATGTCTGTGTGTATTGTAACGGGGATTTAACATTACTCTAATGAGCAGAGGATCTTGCTTGTTCTTTTGCTTCTATGCTGAAAACACTTGACTGGATAAAACACAGCAGTTAAGATTATGTTACATGTGTTGTGGAACAGAGCTAAGCTAGCTAGCTAGCGAGCAAACCAAGCATCAAGCTAGGTGAGGTATATTGTGTGAGACGGGAGATGTAGTCCACTGAGCGGTTTCACACAAAACTAAGTGGTACTACGACAAACCTACGGGTAACTGAGACTTTCTTTGGTTGAAAACTTATCTTTTAAATTGACGAACATCATATTTGTAATCCATGGCTCAATTCAAACGGGATCAAAAAATAATTTGCTTCTCGCCGTTCACTACCGTTCATATTTTTTCCGAGTTTAGGTCCCATGAGGTCCACCGGAAGGGGCGGGACTTCGGCTCGCCATGTCCAGGGAATCTGTAATTTTATTCCATAGCAACATTTGATAACATTTATTTCTCATAATCAGGACCTTGTAATGATTATTATTGTATATTATTATTATGATTATGGAAACATGGTTTTAGTATGCAGCATCCTGATCGGTGGAAAATGGGCTGACAAAAATATCACTGTCAAAAAGCCTGAAGCGAAAAGTTGAGCGGAAAAGCCCAGCTTTAATGATGAATGGTATAAGCATGGGAATAAGCAGGTCCTGTATGCCTCATTTTCAATGAAACGATGCTATGGCAAAAATAATAACACAACCAGCATCATTATCAAGAATGAAGTACACAAACATAACAATTGCGTCATTCACGTGCATATTAAGTAGCCACATGTATTTGTTTTGGTATTATAATGCGTCCATATTTACCGCTCCAGCAGAGAGGATGGTTTCTTCAGGCAGCTTAAGTTTATAAGAATTTGTCCAAATTTCAAGATTCCCTGCAAACTAAGATAAACAGACTACAAACCGACAGCGTTTGTTTTAGCTTGTTTTGTAAAAATGTGCTATTTGCAGAGTAGAGCTGTGTTTGCGTAAAACAGTGCGGTGGACAAGAGTGTACTGAGCAGACAGAGCAGATTGAAATATCGCTTTCTACAGGTTTATGCCGGTCTACACAGGTGAGTGCATTGATTGCATTGATCAAGTATTGGCTTTTAACTCACGAAGGTTTTAATGTAGCCTACTTACAGTAACAAGACTAGCATTAGTTCATCTGCCCCAGCAGCCATTGGTAATCCTCTTTGTATTGTTCCCAGTCAGAGATATGAGTCAATCAAACTACCGTAAATAACACGTCGCGCAACTGTGAACGCTGTAATTTGGCATGCAGATGAGAGAGTGCTTCAGCATGTCAACCATGATTCAACACATCACTAACTCTCTTGCACACACATTGCCAGCGGGCAATTGGTTAAGGTCCCGCGTGCCCATGGTGGCAGTGGCGTGCCTAAGGTTGCCGACGCCTGTTTTAGAATATGCCTACTATAGAGATAGGCTATATTATTGGCAATAAATAAAGAGTTGTGATTAGCTTGCTAAGTTAACCATTTCTTGTATTTCCCTCGTTCACTCTAGATAGACTTTAGTTTTCCATAGCAAACCAAAATATCCCCTTTCCTTTACCTGAAGAAAACATAGCTAAAGGTAAGCAGGTCATTAAAAACAACTTACAATTTCACTTTGTATCACTATGTGTAATAAATCTTCCTTTCATCGTTAGCGTGTGTATCGGTGTGTGTGTTTGTGAGGGGGAGGGTGCATAGCGAGTTCAGACCAAAGAGTAGCGACGAGATGAATCCTCCAGTTACTTGCAACGCGCCGGTCTGCAACGCTCTGAAAGCTGCCAGTTCACACCAATGCAACAAGACGGTGCGGTGCATCATCTTGATAGCACAACAACTCTCTGTACTTCTGTCTAACTTCCAACTTTTCGGCTATTTTTTTGTAGCTGGATATATATAATTTGTTGAGTCTAAATATGAATGAGGATACGGTTATTGATAAATCGAATTGTTATTGTTCTTTAGGGGGGCTTAGGAACATTTTGTGGTAGCTTCAGCCCCCCTAAAATAGGCCTGACGACATCCCTGCTGTACTGTATGTGTCAGTGACTGACCTGGTCCTGGCTCTGGCCTGCCCTCTGCAGGGCGATGATGGCAGTACGGAGGGGGTAACCCCGGGCAGTAATGGCCCCCAGCAGCTCTCTCTCCTCGGGGCTCAGAGCTGACAGCAGCTCTGCTGACGAGTCGGAACCATGGGAGCGGAGACCCAGGGGGCGGAGGCCTGCAGGGGGGGTACTACAGCAGTCTGGGCCCAGAGGCTGTAAGGAAACAGAAACAGGTGGTGAGCACCACTGTGGCCGTTTTCGAAATCGCCTACTATATACTACAGACGAATGCAGTAAGCAAGATGCAGTATGCTGTTACGCCCGCAATCGCTTGTGGAGCTTTTTAACTCAGAAAAGGCAGATAACCACAGGTTCACGTTAATCTTATAACCAATATTTGTGTTGTGTTATTTAAACAAATGATCTGGGTAATAAACGCCTCTTGACCGTGAGTGTCTTGAGAGAGCTCCAGCTGACAGCGGGGTCTGGGAGGATGGACAGCCCTGTGCCCAGCAGGCACTAGCTGGCTGTCACGTCAGACTGTGGAACTACTAAAACATCGGAGCAAATTTGCAATAGCCATCAATTTTCGTAAAACTGCCCACCTTTGAGCTCTACACAATTGATTTCTTGCATAAAAAAGTGAATTTAGTGATGAAATAGCAGACAAAAATTGTAAAAGGTTTCCAGTTGTTGGCCATATCAGCAAGCCGCGGTTGTTGTGATTGTTGCGGCGCTTTGCATAGTGGGATACAGTAGGCGAGATAGACTGGTCCGAGGAGATTTTCTCCGAATCAGTCCGACATCCGGGAATTTTTGGCATACTGCAGATTTAGCTTTTGTTTACATACTGCATGCTAGATTTTGACCAAATCAGTACACACTGCTAGTGTAGTATGCAGTTTCAAAAACGTCCGGTGTGGTACATATCTCAGATTGTTCCTGTAGTGCTGACAGCAGCTTGGCTGAGAAAGACACTTTCAAAGGACTTTCTCCTGCTAATCCTCATGAAGCTCTTAGAAACTGGCTGCATTTAGGGAGCAGAATTTACACAGGCTATTTTTAAAGTTCAGACCCCCGAAATTATTTTGGAAATGTCAATTGAAAAGACATGGTTAGGATTTCCTCTTCCAGCTAACACGGTGTGGGCATTCATAATCTATAGCAGTTGTGTGAAGTGAAGTGAACGCTATATTTAGAATATTTTCAGCGCTTAAGCCCTACTGTCAGACAGCCCTTTACTTTCTGCAGGGTAAACTGTTTCTGTCAAAGGAGTCTGGTGGTATTAAAAAGAGCAGAAATAGCGGCTTCAGGTCCCCGTCATAAAGGGCTGTCTGACAGCAAGGTAAAGTGCTGAAAATATTCTAAATATAAAGTTCAAAAAGATGTTTTTAGTTGTCTAAAATATATTTAGCTGCTGCCTCCATCCACAGCATTGGCTTAGCTCTATGTCGGTCCTCCTACCTGCTTCTCCAAACTTGGGGCGTGCCCACCACGATCTACTGTGGCTAACACACTGACTGTGGATCATACAACCAACTATCCATGTTAAGGAATTTCAAGAATGACTTAGATACAGTCAAAGTAATCCTGGTGTCGGGCAGTGTCTCAGTGTCTGTCCCTGTCTGTGTGAACAGGTATAGTAATGCCCTAAGCTTCAGGCTGTCATATCCCGTCTTACAATATGACAGCGGTTTTTTACAGTTCAGTCAGCATCATTAGGACAGGAACATTTTTCATTGTATATAGCACAATAGATTTGAAATGATACAATAACTATAATGATAAGGGGCTCGCCAGCAGCAGAGCCAGATGTAAACATCCAGGGCTCAGACCAGACCTCCAGGGGTCCCGGGACAGGCTCTGCCAAGAAGATTGATTTACAGCACCAGAACACAACTAAAGAGAGACAACAACTGTTTGGTGTTTCTATTACTTTTATTCCTGCCCTATGTTTTAAAGGGTAATTTCTTTTTTTTTTTTTTAAACCTGGACCCCTATTTCCCCATGCATGTGTGTCTAATAGATTGATGTGAACAAAAGTCTTTGAAATTGGTCCAGTATTGAGTGAGAAAGCAATCTAACCTAATGGGGCAATTGTGCACCCTCGATTGCTGTCCACTAAAAGTGACTGTTTTTGCCACTGACAGGCTCAGACTTCTTGTACGAAGACACTGTGGATGTAAACACCTCACAATAAAGTACAACGCTAACTACCTTTACTCATGTGATCCAACTGTTTTGGTGCTTGAAATAAGTTTACTAAAGTCATAAATTAGTGTAATATATAAATAAGATAGTAGATAAATGGATACTATGTCTTAAATGAAATATTAAAGGTCCCATGATATGCTGCTTTTTAGAAGCTTTTATATAGGCCTCAGTGATCCCCTAATACTAAATTGGTCCCCTAAAGTCTCTTTCCCGAAATTCAGCCTTGGTGCAGAATTATAGCCAGAGCCAGTCCCACAATGAGCTTTCCTTAGGATGGGCCATTTCTGTGTCTGTAGCTTTAAATGCTATTGAAGAGGAGAGATGGGGTGGAGGGTGGGGGTTTGGCCTTGACCAACTGCCACTTTGCTTGTTTGCAAGCCATGATGTCTCTCTCTTTCTCATGGGTGGGCCAAATTCTCCTCCGGGCGGGCAAAGCAGAGAAAGGGGAGGTAACCTTGCTCCTTATTACCTCGAAGGAGCAAGATTGTAGATCGGCCCATCTGAGCTTTCATTTTCTCAAAGGCAGAGCAGGATACCCAGGGCTTGGTTTACACGTTTCACCATTTCTAGCCACTGGGGGACCGTAAGCAGGCTTGGGGAACTCATATTAATGTTAAACCTCATAAAGTGACATTTTCATACCATGGGACTTTTAAAGTAGAAGTGTTGTCTGTCATTCTACTTTCACCATAGAGGGACTCAATAATGACTTCATCCTGTATATCGAGCTTCATAGGATGTGTGCACATGAAAAATGAGTTGCTACAGGTTTCTTTTTCAAACCAAATATTTATTCTATATGAAAAACACAGAAAAGGTACAATATTTACATAAATCTGGGCAGACGATGGAGGTGGTGACTGCTGGAAAGATGTTACATGGCCCTAGTGGGGATGGCTGGGGATATGTAGGTTAGCTGGTACTGATGGCTGGGGATCTGTAGGATACCTGGTGCAGGCAGGATGGCGATGGAGAGATGAGCATGAAGATTACTGAGCACTGGCAGCTGTCAATCATCTGTCAAATAAATACAAAAGGAGACAATTCATTGTTCTCAGTCTCACTACTTTTCTCCCTTCCTCTAAATCTACAGATAAGAATCCCACATACAGCACGTGTACATGTGTTGTATGTAGCCTACATAAATAAAATTCTATGAAAGATGTCTCATGTGCACAGAACAGTTTGATAAAACAGTGACCAAAACATATCTTTTCAGCTATACTATTTGTAAATGAAGCTCATTTACAAACTGTTCAAATGTACAAATGTAAGGTAACAAGCATCAAATCCAGTCTACGCGTCGCGCACAGAAGCAACATCTGGCAAAGATCGTCACATTTATGCATCATTTTTGTAAAATAAATAAACTTACCTGTTTTCAAATGGATCTTTGTTGTTGCAATATTCATCTTTGTCGAATGCATAAAACCAGACAGCCTCAGAATTATCTCCACTCTGTCGCTTTTTGGCCCAAGTCGCTTTTACTCTTCCTCGTTTTCCACTTTGCCAAAGATGCTAGTTTGAAGTCAAGATGAACCCAGCCAAGATTTAAAACGATGGTAGGTGATTTCCTGGTTAGTTCTACAGAAAATGGCGACACGGACGGACAAGCAAGTTTACCAATTATACTTAAAGAGGCTGATGACACACACTCTTCTCTGTCTCCTTATTGGCCGTGTAGGTGACGTATGACCTCGCAATAAAAATGACCCGGAAGCTGAGGTTCCGCTGATTGCGGAGACATTTAAACCATATGTCTGCACCATAATATTGCTGAGATATTATATAGCAGCGTTTTAACATGGGGGAGCGTCCTGAGACCCCCAAGAGGATAGAATCAAATCATTTAAACATGTATTTCGATAATCTACAGTATGATGACATAAAACACATTGTGTGAGATGTTTTGCTTTTCATCAGACCATTCCTTGGTCCAGCACCATTCTTGATTCGAGTGCCTTAGTGAAACTTCAACACACGCTGGAACTCTCTTCCTCAATAGTCAGACTGCTATTTGAAATGAGTGAAACGCGCCAAAGTGACGAACAGAACAGAGGGAAGTGAGACGGGACAATAACAGAACTGACAAGATGGGACTGGACAGGACAGTTGACAAACACAAGGACGTATTATTAGTAATTGGGTAGAATGATCTATGATTCATATTGGGTGATCACGGTTTTCGTGTTTGAAGGGAGATGGAAAAACATGTTATGCTTAAGTGTGGATAGTGTTGATAGTGTGTGTGTACGTGTGTATAAGTAAAGTGATAACTGCAAGTGAGAAATAATAAAAAAAAAAAATGAAAAAAAGGGGGAAAATAGAATAATTAAATGATATAAATAACGTAAAAGAACTAGGGAGGGTGGGGTATTACATAATGGAGGAGGGAGGTATATGTCTGGTAATGTACACGGCTTGTAGTTATATTTTTGTTCAATTTAGAAATGGGGACCAGGTGTCTTCAAAGGCTGACATTTGCTTCTCTCTGTGTGCATTGTGTTTTTCCATTGAGATGTATTCTGAGATTAAATTTGTCCAGTGATTGATGTGGCAAGAATTCTTTGATTTCCAGTTTTGGAGGACTACTTTCTTAGCGACAGCTAGAGATATTAACAACGGATTCCTGAATTTTTGCGGGATGTGGATTTCGGAGATATCACCAAAGAGACAGTGGGCCTAATTTACTAACACTAGCACAGTTTGCACTGCGTCTGTTTATGCGAGTTTGGTAATAGCGCACGCTATGCTTCCACATTTTGCATAGTATTTATCAACCCTGACACCCATCAGGCAATCAGCGTCTTTCTCCGCCCACTATACGTAAATTGCGCTGTAGCAAAGCGATACTTGTGCTATGATATGACTGAGTGCAGACTGCGATATTCCCACTGCTGATGCTATGACTGTTTGAAATGATCCTGATGCCAATATTTGTAATGTAGCGAGGAGTTTAACAACTGCTGGAATGGGATGTGAACGCTGAGTGGGAGATTCAATTTCATCTTTGATTTCTTCCAGTAACACTAATATTGCATGGCTGCTTGATCTGTAACGCTAAATGATGTTGTGTTCACTGACAAAGTGTGATTCTTGTGTTAAAAATATTTTCAGCCTCGCCTGTGTCTTGCTCAAATTACTGTTGCCATTGGCATAAAGGTCTACGAGGAAACTCGATTGCGGCTGGTTTAGAACTGCTTTAAAGAGGCGGAGAATTTCCCCCGCAGAATAGAGGCGCGCTCTTACTGACAGTCTTTGTAAATACCACGGAATATATAATTAGGTGCACTTTGCGCTTATCCTCCCACCTTTTTGGGTGGAACTCCCACTTTCCCCACGACCCTCCCACGAACGCATATTGAAAGCGCAACTTGTCTCTTCTCGCTCATGTGGCAGGCAATCTGCGATTTTACCCAAGTGCGCCCTGTTTGTAAATAGCCCGCATCGGTTACGTCCATCTTTGCGACCAATTAGCGCCTGGAAACAGGCGCAAACGGCTTGATAAATCTAGCCCAGAATGTTGGAGATGATTGGATTCTGTAGCTCAGGGTGGTGGACAGTGTCTCAGTGACCGTGATCCAGAATGAGTGAACTGGTTGACAGAGCCACATGGCGTGCAGATAGTCGTCTGTGCTACCTAAGGTGCATTGTGAACAGATACCTGTGTTTGCTAGGCCCATTTTGAACATTTGACTTTGGGTGATGTGAGTTCTGTGAATGACTTTATATTGTATAAGCTGTAGGTTTGTGTTAGCAGTCATGGAGAAGGTATTCTTACAGATTGGTTCCCAGTAATCAGGGGTGGGAGAGAAGGCCAGGGGTCCGTTTCAGGAAGGAAGTTTAACAAACTCTGAGTCTAACCCTGATGTCTGAGTTGATTTACCCTGAGATGGGAAACTCAGAGTTTTCGGTTCCAGAACAGCTGATATGAGTTGGTTCAATCAACTCAGAGTAGGTTCACGCGCGTGCACCACCACAATAAAAAGACAGTATGAATGGAGCCATGGTACTACAATTCACCATGTTAACAACCACAAACAAACGGGTCGGCGGAAATGCGCACAAACAACGAGTTTGAACATGCATTTCGTTAAAAAAGCAAGACAGCGGTTGCTGCTGCAACAGAGAGAGAATTGGTGTGGGAGAAAATTGCTGCTTGAGTCAATGCGTAAGCATTAACAGTGTATTAATTTCATATTTAATCACAGTTAACTTTTAATATTACTGGTGAAAATGGGAATTGTATTACACCTATAATTTCATTTGGGTGCAATCCTGCAGGCGAAAAAGTAAGCTACTACTATATCCCATTCTGAGGTTGCAGCACCATGATCATTAACAGAACTATAATTTATAATCATGTATTTTGGTTTGTGTCCAGGGAACACTACAAAAAACATTTAAAAAACGTTTCATAGCGAGTCAGACTTTTCTGACGGCTCTGCATACAGTGGATTTACTATTACAGTGTGATCCACATACACACCAATAAAGAAAACTGCCGTTTGCAAAAAACGTAATGCGACACAAAGAATCTGCTGAGATGTTAAAGCATGTCCACGATGGTGGATGTTAGTGATATGAGGATGGATAAGGTATCTACATATCTGATGGACTGTGACAAAATGTGGAAAATACATTTAGTCGGGACTCAATATCAACTCCCGACATAAACTCTCTGTGAAGTAATACAGCTTTTTCATCAACGGGATCGTCGACAAAAGGACATGACATGTTTGAGAAAAACACGTTTTATAATCTGCCTAACAATTTTTTAACAAAAATTAACAAGTTTTTTTATTCATGCAGATAACAAACTGCATTAAAATGCGCCTGATACAGACTGAATAAATGAATGAGGAAATGAGTGAGAAGGAACCTTGAGTTTCTCTTCTTCTAATCTTCTTGGTGATAATTTTCAAGTCAGTATTCAATAGTGAGAGAGGTCGGTAGCTAGAGGGGTGAGATGGGTCTTTGTAAAGTCATGGCTGCTGTATTCATGTGTGTGGGTATGGTGGAGGAAGTTTTTATTTCAGTAATTACTCTGTTGAATAATGGTGATAATATGTCCCAAAAGTGTTTGTAGAATTCGGCTGGCAGTCCATCTGGTCCGGGAGATTTGTTACTGGGAATTTTATTGAGGGCTTTGGTACGTTCACTGAGGCTAAGAGGTTAGTCTAGAATGTTGGTTTGTTCTGCAGTTAATTTTGGTAATGTCACACTGTTTAAGAAGGTATTGATTTATGATGGTATCGAAATATGTTGTTTATGTTTATGTTTCCTGTGGAGTCCAAGATGGTCGGGATGATTGATTTCTTTTTTGCTAAATATTTACTGTTTACTTTATTACTGTATTGAAAACCATTATATTTCAGTTGCTGGATTTGAAAAAAAAATTCTGTATAATATCGTAAAGTTGTATTCTAAGTTCTTTTAATTCCTTTTGTCTTGGTTCACTTGGATGGTGGGATATTTCATTCGTTAATTGTTAGATTTTTTCTTCTAATGTATTTTCCAGTTGTTGTTGCTGTTTTTTCCTATATGAAGAGTATGATATAATTTTTCCTCTGATTACAGCGTTCCCAGTTTCCCACAGCAGTGAAGGTGAGGTGTCTGGAGAGTTGTTCATTTCCAGAAAGAATGCCCATTCTTGCCTTATAAGAGTTGTAAAGTTGGGGTCTTCTAACAGTGAGGTATTGAAGCGCCATGTAGTTGAAATTTTGGCATATGTTTCAGTGTTTATAGACATAGAGACAGGGGCGTGATCACGGATTACAATTGAGTGGATTCTGTTATCTGATATCTTGGGTATTAGCGAGTTACTGATGATAAATAGGTTGATTCTAGATGAAAATTGGTGAACTGTTGAGAAATATGAATATTCCCTTAAAGACGGGTTTCTCATTCTCCAGCTGTCGCTAAGTCCATAGTCCCCCATATATTGCTTTACTGTGTCAGTGGAATGCCAGTTTCTTAAGTTGCCAGAGGTGCTTGAGCAGTCAATTGTGGGATTGATGACAGTATTGAAGTCTCCTGCTATGATGAGATTATTTGAATTTGATAATATGGAGAAAAGATTGTGGAAGAAAGATGGATCATCATTGTTAGGGACATAAATGTTTGCCAGTATAAATGTTGTATGGTTAAAAGTAGCATTAATGATGATGAATCTTCCGTCTGGGTCCGTAATGGATTGGTTAAGTGAAAACTGAATATCTTTATAAGTTATTATAAAGTCAATAAATCGTTATAAATTGAAGAGTATATTTTGTCAAACTGTCTGTTAAATGTGTTTCTTGTAGGAAGCAAATATCAGCCCTTAGTTTTTTTAGCTGATTTATTACTTTAAGTCATTTGGATTGGTTACGGAAGCCGCGTTACGGATAGAGGGGTTCGGTTGAGGGAATATTGCGTGTGTGCTTTTGCTTGTCAGTTTTGAGTGGATGTTTGTCATATCTCGCATAACATGTTTTCCAGTGTTTTTGCTTGGGGTTAAGCTGAGAGGTAGTAGTGATGTAGAACATAAATACAAAACTAACAAACAGACACTGGACAAGGGGACTTTTACACATATAGACAAAGATAAACAAAAAGATGAGACCTAAACAAACAATATGCAAAGAAAGGCACATGCCGAGAGAGAGAGAGAGAGAGAGAGAGAGAGAGAGAGAGAGAGAGAGAGAGAGAGAGAGAGAGACTTACAGAGGTGTAAGAAAATATAGCATAGTTGTGCATTTATTCAGAAAAGCCAAGGTGTTATTTCAGGGCTTCGGAATAATTGTTAAACGTTTGGCTCTTACCGTGCGTGCTGTGGCGTGGCTGTGGGTGCTGGGCAGCCCATCGACGGTATTGGCTCTGGTAGTGGTGGTCCTGCGTGAGGTCGGGCTCTTGGATTGGCTGTCTGTGTTGGGATCATGTTGTCGGGACGTGTCCAGCCCTGACAGGGAGCCCTGTCGTAGGTTCTTCCTGCGCTGGTGTGGCAGGCTGCTGAGGCAGGCCGGGGGGTGCAGCAGGTCTGGGACGAAGGCTCTCTGTGCTCTCCTCTGAGCATGTTGACATAAAGCAGCAGGACGCTCCCCACCAGAACCGCCTTTCACTGACAAACGGATCGTGGCTTTCTCTGCAGCGCTCTCTCCATCATCTTCCGAGTCTGAGATGGCCAGCTTAGTGCGCAGTACGGCGGGGTTGAGGCTGTGGGAGCGCTGGCGAGGATTGGGCTCCCAGTAGTCGGAACAGTGGCGGCTGGCCAGGCGGCTCTGCTGCGGGCTGCTGAACATCATCCAGTATGGCGGACAAGATGGTTGCAGTCCTGATGAGGAGAGCTGCGGCCGATGCTGGCTGATGAAGCCGCTCTGCAGCCCAGTTAGTACCCAGTTCTCCAGATGGAAGTCATACTGTCACATGGACAAACAACATGTTAGTGACACAAACTGTTCTGCCCAGCCTACTACCTTGAAGTTTTCTCTTTTCTCTCCTCAAATATCAATATTTCAGCGTGCTTTGCGACATTAGCCTTAATGGCTCCACTCCAGGAATCTCACTAAGTCTGTTGGTCGAGTTCTGCTCTGAAGCATAGACTGTAAAAATTGTGTACGTAGCATCGGTGATGTCACCCATTGGTTTGTGGACTGCCATTCTGAAGCCTTGAATTTGGAGATAGGGGGTTGCCATCTTGGTTTTTTCCAAGCAGATGTGATGAGTTTTGACGAGAGGGTGGAGCTGGGGAGCATGATGCAGCCAAACCAGTGTTGTTAATGGTTTCATGCTGCTGTGCTAAGCTAAACGCTAAAGGTTAAACGGGAAAGTTGCTGATTTTCAACCCTTCTGAAGCGTTTCATCCAGCGGAGATTTATCGGCAGGTAAACCCAGACCTCCGGGTACTGGAGACATTCATCTGCATGTACGGCAGTACAGAAAATCTGCAGACTTTTTCTTACAGCTACAATACGCAACTATTAATGAACGTCTGTCCAGATAAGTTGATACAAAGCTAAATAAGTCAATTCACATTAATTAATGTCTCTGTATTTCTCAGTATGGCTATGTTTAATAAATGGTGTAGTCTGGCAACATTTGCGCGCAGAAGCTTGAGTGATGCTTTTTACGTCACCGGTAGGAGAGGAAACAGCAGCGTTCAGCTGTCTCTTCTGAAGAGTCCATCCGGTTTATTAATCCTCTGCGTCCTTTATTTGACGGATTAAACACTACTGGCAACCGCGTGGAGGAGGGGTGGGGGTGCGGCATCATCAGAAACCATACACTATGGCTTTAAGTTACCAGCTAACCCTAGTGATAGCTAGCTAGCCTTAAGCCAAGACATTTCTAGGCGACCAAATGTTCCGATGAACTTTGCTGAAGTGAAAACGCACAGTGAGAGGGTCAAAGGTTAAGATGAAAACACGGACAACAGCCAAAAACAAGTTGAGGTATATTTTAATGTCCACAGTGTTAGCATGGTTAGCATTTCTAAGCCTCTGTCCTGATTGACAGGTCCTAAAGCATCCCCTGCTTTATCATCTATTTTAAAATAAATGGGACCATCATTTACTGAATGAACATCATGCTGTGTTGAAGAAGACTTGAAACTAAATCAAGTGAGAAGTAGATTCATTTTCTCATAGACTTCTATAGAAACAGACTTCTTTTTGGAGCCAGTGGAGTCTCCCCCAGCTGGAAGTTAGACAGAATGCTTTAAGGAGCTTCAACTTTGGCTTCACTTCTCGGACCTGGAAGCTTCCTCCATTATTTTACAGTTTATGGTCTGAAGTGGTGTATCTCTGTCAACATCTGTTTATGATGACGGATGTCTAGATGGAAAGTCAGAGGATCATCAAAGTTAATAAAATTCATCCTGAATGTCTGTCTGAACCATATTGCATCACAATCCATCCAGCTGTTAAGATGTTTCAGTCGGGACCAAAGTGGTGGACAGACAGACACAGACAGACACAGACAGACAGACACAGACACACAGGCAGGCAGGCAGGCATTAGAAGCCATGCAAGCCTTCAATAAACATCACACTGATACGTAATTGCAATTCTTTGAGCCAGAAGCTAAGCATGTAAAGTTTGTGCTTTGGCCAATGCTGGAGGCAAGGCGATGGATTCATTCAGATTGAGACCCCAAGTCCTAATTTTACAACTTATTTCTTTGTCCATTTGTGTGCAGCACAAACAAGTTGTTATCACAACACTGACACATCATCAGGTTTTAAATTGCTATGTTGAACTTTTTACAAACAGTTGCTTAAACAGCTACTTGTTTCCACGGCAACAGGACCATTCAGTAGCAGTCTATGTGTTTTTGTCCACCTTAGGAATATTCTCTCTCTTTCTGCTCTGTCTTTGGTCTCTACCAACTCCTGAGAAAATATCGAACTCTTTAGCTCCTCTGTGTTCCCCAGCTCGTCTCTAAATGTGTCTGTCTGCTGTCTGCTGCTGAGCAGGTAGAGTACAGAGGCTTTATTCCTGAAAACAGCTGTTGCTGATGCTGGAAACAACGCTATGAGAGTGGTGAGAGTGAACCAGAACAGAAGCTGTGAGATGAACAATGCGCTGAAACTATAAAGCCCTGTGAGGGTTTTCTGGGTTTGTCACTATGAGCAATCCTTTCATATTTCACATAATAATTAGATCAATTGTGAAGCTTTGAGGGGTCAAGTCCAGTGAATTCAAGTTTGCAGTCAATCATACGCACACAAAGCAAAGTTATTTGTTTCTGCCTGTAAAGCAGATAATAAATAGCAAGTGTGTGTGTTTGTAGGATAGATCATCAGGAGCACACTGTGAGTCTGTGTGTCACATACTGTATGTACACATACACACCTACTGTACACATTCAGACCACACTCACCTCTGTATCCTGCAGTGTGCTCAGATAATCGGGGACAATAACTTCAACGTCTTCTTTGACTTCCTGTGAAACACTCTGTGGCATCTTCAGAGGGACACCGTCCATCCTGCTCACACACACACACACACACACACACACACACACACACACACACACACACACACACACACACACACACACACACACACCGTTTGACTTTTGATTCTTGAACACAGTGAAAGTAGCAGGACCAGACAGTATCAGTGGGCGGGACCTCAAACTGTGTGCTGACCTTTTTAGTCTGTAGAGGACTGAGCACTACTAAGGACAAGGACAGACTGCAGCGTATCATCCGCTCTGCTCAGAAGGTGATTGGCTGCAATCTACCGTCTCTCCAGGACCTGTACGCCTCCAGGACCCTGAGGCGGGCAGGAAAGATTGTAGCCGATCCCTCTCACCCGGGACACAAACAGTTTGAACCCCACCCTCTGGCAGGAGGCTGCGGCCCATCAGGACCAAAACCTCATGCCATAAATACAGTTTCTTCCCTTCTGCAGTCAGCCTCACCAACAAGGCAGCCACTGCCCTACCCGTGTGCGTGTAGCAACAGTGACCGAGTCAGACTCAGCTGTCTGAGGGGCGGGGCTCCAGCTGCATGTGGGGGTGCACAGGAAGTTCTCTAACAGGTAGGGAAGCCGTTACAGCAGTGTCTCCACTGGACCACCATACAGGGCATCCAGACGACACTTTTAATGTTCTTTTACTCCAACTCCACCAGTGTGTCATGAGAAGCTGAATTCCACCCTAAAAGTAGAGTCACATTACATTTCTGTCCTGTACACTGTAACCGCAGAGGAATGAATGTTGTGTTCTCGATGCTGGGAATAAATAAATATTATAATGAAAATAATACTTTATATCAGATCATCACAGACTGTAAACAGCGTGAGAGAGAGAGAGAAGCTACTGTTTTTAGTGTGATTATGTGCTAACATGGTGAAGGAAGGATGGAAATGTGAATATCAACAGGAAGGTTTCCACCGTTTGGCACTGAAACAACCAATCAGCATGATTCCCTCTCTGATGTCATCTGCAGCTTCAAACTGTCCTCTTCCACTAGTCCTCCACACACCACTGAAGAAGAGCTCAGCTGACAACATGAGTAGAAGATAAAGGAACTGTCCAATCGCATACAGTACACCAGGTGTTATTGACTTTGTGCACGCTGAGAAAAGCTGAAAGCTAAATCAGACTTACTTTCCCATAAAGCCTGTCTGCTCACACGCTGGCCTTCTATATTGGTCCAGTGGGTTACACAATGCTGAGATGTGTGTGCAGGGAACGTGTGTGTGTGTAAACCAGAAGGCTTGTATGCTGTGTGATGGGGTGAATCAGGTGTTTAGTGTCCCGAGAAAGCTGATCACATGTTGGATCGTTGAACACCACAACAGCACCAGGCCAGATCTGGGACGTCCCACAGCACAGAGGACAGATAAGCTCAATGTGTTGTCTCTGACGTGCAAAACAGAAGCTGCACAAACAACATGAAACGCTTGTGACCACTCCCTGTTTGGCCCGCACAACTTCACTAATGGAAAGCAACACACAGAAGACACACACACACTAGACATTCTTCTCCTCTATCCCCATTTTATACAGCAAGTCCTGCAATAAACCAAACATGTTCCACAAAACTAAATGTTTTCCTGAAACAAAAAAGAAAGCTGTATTGTGAACTTAAATAACAATGAATATCCCAAGTTTCACTGTTGTTTTATTTTATTGTGTTTGGGGTATTTCATTCTATACATTTTTGAATTGTGGTGCTGACTTTAGGTTTGCCTTTGTGAACCACTTTGTAACATTGTGTAAATGTGCTAGATTAAGATGTGAAACAGTGTGTGTGTGTGCCTTTTGAAATAAAATACAATGTATAGCCGTGGTCCTGCTGCACTCCCTGCTACACCCTGCTATGCTCTGCGGTGCTCTGCTACGTCCTGCTGCGTCCTGCTACGCCCTGCTACATCCTGCGGTGCCCTGCAGTGTCCTGCTGCATCCTGCTGCGTCCTGCTACGTCCTTCTATGCTCTGCTGTGCCATGCTACGTCCTGTAACGCCCTGTAGTGCCCTGCTATGCCATGAACTACTACGACTTCTATTTCTAGTCACTGTTCCATTATCTTTTATTGTGACTATTATTGCCACTGTTCATCACACCCCCAACCGGCACCGTCAGACACCGCCTACCAAGAGCCTGGATCTGTCTGAGGTTTCTTCCCAAAAGGGAGTTTTTCCTCGCCACTAAATGCTTGCTCTTGGGGGAATTACTGGAATTGTTGGGTCTTTGTACATTATAGAGTGTGGTCTAGACCTACTCTAAGAGTGTCCTGAGATAACTCTTGTTATGATTTGATACTATAAATAAAATTGAATTGAATGGAATTATAGCACAGCCAAATCTTTCAATAACCTTTGTGTTCCAGTAAGTTGTAGACTTGTAGATTTGAATGTTGTAATAAAACAAATGTGCGCTCACCTGTGTAGTGTAGTGTTGTTGTTGCCGTCAGAGCGTTAGTTTCCTCTCAGCGGTGTGGGGAGCTCAGACTGACTGCAGTTCAGATTAGAGAGCCAGTAATCTACTGACTCCCAGTAACCTGCATCAGGTGATCCACACAGGAAGTCAACAAAGAGAGCAGAAGGTCCCACGGCTGAATACAGGAAGTGATGTAAGGCTGGCTGGAGTCAAACACTGTGACAACATTCTTTGATTACTTATTAGGGTTCAAACCCTGAAGGGATACAACTCTATTGAGTTTGTGCCGTTTATTATTACTATTATTATTATTATTATTTGTTGTCTAATGCCAAATTACCGGAAATAGTGTGCAAAGTCTTCACAAGAAAGTTAAGCCCCACCGGCCACACGGAGGCATGTGCTCTATAAAAAACAGAATGTGATGGACCTTTGCTAATACAAGTCATCCATAAGTCCATGAACAGTTGGTCCAATCATCAACCATTTTTGAAGAGACATCAGACAAAGAGCTAAGAGTACATACCACGCTTCATTCAAATGAGTGTTGAGCAATTACTGGGATGCGGTATCCACGGCGATCATGATAGCCTACAGGTGTGTGATTGGTCTCGCTCCTGTTTTAGACAGAATGAAACCAGCTGATGTGACTTTGCTCTTTGATTCGGACCATGGAGCTGCTTCTTCTGCTGGCTGAGAAAGGCTTCCAACCCGTTAGTATTGTGTGACAGCAGGACACAGGCCAACGTTAGGTTCTATTGGATAATAAACCACATTGCATGCCACAAGATACACAGAAAACATAATAACAAACAATCATATTTTATGTGTGACTTTCAGCAGGACGTGAGCTGATCCATTTGTCCAGAACATGACTGGGCAATTTCTCCCATTTGACGACAGGAGAAATTTCTCTCCCATTTGATGACTGGACAGATTTCTCTCCCATTCGTGACGTCCGATGATTCTGGTGACTTTCTTCAATGCCATGACAATGGAACTGAAAGGGTTAACCCAACACTTTGTGCTCATCAGACGCCGTTTTCTATGACAGTTAAGCACTATTATCACAGGATCAGTATCATCTGGGGACCTTGTTTGATTTAGTAATTACACCCCCACACAGTTTCACGTGGTGCTTTTACTCAAATTTACTGACTTATCTGTTAAGAGTCGGCTACCGGAGGCCCGCAAAGGACAGCCAGGGCGAGGCCACTGCACCGCACTTGGGTCAGGGTTGCGTATGTTTTTGGGCCAGGCCTGGAAGAGGCATTGACATATATAAAATGGACCAACAGATCCCGTTGCTCTGGACGGAGACCATTGAAGAATATTACAAGCACTTTTCCGGTGATGGCTGAGTGTTACTGCGCAGCTTCCAACTGAGCTCAAAGATGTAGCTGTGTCTACCTGTCTGAAAGTTGTAAGTCTTCTGGTAGCTGTGCCAAGAGAAATCTCAATCAATCCGAATCTTGCAGAGACGGAGAGCGTAGATATATGTAAGGAGATAACATAGGCACAGGCTAATTATTGCTAAATAAAATGCTAGTTAACATTAGTAATACAACTTAAAACGCTAATGTGAGTCGAAACTGCCTGCGAGCTTCTCCTGTACCATATGATAATTCCTCTAATATGCGACAGTGAGTTGCGTGGTTATGACACAATCGTTAGCCTATTTTTACAAAAACGTCTGCTACGGAGCCATAACGTGAGGTACAAGGTAATGGAGCCTTTTATACATTGTCGTGTTTCTTTAGAAATAAACAATGGACAAATAAGAGTCTTTAAACGCTTCAGATGTAAAGTTATTCGCTGTCAAAGTGACGTCAATATGAATGGCAGTCAATGGAATGGTAACGGGAGGTGATGGCTTATTGGCATCAAAATGGCGCCATAGGAGGTACACGTTCCGAGGAGAAGCTTACCCCCTTGGGTAGAGGTTACCAGAGACACATCCCCAATCATCCACGCCATACAGCACACAGCATCAGCGTCAGCCCTCGGACGAAGCCACAGGGAGTGCGTCGATTCGGGGATGTAGGGTCTATGTCGGGCAGTGTTTCAGATTAGGTAGATCATTAAGGTGGCGCCCACGGCTCCCCACCCCATACCCGTATTTGCGAGAGGGATAAAAAGGCACACAGGAAACATAAACCATGAAAAACTTATATAAAACCCCGCCAAATCACAGACATGTCGTTTCGCACAGGACTAATATTATCATAGGACCTCTGTGTTCGGCGAAATATGGTAGGTCATTTGCGATAGGAATTTTTATTTTACAAATAACAGACGATGGCCGATTCACACAGGATTAAGATCACAGACAACCTCCGTATTCATCTAGAGATCACCAGGTAATACTAGTCCTGTGTGAATAGGGCTTTGAATAAAGTTGAAAATGTACATTCAGAAAACTCCATAAAACAGCAAACAATTGGTGGATTTTAAATGTATCATTGCTACTTACAAAACACCACAAAGTACTTTCTAAAAGGAAATGAAGCCAACCTGAAGCTATGCTGTTCATGTGAGATTCAATAAAAACATATCAACCAGAACAGAAAGAGAATGAAAATTATTTATCACCATCCTGTTTTTAAAACCAAAATCTGCCTTTTATCATTTAGATACCTTTTTACAAGAGTACGCCATTACATGATTGATGTGGATAGCAGGGGTGGAGCCCCAAATCTTTTAGGGTTTTAAAATAACTGCAACATTTTCCCTCAGTCTCTCTGACTGGACCGGCAAATCAATGGAGCAGTACTTTGTTTTTGACGGTTTCTCCCCAACTGCAGTTCTGACCTGACCTAGTCTTCATTTATTAGATCTGACATAAAAGAGTCTGACAGCTCCAAGACAATAACACATCACTTGTTTATTATCTCATTTTCTTATTCAAGTTCAACAGAGGGTTTGGAACAATTAAAACTAATATCAACTTCTCTGCTCATTAAAGTCTTATTTCCATGTCTTCTTCAGCTGGCTTTCTCCTCCCAGCTGTGTGCCAGCTGCTGGCTGTTATCACAGTCACTCAGAGTGGGCCGTGCCACTCAGCGCAGAGCGGGCCGTGCCACTTGGATCAAAGTGGGCCGTGTCACTCGGAGTGGGCCGTGTGCAGAGCAGAGGCCCAGGCCTGGTCTGATGGGTCCTCAGGCAGAACCCAACCCTGAGGAACCGGAGAACCATCTGGATGATCCGCAGGAACCACAAAAGCATCCCACTGTCGCCTGAAAAAAAGAACACACTACCAGTTATTATGTCCTCCTCCAGGTCATGTGATTAGCAGCATGGTAGCAGGAGTGTTGACTAAATGATTAGTTTCAGGCTCCTGGGCCCAGTTTTTCAAAAGGTTTAATCCGGATAAAATTGATCCGGATTTAGTAATCCTTTTTTTTGCGATCCGTGATCACATAATCCAGTTTACTTTTGAGGCAGTTTTTCAAAGCAACATCGGATTGGATCAATCTGATCCGGATAGGAACTTTTCAGGATCACCAAATCTGGATAACCAGTGCTCAAACAGGATAGGAAATCACAATGTAGAACTATAGATATGTAAAGAGCAACAAGTAGAATAGCCAGTATGGGGTCAATATAAGTTTATTCATATTTGAAATGAAAACACACAAATTTAAAAAAAACTAAAAACAAGAAAAACCCCACCCCTGCATTCTGCCAGAACGAGCAAACAGGACGTGCAACAAGGGACGCAATAGTTAAACACTATTTCTGATTTGGATTTGTTTTGGATTTCAAAAATCGGTGATTGCCATTCTTTGCATTTTTTTGGTTATTCTGTAATCGTTGCATGCATCACTAATAAATATTCTAAAAACAAAAATAGGCCTATACTGAAAGGCTGAATACGTTAAAGCCTACCTACTCACTGTAGCCTGACGGATGAACAAATAAAATTAAAACCTTATGAATGAATAGGATATCTTGTAAAATACTGCATGATCCAAATATAGTATTATTTGATACATTTTTAAAGTTTTCATTACATTTTGGGCATGAAATCCACGCTGAATCCACCCTTCTGATGGGATCAGTTTAATCCAGATTTTTTGGATCAAAGTGATCCAAATCCTACAAAAAAGTTCTGAAAAACCCAAACTAAAAGGTTTGATCCGGATCAAAACCAAGATTGGATTACGTGATCTAATCCGATTATGTAATCCGTTTTTTCTTTTGAAAAACCCATTTTCAAGATTTGATCCAATCCGTTATCCAAAATCCTAGTCGATTACTTTTGAAAAACCGGGCCCTGGTGTTGGTCATGCTGCTCAGTCAGCTCTCCATCTAAAAGAGAGACGGGATACTCACTGGTATCTCTTTATCTATCAAACTACCTTACAGAATTTCTCTGGTACTCAGAGGAACATTATCAAACTCGCTCTGCTGACTGGCCTTCACTTCATGTTCGACCCCTGGAACAAATTACTGCACTTTCTTAAAATCAACTCACTTGTGCCTATTGGACAATTTAGAAATCAGATTTTGGACCAACCTTCTACTTGTAATTGCTTTACATAGTTGTATTTCTTTTGCATCCCAAATATCCTAATTTATTTTAAGATTATTTTTTGCAGCTTTTCCTTTATTTAGACAGTGACAGTGGATAGACATTAAAGGGGGAGCGAGATGGGGGATGACTGCAAAGGGCAGCAGGTCGGATTCGAACCCGCGCCGCAGCAGGACTCAGCCAACAAGGGGCGAACGCTAATTTATTTATCAAATCATTTTTCCAATTCAAAACGTTTTAGTGTCTATGTTCTTATGATGGTGTGGCTTCCTTTTCTGTGTTTTTTTTTTTTGTCTTTGTAACTCGACGTCATTGTAAATCAGGGCCGCCCCTTGATGATCTGTTGAGTATGAATAAAGGTTGAATGAATGAATTTGTTAGTGTGGTCAATGCCCCATCTGCCAACATGGAGGGGCGTGGCTTATGACCTATACTGCAGCAAAGCCCGTCTACGGATAGCCTTTTCACTCCCTGTTCAGCCCCATTGTACCTAATGTGGTTGCAGTTCCACCAGAGTTCCACTGGGGGTGATCAGAGGTGAGTGCAAAATGAATGGGACTCTATGGAGCTAGACGGCTAAATGTGTCTCTTTCGCCTGATTGCCGTTGAGAAATCTCAGATTTGATTGTAGTTTTTGCAAGTTCAACATGGATTATAGGTCGAAACTTGAATGAACGAGTACTTATGTCCTTTTGATTTCTTACAGGGTGAGTCGTTGCCCATAACACGCTAGCATTCTGCTAATGAATGCTGATTGGTCAGTGAAGGTCTGATTACGACCAGAGATCCCGCTTGACAGCATCCAAAGTGGAACCAGAACGTCAGAGTGAATATTTCGGCGTGGTCTTTAAAACATTAGCAGACCTCTTTCTAGCACGTGTATTGACAGGGAGAGCCTAACCTGTTAGCTGTGCGGTCGATGCCTCGAGAGAACAAAGGAAGTGACTCAGAGGTTGCCGTAAAGCAATATATCTGGCCATGACGTCATTGACATTTTAAAAGGCTTTTTAGAACAAAAAAAAGCGACTTTAAAAAAATCTAACACCCAGCAGTGTGTATTTTCTTTGCCTCCCCTTTCGAATGCAACATTCAAATTACTAGACAAAAAATTATATCCTGAGAAAAGGGGATTTTGAGGGGTATAGCTCCATAGACCACCATTCATTCTGCACTCGCCCGTGAGCGCCAGTTCAGACGCGGGAAGTATCCAGAGAGTGGAACTTCTTCCCTTATTAGAAATTCTTTGACTGCAGCCAGCGTAATGCTAGCTTCACTTCTTCGGTTTATACCCTTCACAATAAAAGCCCAACTTAAAGTCTGTGGAAAGCCGCGTAAGCTGCAGCGGGCTACAGGCGTCTATCTGGAAACTAAAACCTCGCCTGCTGGATACTAACGTTACAAACAAACTCATTTCCCTGGAGTCAACGAGCACGAGCAGATATCACTGTGTACATCTGACACACTCACTTGTAAGATCAATAACGTTACCCAAAGTAAAATTGCTTTATAACCCGCAGTGGTCTAAGCAAGGGACTATTAGGGACGCCTGTTTAAATTACTACTGTAGCAGGACTCCGGGAGTTCTCTCTCAAGTCCGCAATCATACATCAGTGTTTCATTCCTCTGGCTAGTCATGCAGAAGCACTGATGAATCGAGCCCTTTCTGGGAATTGTTGCTCTGTCCTGTTTGGGCTACCATAACTCTGTCTTATGATTGTTATTATGCCACAGTGAAGTGAAGATGAAAACCAACCTGACATGTAGCAGAGCGTGCAGAGAGCGCTCGGCCTCGGTGTAATACTGTCTGAAGGGCTGCAGCACAGAGTCGGCAGGAAGCTCATCTGAGAAACATAAAATATAAAACACACACACGTGTATAAAAACACACACACACACACACGTAACACACACACACACACACAGGATTGAATCATACTGCTGTTAAACCAGGGACTGTTACCTCCAAACATCATGGCGTCCGCTCTGCGTTTCCTCTGCAGCTGTCTCTCCCGCTCCTTCTTCCCTCGTTTCTCCTGCTCTCTCCTCCTCTCCTCCTCCTGCTCTCCCTCCAGCATCACCATCAGAGCCTTCTCCTCGGCCGAGTACACCGCCGTCCTCCTCTTCATCACAGCGCTCAGCTGCTGCAGGCGGCTGCTGAACGCCTCGTCACAGGAACGCTCCGTCACGATACCTGCAGCACACACACACACACACACAGAGTTACACACACACAGTTACACGTTTGTGCCGTCACCATACCTGCAACAATCTCTCTCACACACACACACACACACACACACACACACACACACACACACACACACACACACACACAGTTACACGCTTGCTCCGTCACCATACCTGCAACAAACAAACAACCACCTGGAGAAATGCACGTCAGGCAGGGCCTGAATGATCATCATAGGGCGCCCCCTCAGCCACACGTTTACTTGTCAACCTTTCATTACGCGACGTTTCCAGTCTACGGTTCAGACACACGGAGCTCTGAAGCAGACCTGTGCGTCGCTTAGTGTCCACTCTCGCTGTAAAAATAGAGACAAGCAGCGGCACAGACACGGAGCTGCTGCAGCGCGCCTTCCCTGGTCTGTGCAGCTTCAGGTTATAATGGACGCGCTCTGCTGTGGGCATGCTGCGGCAGATGTGTTGCTATTTCTGCGTAGTTCTGTGTTTCCACCTCCGATGTAGAGCAGCGTAGCCTACAGCCACTTCCCTAAACTGTCTCATTCAGAAACCAGAGACCCAAAAGGGGCTCTGAGTCTGTCAGAAGGTCTGAGATCTACCGTCTCAGCAGAGCAATCACGTAATACACAGCAGACTATGGTGCAGGTGGATTATTTTCTGAAATATAGTGACTTTATTCTTGTAATAGCCTATTGTATTATCACTTTATTTTTCTCAAAATATCACAACTCTCCAGACCTCAGAGAACACAGTTGAGATATAATGTTTTTTGAATGTGCACAAATTTTTGAACATGAGCAGAAATTTTGCTCAAACACATTGAAATATTACAGTCCAGGGGTTTATTAATTCATTAAAATGAATTAATGTATCATTCAGGTGAATAATTTTAATATGCACATTTAAGGTGGTTACTTCCTCAACAAAAGAAGCAAAAGGGGGGAGAGTAAATGATGCTAGGCTACATGTGTGCTGACTCAGATATAATTAGAAACATCGATCCAAAGGAGAATAAATAGATGAAAGCAATACAGAATGCCTGAGAGCCTTACTGCAATATAATCCATTATGTTTTTATATTTGGATTGTAATCTATGTTTCCCTTTAGATAAAGATAATTCCAGCATAAATTTATTTAGAAAAAGGTAAAAAAAATGTCAGGGGGTGGACCCCCAGACCCCCCCATCATAAGTCACCATGCACACAAATCTGGAAACAAAACACTGGCCTTTGGGTTGCCAGACTAGTTATAATTACATCAAATGTTGGTGCCATCTAACTTACATGGAAGCTAGAAACCAAAATGAACATACATTCCTACTCAATCGCTGACACAGAACTGTGGAGACCTGGCAATGTGAGACTGGGGTGGGCACAAAACTCAATCTCGCCTAGGGCAACCAAAGGGCTAGAACCGGCCCTGGCGTCAGGTATGAACAGCCAGGCGGACGGTGGGCATGAATCTACACTTGCACTGGTGTGTTTTTCCTGTCACTCTCACCTTTTCTTGACGCTGCCTCTTTCCTCAGTTTGCGCAGTTTCTCCAGAGACCTCAGGACTTCCTGCATCCTCTTCACGTCTGCCTGCTTCTTCCTCACCTCGCAGAGAACAGAGTCTGCAGCCAGCTTCAGCTCCAGCTCCTGACACACACACACACACACACACACACACACACACACACACACACACACACACACGAGAAAAATGGGCTAAGTTTAATGCTTTTACCATAACATTTGAATAAATATCCCCAGACATCACCTGTCAACAGTTACAAAAATAGGTACAAATGATGCTTTGCATGCCGCAAACTTCCAGAACAGAGGCACAAACCTAATTTCTTAAAACCAGGGCAAAACCAAATCAAAACTATCTGTACGGCTAGATACAACTGCATGGGGTTCTCTCCGTTTCAGTTGAATCACAAAAGTACAGTAAAATGTTAATCTCAATATGTCTGGAAGGAAGGCAGATGTAAGGGAGCTGACAGGAGGCCTAACGTTAGTGATACTAATGTTGCTCTGCGTCTGCAGGCTGTGGCAACCCCTAGGATAACATGCGTGAGTTTGCTTTATATTTCTCCTGTGCCCGTGTAGACATAACATGAGTACATGTTGAATCGTCTGACACATCCGTACTAACCTTCTTCCTTTCCTCCACTAGGCGGATCTGCTGCATCCTCCATGTGTTTATGGCAGCCTCTTTGTCCGCGATGCGCTCCTCTCTCTGGGTCTGCTCCAGCTGGAGCTCCCTCCTGGCTCTCCGGAGCCGGGCCCTCCTCTTAGCAACACGGCATACTTTAGTTTTCCAACTCTCTAAACACTCACTGGCACCGAGGACTGCCAGTCTGTCCTGTAGCTCTCTCTTCACCTGTAAAGCCTTTAAATAAGAGTTGGCCCAAACACACTCATTCTCCACGTTGTTCCTCAGAATTTCACAGGACTCTGCCAGCTGGGAGACAATGTGAGCTGCCCCGTACAGAGCCGCTCTCAGCTCCGGGGCAGAGCTGCACGGAGCCGCTCTCTGCTCCGGGGCAGAGCTGCACGGAGCCGCTCTCAGCTCCGGGGCAGAGCTGCACGGGGTCGCTCTCTGCTCCGGGGCAGAGCTGCACGGGGTCGCTCTCTGCTCCGGGGCAGAGCTGCACGGAGCCGCTCTCAGCTCCGGGGCAGAGCTGTGTGGCGTCTTGTGCCGGGCCTGTAGGCTCTTGGAGTTTTGTTCTCTATCTTGTAGAAAGCGTCCGAGCCACTGTTGATCCTGCCTCCTCTGAAGGACCGTTTCATCCTCAGGAATCCGGTCATCTTTACCCTGCGGAGGAAACCGAGCTCCACTCGCAGAGAAATCCTCATACTGGTGCTGTTGTTTCTGACTACAGTCCGGGGCATAGCCTGTAGACTGAGGACAGGGTCTAAGCTGCTGGGGAAACGCTCCCCTGCTGCTGTATATGTTTACCGGTGCGCTGGGAACCATGTTAGGGAAGTGTCCGGGCGGCGGACAGCCGAAAGGAGGCGGGGGGACGGAGGGGTCAAATCCATACGGAAGGGCTAAGCCGGGCCCTCCGAAACTTCCTCCTCCGGGAGACTGTGCTGGAAAATCGCACCTAAACCCATACGGGTGAGCGTCATACCCCTGGGAAGGAGTCCACGGTGGAGCAGTGTGGCCCGGCTGAGTGCTGCTCGGCGGGGCTCTGTTCGCGCTGTAGCCGCCACTATAGACAGGAGGCGGCTGGGTGTCTGACGAGGCGGGCTGATACATGTTGTTCATGGCGCGTAAAAGAATACACCGAATCTACGTTATGTACAATACTAAACAGTTTACTCTTTCTCTTAACTCTTCACAGGAGCATTATTAAGCTGCCGTCGTCTCTGCCGTTTCTTCTTCTTCATGGTTTATTGGCGGTTGGCAAACCAATTACAGGCGCATTACCGCCACCAACTGGACTGGAGTGTGAACGAGAGAGAAATGCAGAAAAAACAAACAGAAAACTAATAAAAAAAACGGGATTCTCTTTACTATTACATTTCTCTTTAAAACGTAATAATGTTTGACATGCCTTGGCTGCTGTTGTGGAGGCTTTCTCTCTTTAGTGTCTGTAAGGTGCTTTCTTTCTCTGGGTTTGGTATTATGTGTTCAAATGTTTCCGTCTGGTTACATTGTGTGCATTTTCCAGTTGGGTGTTTGCCTCATTTATATCATGAATAATTGAGAATATGACCGATTCGGAGAGAAGTGGTGATATTTTCTTCCCTACGTTTAAAACCCACCTTCCTCCCGCTCCCATCACGGTCTATGATTATGATCCAAAGACAGCTTAATACATCCATGATAGACAGCATGATCACATAGTATGATCCATTGACATATATATAAGGTATGATCCAGTGACATATATAATCCTTGTCGTTTCTTCGTTCTTCCTGTTTTCGGCAGCTTATATAACTTAAGTACGTTACATCACCAACAACCAGCTGTGGCGGAAGATGGTACTGCAGCACATCAAGGGGGTAAGCGATCATACGGAAGGCGTAGGCTACCTCCTATGGGGAGATTCTAAGGCTAACAAGCCATCACCTGCATTCCATTGACTCCCATTAATTTTGGCGTCACTTTGACAGCGAATAACTTTACATCTGAAGCGTTTAAAGACTCTATTTGTCCATTGTTTATTTCTAAAGACAATGTATTTAAAGGCTCCATATGGCCCCGTAGCAGGCATTCTTGTAAAAATCCGCTAAAGATTGTGTCATAACCACGCAACTTTCTGTCGCACAGTAGACAAATTACCGTATAGTCAGGAGAAGCTCGCAGGCAATCGGGGGAACGTGGGGGCATACATTCAAGGGAGAAGCCCATAGAGAGTCCATGAAAGCATCGGAACAAAATATTTCAGCAACGTTTTGATGGATTGGAAATATTTCGGTATGCAAGATTTGGAATGATTCAGATTTCCTTGTCTTCTGGCAGCTACCAGAAGACTTACAACGTGCAGACAGGCTATCCTAACCTTAACCACTCAAGGTCAATGCCTAACGATACCAAACGAGCTGCTTCGTAGGGCGGGCCTTTCCTAGAAGTTACGTGGGTTCCATACATTGACTGCAAAATTAACGGTCTATGGTTACATAATAACGCACACATGTCTTACAGAACATTTCTCTATTTCAGAAACATTGACTGCATCTGTAAATTTTTTTTGGGTTAGGTTGTTAACCTGGTCTAATCTGCTCTCACCGGCACCACAGAGACATTTAAAGTCTATTAAACACTCAGCAGTCATTAAAACCAGCAGACCAGGGACGTGCCCAGACATTTTGGGCGGCATGGGGCTCAAGGGGAAAAAAAGGCCTAATAGTTAATAAATAATTATTTATTAGAAATTGAAACTAAACGTTAAATATATTAACACAACTCTGACTACCTTAACAACTTATTTTATTTCCCTTGCGCAATTGTTCAATAGATTTAATAAATACTCAACAAAATAATCAGTTCACACAGAGACTTTTTAGTATTCACCAGGTTATTCACAAACAGCAAAGGAAACTATATGCATGTTTTCAATGCTACTAGTTTCAAATATATTTAGAATAAGCGACAGAACCAAGGAGAGGGAAATAGTTTAACTAATAATTTGTTTTTCATTCATTTTAATTATTTTGGTGTTATTGGAATAAGTAACACTTCAAATAATCTTTTTGAAAAATCTCACTTGGTCAGTCTGCTGTTTCCTCTTTCTCTGCCCTCCTCCGACAATGCTTTCCTAGCTTTCTGCTTCTTTTTTGCCGACTCAGCCATGACGATAGTGTGGAAAAAACTTCATCGCTACCTTGTTCTTATAGCTAGGCAGTTCCTGTATGTGTGCAGTGCCTAAAGCAATTCGTTACATTGTGAGACCTGATATCATGCGATACTTCCTGACGCTGAGGGTGGTTTTTCCGCTCACAGGCGCTAGGGAGAAGCAAGATGACCACCATTCAACACGAAAAAACTCATATAACCATTCCAATGACTCCAAAGCTGTTCAGTTAAGGTAAATTAAGCTAAAAAAACCCGGCATAGTTCCCCTTTAAAGCAACACTAAAGAACTTTTCCCACTTCGGTCCCCCTACAGGTTGGAAGCAAAATTGTCCATTACATTACATTATGCAAGTTTGCCAGATCGGGCAGCGGATCTGTAGTTCGAATGAACTGGACAACGTAATGTAATGGACAATTCCGCTTCCAACCTGTAGGGGGACGGAAGCGGGAAAAGTTCTTTAGTGTTGCTTTAATGCAGGACACTTTTTACATGTTGTGGTTAATTTAGAGATTTTTTGTCCATTTTGCTTCGATGTCTTCTTTTACTCTAATGGGAAAACAACTTCCACAATACATATTTAGATGGTATTTGTTTAGGCTGCATCTTGTAGGAAATATTTTGTGGAAAATGTGTGTAGAGGTCATGAGTGGCTTCGTTCTCTCCTCTTCCTGACAACCTGTGAGAGAAAAGCCATCTGACCTGATAAGTTTGAAAGGGAGTTGCTCGTCCTGAGTATCAATGAGAGGACTATCTGACCTGTCCACCGGACCGGGAAAATAATTCAGCTGATTAAAAAGACTCTCAATTCGGGGGGAGCAGAGAGCGAAGCCACTGTGTGATCTGTATTTTGCAAATAACTGAAAGGTAAGATTCAGGTCATAGGATGATTTTGGCTCTCATCACTCCTAGGTCAGCAGAAAAGATAAGACACACAGATGTTTCAGTAATATGAACATCATAAAACAATTTGTAGATCCAATTTGTAGATCTAAGACAGTAACGAACTGCTGTATGGCCTTGGAGTAGGGAGAATCAATGTGTTTCATGCATGGCGCAAACATTGCGGAAGGGGCCGAAGGACCGGACAGCAGAGCCAAGATGACCTGGACTAGGCTATATCCAACCGATAACAGCACCAACAAGGATGGGCAGAGAAAATGTATAAGAGTATGAGGGTCTGGGTAGCGGGCACGAGTTCCCGGGGAGACTGTCTGTTGGTAGGGCAAGGGAAATGGTCTTGAAGGACAACTGCGTCCATAGGCATATGCATTTACTTTACTTACATCATTTCATTAAAGCTTGTTATATTTTAACTAAGCAAATCCTGAGTTTTATTTCTGATCTACCAGTCAACGGGCACTTAAATCTTAAAGGTGTGAGGTGTAGTGACCTTAATTGGAATCAGATTTCATCTGGCCTTTTTGGGCCAGACTAGAAATGGTAAAAACGGTCACATTTTTTAACTTCTATCTGTAGATTTCTTCTAAATTAATCTACCTAATTAAACCTAACATTTAAGGGGGAAAGACTCTTAACTCATTAACTGGGCCTAGTCAAATGTTAGTTAATTGCCTAATTTGCATATGAATGTGGCGATTGTGATGACGTTATTAGACACATTTAATTGTAGCTGTTCTCCTGGAGTTGTGTGTGTGTGTGTGTGAGAGAGAGAGAGAGAGAGACATAATATTTGGATTTTTTAACTCAACAAATACATTTGTTTGACAGGGAAGCTGTGTGCACTGGAATATATATATATATATATATATATATATATATATATATATATATATATATATATGCAAGTACATAATCATTATAAAAAAAACACGCATCCAGGAAGAAAAAGGGCAGATGATTAAAACCCCTTTTGATGTCTATGTGTGCACATGCACGTGCCTGCAGCAGACACAGTTTGTACGGTACACGTGCAGTTTAGTGTCCCAAATTATTTTCCAAAAACTGAGTGTCCCAAATGGTTGAGGGTCTTATTTGAGACAGGTTAGGGTTAGGGTTAGGGTAAGGGTAAGGGTAGCACAGGTAGTTTAGCAGGTTCATAATTAATTAAGGACATTATATGGGGAATTTGGGACACTAAACTGCACGTATACAGTTTGTACTGTAAGATGTATAATATAATGGCTGGCAAATGTGTTAATTATCATAAGTAAAAGTCTGATACTGACACATGATCAGTAAGCACACAGAGATATTCCATATCACATCATGGATAACAGCTACTGGATGTTTGTGTGCGCATGCGTAAACGTAGCCTATACAGCCTGACTGCAAGCCGTTACAAAAGGTTACAGCTCTGTACAATGTAACAAAGAGGTTCCAAACCATAGTTTAAACCGTCTTTGACTGTAGCTAGCTAACCTCCATGGTGTAATGTGCTAACGTTGGCTTGTGACAGACAGACAGACAGACACGCAGACAGGCAGGCAGTCAGACAGGCAGGCAGCTGTGTGTTGTGTTGTAGGCGGTGGCAGATTTGCGGAAGTGTGTGAAGCTGTAGTCATATGACCAGGCAGGCAGCCGGAGGAAATGGTACCTAGATATGGATAAAATCCCTCGGACACGGTGACTAACATCCACAACGAACACGGTAACAATAGCCATAAGTCATATTTAGGCACAGTCAATAACTTTAGTTATATTAGGTCATTGAGTTCTCGCCGTAACGAGTGTTAACGGCCACATACTGTTGATTTTTATCTTCAACGTTACCAACGAACACCAACAGCTAGCAGTTCAGCTAATATAACTGCGCCAGGTGTTTGTCTTTCTCTAACGCCAACAGCGGAATTAGTCAAGAGGTTAGCGGTTTAACTCACTGTATTTCCTGACGGTCTGTGTCCTCGTATGGACAGATTAAAGTGTCTCCTGACTATAACTGTATAATGTGTGTCCCCCCCAGATGGACGAGATTACAGTGTCTCCTGAGTGACTATAACTGTATAATGTGTGTGTCCCCAGATGGACGAGATTAAAGTGTCTCCTGACTATAACTGTACAATGTGTGTGTCCCCAGATGGACGAGATTAAAGTGTCTCCTGACTATAACTGGTTCAGAAGCACAGTGCCTCTGAAAAGAGTAAGTACCTCATGACTTGTAATCTGTGATGCTAATCCATAATCACTACACATGAACACATAACATGTTTAGGCTAATAATGATTTTACAAACACGTAGAAATATGGAACTAAACATTACCCAAAAAAGCAATATGCCCAAGTAAATAGACAAGACAAGTCAGGATTATTATTTGGCCTAATGTGTTGTGTCAGTTATAACAAAGCTTCACTTTTAATCATATCAAACGCATAACTGGTTGATCATTATCATGCAGCATGATCACATTTGAATATCTGTCTGATTACATTATGTGTGTCTGTCCCATGATGTGTGAGTCCAGTCTTGCAACATTTCACTGACACCAAGTAGTCCAACCACAGCTTCAAACCTGCCCAGTCTTAACTTTTTATTTCCAATTAGGAAAGGTGTTTTTGTCCAGCATTAATGTATACTGCTGTACTATGATACTAGATTTTTATAAAGTCCGTAGTGAGCAAACTGATGCCGATTTTCTTCAGTGAACAGACACGCATAGAGCTTGGTCATTAGTGCAACAGTAAAGGTTTTACCTCAGTAACATCATTAGATTCTATTAGATTAGCTCAGCAGCCAAGTATGTAGGTTATGGTTCAGTGTTTCCGCTATATACATGTATTTGGGAATAGAGATGCACCGATTGACCGGCTGGTGAACGGAATTGGCTGATTTTCACGTGAACGGCCATTACTGGCGACCGACCGGTCAGTCTGACATATGCCGATTTTATGCCGGTCAAATGCACTCGGGTGCTGCATGATTAACATCGCACAACATCAGCATCACACCTGCACACGCAGGGTTTCCGCTATATGCATGTAGCAGTGGCGCACAATACAACGGTATTGTTCATATTTTTGCACAATGACAAATAAAGCAAACTTGCCTAAAAAAGGAACTACACGCTGTTTTCAGGTAACGTTACTGTTGACGTTCAAACATGTTTTGAGAAATATCTTTATACTGCAAGGCTATATTTATTTTATTTTGATTTGTTATTTATATATTATTTTATCGCCATTACCTGTTTTCATACAGAAGTTTAGTTTGCTAAATATATCACATTTCTTTAGTTGGATATTGGATGTGAAAAGAAGGAAATGATTCTTCCATAACATTGCACTTTAGATGTGTGTGAATTTCCCACACCATGAGTAATTCATATAGTTCTATTTTATAGCGATCGATTATCTGTTCAAAAAATTTTCTATTTTCTATGCAAAATGTTAAATGTTCTATTAAAGAAAAGATAGAAAATAAAAAATTGTGTGTGCTGTAAAGTGGTTAGAAAAAATGTAATCGGAATCGGCTAAAATCGGTATCGGCTGTTCAAACTCAATGAAAAATTGGAGATCGAAATCGGCCTAGAAAATTGTAATCGGTGCATCTCTAATTAGCGGCGGTCCGCTATTACTAAATTGTTGCTGCCGCTAGCGTTAGCAAATAAGCCCACTGACGGCAACGTTATTCTTCATATTTTGGCACAATGTTTAGCAATGACCGTAGTAGTTCTCCCCAATTCCGGGTCACGTTACTGCTGAAACTTAAATTTGTTGGTGCCTCTATTCTAGTATTTACGGTAGCCATCCACCTGCTCCTCCAGGGAGCGTGCATTTATGCTGTTGTTGTGTGCCAGGAGGCTGTGACCGTAGTAACCGTGCTGTAATGTTATGCTGTTGAGAGCAATAAGTAAATGGACGAAACAAGCAAAAAGAGCACTTTATTGGACAGCAGCAGAAACGTTTCCGGTTATGTTGTAAAAAAATAACCGTAAATGATTGACTGTAGAAAGTGCTGCTATAGTGTTTTTTGAAAATGAAAGCATGTACACATGGTATAGCACAAACACAAAACACAAGTATGAACCTGAACATGTTATATAATAGCTCATCTTTAACATATACAAAACATTGGCAGTAGCGGCCAGAATAAAATCAGTTTTTGAAGTTTAAAGTGAATAAAATAACCTTCCCAGCCTGCTTACTGGAGTTCCACAACTACACCTATCCTACATACCTTTCAATTTTGGCTGTATTATTTGTGTCCCCTTCAAAAATTGCTTTTGAGAAATGTAATGTTTATTATGCCTGTAACTAATACCCCTTTCACACAAAATACCCAGGTTGACTGTGTGTTTGAATGGGGTAACCCTCCTCTATCTACTGGGCATCGTGACCCAGGTAGCGAGGTGGGTTGGATCAGGGTAGAACTAGGGTTGATTTCAATGTCAATTGCGCTTGACCTGGGTCGCTACCAGATGGGGCGGGACAAATTATGTGATTGGTTTTGAAATGAGAGTGGGGCAGTCACCGGTCGCTGCACACTTTGGAAAAACAACAACAACACAGATATTGTCTCACTCTGCTTCACGCTGGATTTTCACAGGCAGCTTCAACAACAGCAGAGCGGAGCGGTTCAATTAATTTCTATGAGAACAGTCCGTTGGCAGTGAGGCCAAAGGTGACTCCGTGAGTCAACCTTTACAGTTTTTACAGGCAAAGCCCAGTGTTTCAATGTGAACGTATGAAAATAAGTTCAATTTAATTCTCTCGGCACCGCCGCTCTTACAAGACAGACACCTGTCTGCAGACTGCAGTTCAGTGCGGCTGCTGGGGAGTGCGATTCTCTTTTTTTTTTTTTTTTTTTATCTTTTTTTTATAAAAATAAGTCGTGAAGCCAACAACAAAGCCCAACTTTACTTTTAATTAAATCAAACAAAGAGATCTCCCCTCGTCTTAAAATAGTCAAACATTGATACTAGACTAACCTACTTCCTTTTCTAGCTGCTGCAGTAAATATGCAGAGGAGGAGAAATCACACTCCACAAAATCATCTGAGAAGTGTTTGATGGTTATTTTTTTGTGATTTGGAAGATAATCCCTGCGAAACAATTATAAAATAAACTATTTCAGCTACAAAACACATTAGCTCTGCTGGTATACAGCCGGTCGGGAGTATGTGATGTTAGCTGTTTACTGAATATGACGTGTAAAGCCCCGCCCATTTCTAGAACTTAAGGTAATTGTTATGCAGTGCTCCCAGGTTGACCCAGGTGATCTCTGATGTCATGACCAGAGATATACCCATGTAGACTGGCTTGGTTTGAATTTCCAAAAGAAGGGTTGAACCCTGATCAGACAACCCTAGCCCAACCCTGGTAGGTGGTGTGAAAGAGGCATACCACTGAAACCATCTTAAATGACACAAGTTCTATCAAACGTCGGGCCAGTAAATACCAGCCAGCCCATTAGGCCAGGGCTGGAAAAGTAAAAAAATAAAAAAAATAAAATCCTTTCATTCAGATAAAATACAACCCTACTACTAACCAGTGTCTGGTAAGCTTCTAACAGTATAAAGTTCCTTACAAAGCAGTTTTGCGAGTTATTAAAAATGATTTCTGAAAAAAGGGCAAACTGGAAAACAGGGCTAGATTAAAGCATGCTGTAGTCTGTATTATAAGTACCTACTGTGTAAACAAAAAGCCAGAGTCAAATGGAGGCTCTTAAAGGGTAACTACCGTTTTTTCTTTTTTTTCAAACCTGGACTCTATCTGATGGAGCTTACCCACTGCTAGTACCAGCTTTACTCGGCTCGACTCGGCCGCGGTGCCCTGTCCTCCTTTTTCCATTGCAGCGTTAGTACCGCCTCATGCATGAGGCGAGTGTGGCTGGTCGTTACAGCGAGGCCGCAGGAAACTGCCGTGACCTAACGCGAAGCTGGAGGCAGCAAAAAAAAAAAACACCGCTGGCTAAACTATTTGAAAATGGCGGGTTTGTTCAGGACACCCCCGTCTGTCGCTAGCAATGATGACGCGGTGATTAGCGACGATTCTATCCGACC
The DNA here is from genome assembly GCF_010015445.1 of Perca fluviatilis. Classification (NCBI taxonomy): domain Eukaryota; kingdom Metazoa; phylum Chordata; class Actinopteri; order Perciformes; family Percidae; genus Perca; species Perca fluviatilis. The sequence continues at coordinate 13,256,809 of NC_053114.1, forward strand.
AATCAGTAGTCTGCAGGTTTTCACGTCACCTTTGGGTATCGCCTCAGCTCGCTTGGAACCTTGACGGAGGTAATACTAAAAAAAAGTACCTGTTGGCAGGTACCAGGGACTTTTTTTCATAATGGAAAACCCAAAAAGACAAGTAGAGGCGAGGCGAGTCGAGCAGGGACCATGTAATTGAAAAACGGCATTAGTGACTAATGGGAACACCAATCTTTGACATTGTACCAGTATCAAGCGAGATCGGTGCAGTCAGCATGGGCGAAACAAGCTATGTAAGTTCCCGAGGCTATTTTGCAGCGGCTCCGCCACTTTTCCCGTTGCCTAGCGCCGCCCAAGACGATTGTGATTGGTTTAAAGAAATGCTAATAAACCAGAGCACGTTTTTCTCCCATCCAGGAATGCTGTGTGGACTAGCCAGACCCTCCTCTGCAGCGCTGTGGAGGAAGGTCTGGCAATGCGATACTACCATGCAACCAACTGTTTTTTAATTCCTTTTTTTAATGATATAGTTTGTAGGGGTTATGGTCAAATTCTCTTTATCAGTTAACAGTTAATTATTAACATCCCTAATGTGTATGGTATATGTCAGCTGAAGAAACGGAATCAGAAAATATCCAAAGATATGTTTAGAAACAGTGTCACTGTTCTCAACCACCAGAGTCTATTTTAACTCTTGTTGTTCACAATTGGTATAGAAAAAACAAGTTTGAGGAGGGAACCTTATCATAATCAGATTATTTGTAATCTTTAATATAAAAATTTGTATTGGCCTAAAGTGGGGCTGTACTAAACCGAGGAAATATATGTAAAATAGAATATGTTTTCACACAGGACTGTGGATTTTGTCATCTATCACTTCCATTAAAAACCCATTCTGAAGAGTCGTCTTCATGTTATTAACATGTCAGTGTGAGTGGATCTGTGTGCCATACTGAGACGGTTCTAGAGTGAGTTAGATAAACAATAATACAGGTCGTGAATTACATACAAGAATAATTGGCATTACCTTATTTTTGAGAAAAAGAAAACCACAACATGTAGTTTCATGTTTTTCCCATGATCCCTGGGAACTTACAGTACAGGCCAAAAGTTTGGACACACCTTCTCATTCAATGCGTTTCCTTTTTATTTTCATGACTATTTACATTGTAGATTCTCACTGAAGGCATCAAAACTATGAATGAACACATGGAATTATGTACTTAACAAAAAAGTGTGAAATAACTGAAAACATGTCTTATACTTTAGATTCTTCAAAGTAGCCACCCTTTGCTTTTTTATTAATAAGGGGAAAAATTCCACTAATTAACCCAGACAAAGCACACCTGTGAAGTGAAAACCATTTCAGGTGACTACCTCCTGAAGCTCATTGAGAGAACACCAAGGGTTTGCAGAGTTATCAAAAAAGCAAAGGGTGGCTACTTTGGAGAATCTAAAATATAAGACATGTTTTCAGTTATTTTTTGTTAAGTACATAATTCCATATGTGTTCATTCATAGTTTTGATGCCTTCAGTGAGAATCTACAATGTCAATAGTCATGAAAATAAAGAAACACATTGAATGAGAAGGTGTGTCCAAACTTTGGCCTGTACTGTAGTTCAAAGACTAATGTATTTTTTTTTAATTATTGGGCAATCTGCTAATTATTTACTTAATCCAATATCTTTAATGGTAATCTTTATCAACAAATAGTCACATGTCAGATCCTGGGACCAGAGAATCCTTCAGAGAGTCATTCTTTACAGAGAAGATGTGTTTCCTGTAAATTAGCTTCTAGCTAACTGCTACAGCCAGCAAGACTTAACTTGATTATCTAAACCTTTTACGGGGTGTGTGTGTGTGTGTGTGTGTGTGTGTGTGTGTGTGTGTGTGTGTGTGTGTGTGTGTGTGTGTGTGTGTGTGTGTGTGTGTGTGTGTGTGTGTGTGTGTGTGTGTGTGTGTGTGTGTGTGTGTGTGTGTGTGTGTGTGTGTGTCAGTCCTAGACTTTATTAAAGTTTCAAGTCTTTATCATAACTTTAACTAGTTAGTTTCATTACATCTCTCCTGGAAACCATTGCATGTGTGGTCCCCATTATTAAATGCATATAAACAACTCCTTGAACTTAGTGTTTATTTTAGTCTTCAGGTGAAATAGTTCCATATTTGCGTCCCGCGGCCTGTTTGAAATCCAATGTGAAAGAAACTCCAGGGCCATGATTAGTTTGCAGGATGCTGTTTTCTCACGTTGTGTTTTTTTTTTTTTTTTTTGTCTCCGCCAGATTATTGTTGATGACGATGACAGTAAGGTGTGGTCGCTGTACGACGCCGGCCCAAAGAGCATCCGCTGCCCCATCATCTTGCTCCCTCCAGTCAGTGGGACAGCCGAGGTGTTCTTCCAGCAGGTGCTGGCTTTGACGGGATGGGGCTACCGAGTCATCTCGGTGAGCTCAACACTGCAAACACGCTGCAGCTTCAGCATGTCACATCTTCTGTTTCTACTGCTTCAGGTTGAATAGGGCTGCAGCTAACGCTTATATTAATTCTGGATTCGTCTGCCTTTCTCTATTGATATTGTTACTGTTATTAGTTTTCTCTGTAAAATGTTTAAAAGCTTAACATGCCCACTAGGGCTGAAACGATTCCTCGAATAACTCGAATAATTCGACTACAAAAAATCCTCGAAGCAAAATTCTTTGCCTCGAAGCTTCGTAAAATCAATGTAATTAAGGTTGTACGGCTCACTGTGTTTCCGCACAGAGGATTATTACTAGCGCTCAACAAGTTGACGCTTCTGTGGACACAAGACCTTATATACTGTCTATGCACAAGACTGACGGCCCAGATTACAAATGAAGGAAGACGAAAATAGCGAGGGTCTAAGAGAAGAGACAGGCGAGAGAAAACGACAGAAAGTTTGGGATCATTTTAAGCTGCAAACATGCTGCTACATCATCTCTGTAGAAAACATCCAGTGTACTACGGAGCGAACCCGACACAAGGTACTGCTGCTCTCGTCCACAGCGCTGTTTTACACAACTAGCCTACAGCATGCTACTCTGCTAATAGCCATGTTTTACCAACAAGCTAAAACGAAAGCTGTCGGTTTGTAGTTTAACTATTTATTAGTTTGCTACTAATCTTTGGAAACTCAGCTGCTGCCGGAGACAAACCGGCTCCTCCCCCCAGCATGGCCACTTACTATGCATGTGAATGACGCCATCATGCCGGTGATGTCTGCATTCTTTATACTTTCTCCTCAGTGTGTATTAGGCTTCTGAAAATGTGTCCCCCAGAACAGTATAGTTGAATGGACCTGCTGTAAGCTTTGTACAGTCACATTTACCATCTGGTTAGTGAACAGCTCTTTTGCATATCCAGTGCAAAGAGCTAGAGGCAAGGGTCTTTTAGTAAACAGCAATAATAAATATTTACTATTGCTGTTTACTAAGTATTTCTTACTAAGTATTTATTATCCGATTACCGTATTTTCCGCACTATAAGGCGCACTTAAAAGCCTTAAATTTTCTCAAAAAACGACAGTGCGCCTTATAATCCGGAGCGCCTTAAATATGGATCAACCTCTCAAGGATCACTGCCCCATTGACGGGACACTGCGTTGCTGTAACCTCGATAAAACTTCCACTCATTCGCGTTTTTATAACTTTAAAGCATTAAATCTTCAAAATATACAGCCATGCGACACACCAATTGAAAGCTTAGCCTCTAATGATTAATTTAAGCCCACATACAAAGCATAAGATGATTTATAGCAGTTACACAACTGTTACAAAGTAACAGAAAATAAAACAATTCAGCCGTAATATGCGCAGGTGTCGAGAGTGTATCCATACCTGTTTTCGTTGTCCTTTCAGCAACAAAGTGGTATTTTGCCCAAAACTTGATTTTCATAAATCCACAAGAGTCCAAGGAAATGTAATATCCAAGCTTTATATTCCAAAACGATCTGTTCGCCTCACAATGTTGAAGTTTCTGGCCGAATCACAACGGAAAAACGTGAAACAGTTTTCCATTTCCGCACTTGTCATCGCCGCTAGCTTCTCTGCCCAGCTTGCTACATGGTCGATGTGGGCTTCATCGTATTCCCTTCTATTTCTGCTTCTAAGCTTTCGATTGGTAGCTCATATTAGCCAATCTGTTCAGGTTTGCCTCTGATATGGCCAATGGAAGCGGACAAGCCGATGACAACATGTCAGGGACCACGTTGAGACGATCGCCATTTTCTCGGACCACTTAGATTTAAATGCTATAAGGAGGGAGTGAACGGAGTTGTCAGAACGCTTAATAAAGTTTGACTTTATCTGTTTTGTTGACATTCCCTTTAGCACAGCTCCATCTAGTGGATGCATAACACAACCCCAGTCAAACGTTTGACTGCAGTATCTTCTATTCTATGCGCCTTATAATCCGGTGCGCCATATATATGAAAACAGTTCTAAAATAGGCCATTCATTGAAGGTGCGCCTTATAATCCGGTGCGCCTTATAGTGCGGAAAATACGGTAATCGATGAATTGATAGCTGCAGCCCTAATGCCCACCTTGAGTTTCTCAGAGCTCAAGGTGGTGTCTTGTTCTGTTTCCTGTGATAGATACCACCTGAGACTGGTGCTAATCAAATTGAGTTTCTGTTAATAGACCCATTGATTAATCCATTACTTAACTAGCATATTGGCCTGAGTAGAAGACTAGCCTGACTCCAGGGTCAATGTGTGGTTTCCAGCTGCAGTATCCGGTGTACTGGGATCTCATGGAGTTCTGCGACGGCTTCAGGAAGCTTCTCGATCACTTGCAGTTGGATAAAGTAAGTGTGTGTGTGTTTTCCTTTTGCTTCAGAGCTGGGCATGCAGTGTTTTCTTCCCCCATGAGTGGCCAACTTAACATCTAACAGTACTCCCAGGAATTACACACATACACGTAACAGCAATCTGAATCCCATCATTATACAGTAACAGAGGGAACCAAACCACAATGAGTGAAAAGCTCTGCTGACTAGTGTGTGAGATGGGAGTGACGCATTGACCCCTAGGCCATTTTGATTGGCTGACCTCAGCCAGCTGTTAGGTACAGCACTGCTTATATGAATGGGCTAGTGGATTTAAAACAGCTAGAGCATCAGTAATTAAACATAGTTACTTAGCTTGATAATTTACCAACCTCACATTTATAATCTAGTTAATCAGAAGTTGCTGATCAGTTCAAACTGAACTATATTTTATTGCATATATTTAAACAGGTAAGCTATTTGAAGATGAGTAACCTGTAAGGTTATGTTGTCTAATGTTACTAGGTTCATATTATGCCTAGCTAGCTAATGATTATATTAGCATTATGTAGCTAACTTGTTAGCTAACGCTCTAGTTGAATGCCACATCACTAACAGAGCAAGCATTAATAACTCAGACATATGTAATCATGCACGGCACGCTCACATTTCCTGTATATACAGAGTGAGTTCATAACTGCAGACTGCGCAGACGTTAGGTGATCACATTAAATCGTAGCATTAAAATCAAAACATATTATCTATGCTTACTAGAAACAGAAGGAGACATCTGATTGGCTACAGATACTTCCCTGTTAAAGTACAGTACATTTGTAAAGCGAAACACACACACACACACACACACACACACACTCAAATGTATTAAGTTTATGATGATAAACAACCACACTAACAAAGAAATATTTTGTCCATCAGAAATACATTTGTGAACCATATTTTATTTGTTTCACATTTATACAACAATAACTATTTTTCTGTGCATTGACAAATATTTTTGTGGACTGAGTCATTTATATATAAATCCTAAAATACATTAGTAAATCCTTCTGTAAGCATTGGTGTTCAACATTTCCGACCACACTTGAAGGCAGCGTCATGTCACAGAGAGAGAAAAGAGAAGTCACTTTGCTTGGTTGTTGCAGTAAACAGTCACCTGTTGTTACCCAAACTCCTGGGCAGTTGAGTGCTTGTGTTTTCTTTTTTTAACTTGTTTGTGGCAGCGATGTTTCCTGTTTCCTGTACCGTTACGGGACTCTCACGCTGATTAACGGACTGACGAGTTACATGACCTGCTCTGTATATACCGTTTTGTTTGTTTGTTTTGAATAGAAAAAAAAAAAGACACTATTTCACACAAATGTCTAACGGGATAAAATGATGAAGTGTACACCCAAACGGTCAAAGGTCACACACACTGTGACATCATAATGTTTGTGGCCATTGGGAGGTCGGGCACAGACCGAATTATGTCGGTACTACCAAGGACCAATTCACGTTAAATCAAACTGCCAAATTTCGGTTCCTGTAAGCGCGAGCTTATCTGTCCTCTCTGCATGTTGACAGAGAGCGGAGCTCCGCTCTCATACACACACACACGCAGAGGTGCGGACGGAACAAAATGACATCGCCTCGGCAGTTTGTTCAACGTTAAGTAGTGATGGCGAACTGAAGCTTTCTGAACCAGTGAAGCTTTCAATCCAATTGGATCGAAAAAAGGTCCAGTACTCGAAGCTTCAGAACTCTATGAGGACATCTGGTGGTGAAAGTTAAGCATCCTTAACTTTCACCACCTGATGTGCATGTGTCACAAACTTTCACAGATATTAGCCATGAATCCACAAAAAAAACTAAACAATAAAGTTAGGAGTTTGGTTGTGAACGCGTGCAATCAATTTGGGAGGGAAATGAATGAAGAACACATTGCACATTGCACACACATTTCTGTGATTATATTGAGTACGTAGCCTAGAGCAACATTGTCTCCTCAGCCAAATAGGTGAGATAGGCAGTGCAGAAGGTGTAGGCTATACTCGCTATAAACTTAGGCTACTTGCAATTAACTATCTAGGCTACTCACTATGAACTTTCTACTGGCTATACACTTTCTACTCGCTATAATAATCACTGTAACAATCTCTCTATTCACTAACTCTCCTGACTCTCTTGACTCTCCTACTGCATCAACCCTCAAAGGCGCGCCCCGTGTCGCGCAACTTTAAAGCTTTTGAATTCAACTTCGAAGCAGTCACGTGGGCACTTGTGAAACGAAGCTTTGGACGTCACTGGTCACGTGATCATCACAAAACGAATCAAGCTCCGATACAAAGCTCCATTCCAAATTGGTTCATGTTTTTGATACGTGCCTCGAAGCAGGGGGTTCACGGTTAACATCACTAACGTTAACTCACGGTGAGTCAGCGCAATGCCTGTAAAGCGGTTGCAAGATATAAGATATAACATAATGGCGAGATGAAAGCAGCCATGGTGGGCGGATCGCCCCCCCCTTGTGATTTGATGTTGTCATGTGACTCAGCGGCGCAAGCGGCCAGGCCCGGGGGCGGCCAGCAGCACACACACACAAGCAGGACAGAGACGGAGCAGAAGAATGGCAGATAGGAAGAGGAGTGCTGTGTGTCTATATTTTCAGGCCGAAAATGAAACAACGGCAAGCTGTATAATTTGTAAAAAAAAAAAAAAAAAGGCTGTAAGATACAATATTAACACAACAAATGTATAAAAGCATATGCAAATTCTGTCCTGGGTTTTAACTTATTAATAATCCAAAGGAAAAATCACAAAAACACTTAAAAGTCATGAAAATTCATTCAGGTTGAGCAATTTGATGATGAATCCACCTTAATTATTAAAAAGTATCGGTATCGTATCGGTATCAGCGATACTGGCCCTGTATTTACTTGGTATCGATACCAAATTTTGCAGTATTGCACACCACTAGTGGTGCGGTTACACTTCCACCTAGACAGACAGTCAGGGTTCTCTTTGCCCTTTGGACTGACTGACAGGCTGGAGATTGTAAGGCAAGGCAACTTTATTTCTATAGCACATTTCAGCAACCAAGTGAAAAAACCAAAGTGCTTTACATAAAACATTAAAAACAGATAGAAAATAAAACAGGATTAGATAAGATACAAATACAAGAATAAAAGTTCCAGTGCAGTGTAAGAAATGAATAATTATTTGATTTAATAGTTTATAGGGATGGGTTTGGGAGGAAAGAGGGAGATGTGTTATTTTGTATGGAGTGTAAAATGTTCTAAATAAATAACAAGATGGTCTAACTCCGGATTTCCACTGAATGGCTGCGGACCGGCTCCGCTGCGTGTCTGCTCCGTGCTCCGCTGTCCGTCAATACCCACCAGGTCCGGATTTGTTGCGGCATGGCTGCGGCCATGACTGACAGCTGTAGTCACGAGGATCCACGAGATCTCACGAATTCAGGTAGAATAGAACCACAAAACCAACAGCCGTTAGTTTCCATCCAGAGGAGTAGAGGGGAAACAACTCTGTGCTGTGTTTTCAAGGTGTAGTGTAGGGAAATATGATCCGCCGTGAGGACGGTGTATTTTATTTAGAAAATTAACTGGATGTTTTATTTTGTTTCTCTGCTCGACTTCCTGTCCCGCATTATCTCCCGTGTGCTGAATTCCTGCGGAGCTCTCTGGCGTCCGGCAAAAATAGAAGCTCTGCGTAGCTGCGGATCCCCGGAGCTGGGACGCAGTTGGAACGCAGCCATTCTGCAGTCAGTGGAAATACACACATTGACTTTAATGGAAACCTAATGACTCCGAAACCGTTCCGGAGCCGTTCCGGAGCCGGTGGAAATTGGGTTGGTTAGTAAATAGGATAAAAAGGTTTGGAATTATTTTTACAACTGAAATAATTTTATGTTATTGCAGAGAGAAAGTACAGAAAAAAGGTACCGTTGGGTACTGCAACTGAATTTGAGACCTTAACTCAGGAACAGAAGGGGAGACATTTTGTCGGATAGTGAAACTGTGGTGGTTGTTAAGCTCTTCTGTGCTGCCGGGTTGAAGATGTGGGTGAACATTTCGGCAAAAAATAAACTTAATACCTTTTTTTTTTTTTTTATTCCTTCAGTCTTCACTGTATATTATAGGAGTTTGGACAGTCTTTGAGGCAAACAACTGCAAGTTTTTTCTGCTGCTTACTAGCCAATACAAACTCCCCTGGGACAGTAAAGGGATTGCACTGTAGGCCTGATCACCCTTTTGTTCTCTATCAAATGTTGATCCTCTGTCACTTGAACTTCCAGGTCCATCTGTTCGGTGCATCCCTGGGGGGATTCTTGGCTCAGAAGTTTGCAGAGTGCACACACAAGTCTCCCAGAGTGCACTCGCTGATACTGTGTAATTCCTTCAGTGATACCTCCATCTTTAATCAGACGTGGACAGCCAACAGGTGCTTTTTAATGATTCCATCACAGACTGTCCTCTCAATGGTTACATTCATCATTAATGTTTCCTTTCCATCTTCCTTTCTCAGTTTCTGGTTGATGCCAGCTTTCATGTTGAAGAAGATTGTTTTGGGGAACTTTGCTAAAGGACCCGTGGACCCTAAAATGGCAGATGCAATCGACTTCATGGTTGACAGAGTAAGTGTGTGTGTGTGTGTGTGTGTGTGTGTGTGCGTGTGCGTGTGCGAGAGAGACAAGGTCAACTAGACGGTCTCACATCACCCCTGTACTCAAGTCTCTACACTGGCTCCCTGTCAAATATAGGATTCCGTTTAAGATTCTCACATTAACATACAGCTCATTGCACGGACAGTTTCCTGCATATGTGGCCGACCTACTGGAACCTTATTTGACAGCGCGCCCTCTAAGGTATTCTATGTCAAATGTATTAACTGTTCCTCGCACCCGGCTTAGGACTTGTGGTGACAGAGCCTTCGAGTTGGTAGCACAGAGACTTTGGAACGCTCTGCCTCCTCCAATATGATCTGCTGTCTCTGTGGAGACATCAGTGAAAAGACCTACTTTTTTTAAACCTAAACCTTTTTGTTTTGTTATGTATTACTTTGTGACTTCAGTTGTGCACTGTGTTTAGTTTTTTTTTTTTGTGTATTGTATGTTTTCTGTAAAGCACTTTGTGATTTTTATCTGTGAAAAGCGCTATATGAATACATTTTAATGACTTACTTATCTTGATTGGATTTGCCGTATAGCTAAATATTAGTATCAGTAATGCAATGATATGCTATCAGAAGTGCATTCACAGTGTTGCATGTGAGTGTGATGATCACACTACAACTGAAGCATGCGCAGGAAGACAGGTTAAAGATCAGGGATAAGAGCTAAGCTAACCCATCTTAGACCAAGGGAACTCCACTACCCACCATCTTCACAGCCCTCACACATTGGAAAATAACTCCTACGTCACTGTGCTCCCATCAAACTGATGGCAAGACCCGGGAGGAAGTTGGACAGGACTGTGTGTACAACTGATTTAGTGAGACACAAATCCGACAGAATTGCTAATAACTGTGTGTTACTACAGCTTTCACTGCTGATGATGCATGGGGCAGCCATGTCGGATTTTGAGCTCGGGGTGTTCTGTGGTTGTCCGACTTTGACCTTGGAAAGTCTGACTCCCGAGGACAAATGGAAGGCACTATTATGGAGTTTTTCTATTACATGGTACCTGCTCGACTCGCCTTGCCTCTATTTGCCTCGACTTGACGCACTGTGCGTCCATTTTCCATTGCAGATTTTAGTAGCGCCTCAGCTGGTCATCGTAGCGGCGCTGCCGTGACCTAACGCGACAAACACACAGAACGTCGAAGGTGTGTTGCCGTTTCCACAGCCAGAAGACACATTTTGTTTCAAATGAAGCTGAAGGCAGCAAAAAAAAAATCAGAGCTGGCTAAACTGTTTAAAAATGGCGGGTTTGTTCAGGACCCCCTCTGTCGCTTTCACGTCACCTTTTGGTATCGCCTCAGCTCGCTTGGAACCTCGACTGAGGTGGTACTAAAAAAAGGACCGGTTAGCAGGTACCAGGTACTTTTTTTCGTAATGGAAAACCAAAAAAGGCGAGTCGAGCAGGTACCATGTAATGGAAAAGTGCCATTAATGGAGAGATGTCAGAGTGAGGGGGCGTTCATGGACAGCTGTTGGGGGTCCTTGCCTGTGAAATGTCTTTTCCCTCACCTCACATCTTCAGTAGGAGGGGCTAAGATGTGAGGAAAGGATGTTAAGTGAAGAAATGAGTCAAAGAAAAAAAGTTTAGACAAACTCTTAAACAGTAAAACATTTCAAAATCAAACTTTTAGGTCTTAAAAAGTCTCAAATTCGCTGTATTGTGTTCTAGGTCTTAAATAATTGTAACAGGTCTTAATTTTCCTACGTCCATGCAACGCTAACTCTTTATTTTTATTTTTTTTTATTCCGTGGTGTTGTAGTTCTTTCTTTTGCTAGTCCAAATATAATTTCGCTGTATTACGACTACACGAACTTAGGGCTTAGTTGATGTTTTGATAAAGGTCTTAAATTTCACTTGGTGAATCCTGCAGAACTCTGTCTTGGAAATATATCAAATAAATGTGTTTCCCAAAATGTTAAACTACTCTGTCCAACCAGGTGACCACTTTGTTCCTTTTTAAGTATGCATATGTAATCTCTATGTCTCCTTGTTTAAATGTTATCTCTGCCCTCCATGTGCTGTTTTTGTGCTGTAGTTGGAGAGTCTGAACCAAAGTGAGTTAGCATCGCGGCTAACACTCAACTGTCAGAACTCTTACGTGGAGCCGCACAAAATCAAAGATGTTGCTGTGACCATTATAGATGTAAGTGTTGAACCATCTCTCTCCATCAGGTATACCAGTGTCCATTACATCCATGTATGTTTTCTACTGCCATAACCTGAAAGACATGCTTTCTCTGTGGAGGTGTTTGATCAGAGTGCTCTGTCGCTGGAGGCCAAGGAGGAGATGTATAAACTGTATCCTAACGCCAGACGGGCTCATCTGAAAACAGGAGGCAACTTCCCGTACCTGTGCAGGAGTGCTGAGGTCAACCTCTACATACAGGTGTGCGCTGGTTTCTCTTTTACTATCAACTATCAGCTGCTGTCTGCAGAGGACACATGTTGATCCTCCAGGTGAACAATCCCAGATGGATTCAGTCCGTAGTGGGCTGGTATTTTATTTAAAGAAAGAGTCGAAGAATCAAAGGGAAATGCTGCCAAAATTCAACAGCTTTTGTTTTAGTAGGTATTCTCTACTTTTCACCATGCGAATGAATGAATGAGTGAATAGTTTTATTTCAAACAACTTACAAAAAATTTTAACAAAATACAAGACACAAAGTATTCCACTTTAAGAAAAAGCCAGAATAAGCAAAATAAATAAATACTCTTAAAGCTACGTTGCGAAGTTTCTGTCTCCCCCATGAGGAATTCTAAGTAATGACAACAAAACTGTCGGCGCCTCCACATGATACAACCGTGATCACGCACCACCGCCACAACCACGAGCACATCCACGTGTTCCTTGAATCAAGCTGAATCTGATGATAGCCCATTTCTGCTAAGAAGTTTTGTTTCGCAGTATCACGCTATGTGCAAACCCAACTTTTTCGAACTCCTCCTAGGCCGTGCGACCAATCTGCACGAAACTTAGTACGTAGCATCTCCAGATGGACCTGACTAAAATTTATCAAAAGAATTTTGCTACATTAAACTATGCGCAATTTCCGACCAAACAAATTTTCTTAGTTAGCTACCAAACACGAACTTTAGCATATCTCGGACAAATTAAATGCTATCAGCAAAATTTTTTTATTTTTTGCTGATTAGATTATTATATTTGATGATTACTTATTATAGATTAAAGATTATTTTAGAACACCCCACTACGATGCTCTGTACACAATTTGGCAAAGATCGGCCATTAGGGGGCGCTATAATCAACATTTATGTGTTTTGGCCAATAACTCAATGCATGTAAATTGAACATTAGCAATTGCAATTTCTCTACCGTAGTAATTGCTATCAACATGAAACTTGTGATGCTTGTTTGGCATGCTGCTCTGAGGCTCTGTACCAAATTTGGTGAAGTTCGGCCATTAGGGGGCGCTATAATCAACGTAGACGATTTTTGGCCCTTTTACTCAATCAATGTACATGGGATATTTACAATTGCAGTGTACTACAGACCTTGCAGCACACACTCCGCGATATTTACTGACATTTGCCATCATTATGCTTTGGGTTCCGCTTTCGCATGTTCCCCCGGGTTGTTTGGGGCGACTCGCGCCGGGGAGGCTTGGACCCCGTCGTAACTGCTTGCAGTTCTAGTTTGAATTGTTTTTCAATATTCAACCATACACCCTATTACCGAAAACCTCATGAATCATTTGTTCATGTACCATCCTTAAGCTACTGTCTATCCAGTTTAAAATGAGCTGCAGTGGTGTACCGTTTTTTGGTTGTAACTTTTGGAGAAACTCTACCCTATCATGTAACAGAGATCAGACTTTTCAGTGTTTTGAGTGTGAGAGTCCCGTACAGGAAACATCTCTGCCTCTATCTCTGCCACCAGAAAATTTTAAAACACAAGTACTGAACTGCCCGGGAGTTTGTGGATGGCTGACTGTTTCCTCAGTCCCTCCGTCTCTTTATGATGCTGCTTGTGTTTTCCTGCACAGATTCACCTGCGTCAGTTCCACGGGACGAGATACGCTGCCATCAGTCCTGCCATGGTGAGTGCTGAGGAGCTGGAGGTGCAGGAGCAGGGATCTGACCCCGACCAATGACACCACACTTCCTCAACACTTTCTCTCGCTCTTCAGCATTTCACAGGACTTTCTTCAATTTTTTATGGACCTCAACAGTCAATCAGCGAGTCAACTGAGAATATTTTTATTTAACAGATGAAGCAATATTTTGATAATGACCTGTACATGGATTGTACTTGGCCGCTTTGCTTTAAAAACACTTTGCCTTATGTGGAATGAATTTGATAATCGTTGCACTCATAAACTGCCTGAACTGTTTGCCTCAAGTGTTCATTTCTATGTGTAATATATATTGTGCTTAACATGGTTTCCTGTTAACAGAAAGATGAACACTGGTTATGGAGACGTATATCTGAAAGTTTTTGTGTAATTCAAAGAGATGAAATTGCATTTTTTTCCCCGTTTGTTTTTGAATACAGTACCTTATTTTAAAATATCACATGTTCAGTTGTTATTTCCACTCATGTCACAGTGGGGAGCTGTCCTAAGGTTACACGTTGTGCCTGTGAGCAGTGTCTTCGTGAAGCCGTCCATCTGTTGAACTGCCAAAGCCTCAGCCACTAAAACACTTTCCAATCATAGGTCCAAGTCCACTACAACTACAGCCTGGGGGTTCATTCAGAGCTCCAAATGCTCCTGTAGTGATAACTGATCACTTTTCTTTCTCTGCTTCTGAACACTTGTAGAATACGTGGTGTCCTGTGTCTTTGTATAAGATATGATGAAAACATGCTCTACACTGTGAAACATAATAATTTCATTTAATGTCACTTTCTAGCAGATGAATGTTGAAATCTGCTGTGTATATATGTCATGTACAACCAAGGAGGAATAGCAGAATGTGCTGCAAACGTGTGTTCCTTTCATTTCTTTCACTACAGTAGAACCAACTCTGTTTGTCCACCAAGTCCAGACCCTATTGGTCATATTTAGGTGCAATTGATTGAATTTAGCCACTAGATGTTTCACTCCCCCTCCCCCTTCTATTACATTCACGTCACAACTAGAACTTGCCATGCAACTACTTACAGTCACTTATACTATTGGCTCACAAGCCTTGTTAGAAGCTGAAAGCAAACATCCGACATTAACAAAATTATTTTGGACCCATCAACATTGTTTTTTAAAGGAATTCACAATCATTTATTTTTTCGTAAAAGCAATACTTTTATTCTGCATCTTTCTAAAAGCTCTGTGGGTGTATTTATTTTAAATTATTGCCATAAAATTCTAATCAATAAGACATTTAAAGTTATGTAAAGCTGCTCAATCAATATCAATGGATCAAATGACAACATGTAATGTGAAAGAGGTTGCTCATGGTGACAGAATTATCCCCGACTCTGCAGTTCAGCTCCATAGTTCTGGGGTTTCATTTATAAAACTGTGCATAGGATCCTTACTGAAAGTGTACGTACGCCAAAAAAAATTCTGATTTATAAAACCTGTAAGCAATTTATGAATCACAGATTACCCACAAGTGTGCGTATGTGAATCAGCCTCTTATCCTGCCCTGTACGTGGGAATTTTTAACCATAAATTATATAGTCAATGCAAAGCACCTCATGAATGCTGATCAGTATGTTAACGACCCTGGCAGTTGTTCTTTCGTTACGCCGAATCATGACTGGCGGGGGAAAAGCAAAAAACTTCTCAGACGCTGGTGAATTGCTGCAAATTTAATTATAATTTTAGCCTGTTCTCGCACAGTAGGGAAACCTGATCTATAGACTACCTACATTCACCTAAAGGATTATTAGGAACACCATACTAATACCGTGTTTGACCACCTTTCGCCTTCAGAACTGCCTTTATTCATCATGGCATTGATTCAACAAGGTGCTGGAAGCATTCTTTAGAAATGTTGGCCCATATTGAGAGGATAGTTGATGGAGATTTGTGGGATGCACATCCAGGGCATGAAGCTCCCATTCCACCACATCCCAAAGATGTTCCATTGGGTTGAGATCTGGTGACTGTGGGGGCCATTTTAGTACAGTGAACTCATTGTCATGTTCAAGAAACCCAATTTGAAATGATTCAAGCTTTGTGAAATGGTGCATTATCCTGCTGGAAGTAGCCATCAGAGGATGGGTACATGGTGGTCATAAAGGGATGGACATGGTCAGAAACAATGCTCAGGTAGGCTGTGGCATTTACCATTACACCCACACCATTACACCACCACCAGCAGCCTGCCCAGTGGTAACAAGGCATGACGGATCCATGTTCTCATTCTGTTTACGCCAAATTCTGACTCTACCATCTGAATGTCTCAACAGAAATCGAGAAATCGACTTCAACTGTCCAATTTTGGTGAGCTTGTGCAAATTGTAGCCTCATTTTCCTATTTTTAGTGGAGATGAGTGGTACCCGGTGGGGTCTTCTGCTGGTGTAGCCCATCTGCCTCAAGGTTGTTCGTGTTGTGGCTTCACAAATGCTTTGCTGTATACCTCGGTTGTATCAAGTGGTTATTTGAGTCAAAGTTGATCTTCTATCAGCTGGAATCAGTCTGCCCATTCTCCTCTGACCTCTAGCTTCAACAAGGCATTTTCGCCCCCCAGGACTGCAGCATCCTGGATGTTTTTCCTTTTTCAGACTATTCTTTGTAAACCCTAGAAATGGTTGTGCGTGAAAATGCCAGTAACTGAGCAGATTGTGAAATACTCAAACCAGCCCATCTGGCACCAACAACCATGCCACGCTCAAAGTTGCTTAGATCACGTTTCGTTCGCATTCTGACATTCAGTTTGGAGTTCAGGAGATTGTCTAGACCTGGATGACACCC
Organism: Perca fluviatilis; assembly: GCF_010015445.1. Taxonomy (NCBI): domain Eukaryota; kingdom Metazoa; phylum Chordata; class Actinopteri; order Perciformes; family Percidae; genus Perca; species Perca fluviatilis. The sequence continues at coordinate 13,273,156 of NC_053114.1, forward strand.
CTAAATGCATTGAAGCAGCTTCCATGTGATTGGTTGATTAGATAATTGCATTAACGAGAAATCGTACAGGTGTTCCTAATAATCCTTTAGGTGAGTGTATATTAATAATACCTTCCAAAACGGCAGGCATTACGGCACTCAGGGACAGCTTCAACATACCAGACCTATATGATATGATTTAATAGAACTATACAGTATATTAGATCCAAACAAGCCTTAGTTATAAAGTTGAAGATTATACATACTATTTATAAAAAGCACTTAGGTGCCATTTCCCTCTGGAAACAGCCGGTTGCCCCCAGAGTGGCGAGGACCTGTATTTGGACCGGGATGGCACGGTTCTGGCGCGTTACCCTCACTACTGGACCCAATTCAGTTCATAGATCCAAGAGCACAGCTTTAAGGAATTTGAGTCGTCATATTAGCAAGTCATCGTCGTGGTTCCTGAAGTCTCTTTCTCTCCTGATTCTTCTATTGGCGTAGTCCTCCTGCAGTGCCAGCAGTGCCATCCTGCAGCATTATGCACAGGGTTCACCGCAGATGTTTACAATTTGTGATTGTTAAAGGACAAATCCGTCGCAAAATGAACCTAGGGGTTAATAAACGTGTACCAAGTCGACCGTTCTCTGGGATATATTTTCATGCTAATAGAATATGACCAGTTTTAGCGCAAACCGCTAATTAGCTTAGCTAACAAGGCTCAAAATAGCACCACACTTCCACGGTAGCATAATGAGGGTCCCTACATGTAAACTGAAGCATTAAGAACTTTTTAAGTGTACAGACAGTTTCATACCTCTCAAGTCTCACGCATTGGGCGTTCACACGCTCACATGCCACACCTTGTATTTCTCACGCAGAGAAATTACCAGGATAACGCCCACCAAGTCCATTGTGACAACCCTTGGCCTAGGCTATTTCATTATATTTTATCCAGACAATGCATAGTATTAATTATTGCACACAGACACACACACACACACACACACACACAAAGAAATGCTGAATTAAATAAACATTTTTTTATTTGTACGAATTTATGTGTCATTTATCAGATCAGACCCCCGTCCCCACCCAAACCCCTGCTGCCAAAATCTCACTCTGAACTCTGTTCAAAACTTGAGAGCCCTGCAGTTTATTAAAAAGATAGTTTATAAAGACAGTACCGTTCACGTATACAGGCAGGCGCCATCTTGGGAAAACAGTCACGACCAGTCGAAAGACGAACGCTAAGCTTGAGCTATGTTACTTGTCACTGGTTGCACGACACTAGCGTTATAAGCTAATTAGCGGTTTGCGCTAAAACTGGTCACATTTGATTAGCATAACAACATATCCCCAAGAATGGTCGACTCGGTACACATGTTCTTAACCCCTAGGTTTATTTTGTCCGGATTTGTCCTTAAACACCTTGCCAAAATTACAGCATCAACTAGTGTTAAAAATTTGCGTAAGGCATCAATACTTGATAATATTACTAGTTAGTAATCGTTATTCCCACATTTACTTTCTGCAGTCTGCCTTCAGTTCACCACCTCACCATCTGCGTCGGAGGACCGCACATTCTCCCGTCAAGTTTGTTTTTTATAAATCACAACCTTTGCGTGGGAAGTGGTGTTCGCACATTTTCAGCCCCATTTTGTGCGTACGCCACGTTTATAAATGAGACCCCAGTTGAGTCATTTTTTTATCCCGAATGGGAAAGTTGGTCTGCAGTCAGGAGTGGAAACACATACGTAATAAAATAAACAAAAAGACAACAATACAAAGACATGAAGTACAACAAAGTTTCCTGTACATACAACACAATTTTACAACACCAAAGGAGCAATCCTTGAAAATGTTGCATTACATGTGCAAATTATGCCGGGTTATTGCACATGGAACAAAGGACTTTTTACTCTTATTGCTCTTAAACCGGGGTACTTTAAATCTATGGCCTGAGGAGAGTTACAAACTCAGAGTGAAGGGGGGGGTTTGTGCAGTCTATTATAGACAGGGCCTTAGGATGTACTCGCTGGTCAATCGATAGCCATCAAGGGCTTGAGTTTGTTTTTTCATTTGAACCACGAAATGAACAAACGGAAATAGCATGTTTTCTTTTTACTTTCGTTTCAATTTGAAAAACGAGAAAAACCAAACTCAAATAACAGTCTAATTTGGGTTTTAGCAAATTGATATTTTTGTTTGAAAAATTACATTACGACAGGTGACCTGGAAGTAAAAAGTAAAATGAAAATATTTCAGAATAAAAGCCAAGCTCGAGAATGGCCATTCTGTAACATGCAGTGCAGTATTGCTACACCATAAAAATAAACGTGGACTGATGGAAACATGTTAGGAACATTAGTTGATTGCGGTTTAATATTGTTCATTTATCCATGTACACGTCACATTTAATATGTGTAATGGTGCAATACAGAGTTGTCAATGTTAGCAATATATTTTTCATATTAAATTCTAATTTAATAAGGTTTCAATTCAATTTTATTTATTGTATCAAATCATAACAGGAGTTATCTCAAGACACTTTACAGATAAAGTAGGTCTAAACCACACTATAATTTACATAGACCCAACATTTTCAACAATTACCCCAAGAGCTAGCATTTGTGGCGAGGAAGCAGAAACCTCGGACAGACCCAGGCTCTTGGTGGGCGATCATCTGCCGCTGCCGATTGGGATACAGAGACACTGATACAGATATAGAAAAATATGATTCATAATAATTATAGCAGTTGGTATGTGGCAATTATAGTAACAATAAAGATAATGGAACTATGACTAGAAATAATAGTTGTAGCATTTCAGGGCGCAGCAGGGCATATCAGGGTGTAGTAGGGCGTAGCAGAGCGCCGAGCAACCACAGTGGCAGCTGCAACCATGATTTAGGTGCCACCCCAATCCAAGGAAAACTGCGAGGCGAGAAAACATAAGGACTCCGGGGAATAAGCTCCCCGGAGCTAAGTTAGTAATGAGCATTACTTGGACATGATACACACAGATGGAAAGAGAGAGGAGAAAGGAGCTCAGTGTGTCAAAGGATAACTGCATAACTAAGAGCTGGTCCAAGGCAAACCTGAGCCAGCTCTATAAGGGTTGGTAGATGACACCTATATACGCTATACACCCTCCCCTGCCATGGTTTCCACCGTTAATGGATCACATGTCACATGGATCACGTTTCTCATTTCTACCAGCAGGTGGCAGGGTGAGTGTATTTAAATCATAGACTGCATGTCTGGTTTGTGTCTTATGTTAACTGTTAGATTACTGTTGCTATTTATATATATTTAAATTTTTTTTCTACCTTACCATCCAGGTAAGGTATAGAGGAAATCGATTGAGAACAAATTCTCATTTGCAACGAGGACATTCACACAGTTACATAGTTACACATTCATTACTGGAAGCTGCCCAGTACAATCACAGTCTGATCTGCTGCCACTGAGCAGCTCCACTGGAGTGGTTGGGGTTAAGGGCCTTGAGCATCAGTGGCACCTTGTCCTCAGGGACAAGCACTGCTCTTTCACTTTCCCCACCCACATTTGTTTATCCTGTCGGTCTGGGGAGTTGAACTGGCGACCTCCTTTAACCTTTAGGCCACCACTGCTGCACTGCTGTCCATTGTGTGTTAGCTGATTCTGCAGCATTCACAGTATTTTTATTCAATTCTTTATTATTGTATGCATGCTGATTCAGCAGCATTCATTCAATTCTTTATTGTGTGAATGCTGATTCAGCAGCATTCACACTATTGTTGTTAGATTCTTTATTATTCCGCCTTCTTCCATACATTTTTTGTTCTTACTCTACTTCAGCATACTTTCAGCTAAAAAAACATTCCAATATCAAAATGTTCAGCTCTTTAAGCACATGATTGGACTTCTTCAAGTTTTTTTTTCTGCTACTCATACTTTTTAAAATATTAAGCCTAACATTTTGTTTTACATTAAAGTCAATGGAGCAATGTTCAAATCCTCTTCAGCCTTCTTCCTTTTAAAGATGCTTTGTCTCCTACATACTTTCACCTACAGATGTCATTCAAACTTTAAATCATTCACAAAACCTTCACCTTTTCTGCATTTATAATGGGTGTGTATTGCGTGGGGCTGATGACATCACTAGTGTGAGGCAGTCTTGGAAAATCTTCTTAAAACTTCTTCTCTATAACTTGCTCTCATGCCCACAATTGTTACTTGTCATTAACAATTTATACATTGTATATCGTCATTGGCTCCTGTGTTATTTATCACCCTTCTCCTGGCCTTACCTCTGAAAGCAGGCAGACCGACAGACAGACAGAGAGTGAGACCGTGCAAGAGGTCCTGTCTCACCCGGTCCAGTCCTTTTGACCTATAAATTAACCAAATGAAGTCATATTGCTGCTTTGACTGATATACTCTGCTGCTACTTGCCTCGTTACGCAATAATTTTCAGATACCTGACAGTGAAAAAGAGGCAGCAGGTGTCCAATCTGATCTGAATGAAAAGATATATACAGTATATATACTATGTATCACAAGAATAATAACCAGAGATTCAGATCCTTTACTGGTAAAAGTACTAATACTACACTGTAGGAATACTCTGTTACAAGTAAAAGCCCTGCTTTGAAATAGTTACTTAAAGTGGCTACATGTAACTTTTTAGTTTGTGTTGATTCCAGCGGCCGCTTTGGACAAAAGCTATGGAATGCCGTTTTATTCAATATTAAATAAATGAATAAATACATAAATACATGAATAGAAAAATAAATATGCCTTTGAAATGCATCATGAAATAAATAAATGAGGCAATACATACATAAATAAAGAAATGTCAATATTCATATATAAATGAATCAATTGGTTAAATAAATATATTAAAAGGTTTTACTTTTACTTACTGTATTTCATGGTACTTTTATTTCATAAGTCCACCTTTATTTATTTCAAGAGACTTATTTCATAAATCCACATTTATTTATGTGGACTTTTATTTCCTAATTTATTGATATCCCTCTCTATTTATTTCTAGTTCTTATATGCAAATCAGGGGGGCGTGGCTATCTCTCACATTCAGAACAGAGCCGTGGGCAAAAAAAGGCTGGCAAAGTGAGGGTACGTACATAATGGAAGACATCGATGGGCTCCAAGATAGCATGCTATCATTAGCAGATCAAAGTGATCAACATGGTTTATCAGCAGATACTATTATGGGAAAAGACTTTGGAACAGCATTTTGATGCTACCACATACTTACTCTGCCCAAAATGTGAATATTTGGATTTGAAAACACAAAGAACACTACTGGTAGGCTAGATAATCATATGAAACCCTTTAAAAAATAAATAATGGACTCACCCTTTAAGTTAAAATTTGGTTTTGAGGCAAGGTCGGCTTAGACAGCCCAGGCCCCCAGGACGTGCGGCAGACTTTGAGGTAAATAAAAAAATAGCCCTCTGGCTGAAAAATACCTTTTCCCCATAAACTTGCATGGCAAAAGGAGACGTCTGTAAATCAGTGGATAATTCTTTTGAGCGTCACAACCCCCTTGAAATGAGAGAATCTGAATTTGATCCATTTGGTCCAACATTTGCAATGTCTAGAAAAGCTGCACAATTAAATCATTTAATCCCCATTCAAGTTAGTGGAGCGCCAAAGCTGAAGTAGCCAGCTCGGTCTGGAGAATTCTCTAGTGCGCCTGCTCTAGGGGCCACACAGTGTGGAAGCAGTACCGATCATCTGGATCCATGATGCATTCATGCGTCACTAAGCAACTCGCATAGGAATGAACGGTGCTCCGTCTCACACGCTGTAACCAGTTCTTATACATCCATGAGACAGCTCACTAAGCAGAGCCAGAGCTCAAGAGTGTGGTCCAGGAAGTGAAAATCCCATTCATTTTCTCCATAAGGATTTTGATTATTAGCCAGCAATATTTAAAGCATCCAAGGTAGAGTTATCGTGAGCCACATGATTTGAAATTAAAGTTTACGCTCCTGTAGAAGCCACAAGTTCGAATAAAATCAACCTTGTTTTAATAAAAATTTGTTTTATTTGCGATGTCATGAAGAAGTACTACACTACCTTAAGCGTAGCAGCGACGTCTCTGATTGGTGGAGCTCTCTGTACCCGCAAATCGTCGAACAGCAGGTGAGCTGCTACCACTGAAGTCTATGATCGTTTATGTACACAGTGTTGTACCTTGTGTCTTTCTTTCAGTTTTAAAAATGTTTTTTACTTTTGTAGTTGCGATTCATCTCAAGCCAATCTGCTATGAGATTAATCGTTTTATACTAAGCATTTTCTAAAACGTCAATGGAGCAATTGAATAGGGAAAAATCACTTCCAGAACCAGAGCCTTTAAAAAAATGGGCGGTCACTGTTGAGCTCTATAGAGAATGTGTTGTTTGTAATGGAACAAGAATCCAATAAAACTAAGAGAGGTCTGGTGCTTGTTATAACTCCATATTTAGTAATATCTAAGGATCACAAGTCACTAAAAAAGGCTTGTTGGATGACTTCCGATGTAAATAAAAAATTCCTCACAGGACATCTACCTTGCTTCAACATAATGTCAGTAAAACGGCATCAGTAAATAAACCCTTTCCACCCTTGGTATTAGTTCTTAGTAGACCCGGTCCCAAATAATGATTTCTTTGCAATTTGATATGCAATTATTGGTTCAAAATGATACAAATGATAATTATGTTATTAGGAAACTGACTGAAACTGCATTAGAGCTCTCTGACCATTCCCTCCTCATAAAACTCAATATGTCTCTAGTTTTTTTGGTCTCTTTTGAATGCAGAGCTTTTACTTATAATGAAGTGTTTTTTTACATTGTGGTATTGGTAATGGAGAATTATATACACCAAGAAGCCTGTCCACTGAGATGACAGTGATGCCTGGCCCCGTTTTTCGTTTTTAGTCAATTGTTAGACTAAAATATGGGGATCACAGCTCACCAAATAAAGGCTTGCCGGATGTGCTAGTGTTCCAATGTTAAAATAAATCAATAGGAAAAACATCCGCCCACTCTGATCTGTGCAACGAATGCCAAAAAAATCGTCAGGCAGTGTGGATGCTTTTCCTAATTTTCTATAAAGTATTTGAATGTTGGTAACATTGTAATCCAGATTTACATTGTATTTCAACAATAATTGTTTAATTCTCTTGTGGTTTCTAACAACACAATATACAATGCATACAGATATGTATTTAAACCAATAGGCAGTTAATGAGAGAGGCTGTTATAGATGTACACAAGGTAGAACCTGACTGAATAAAGTGGTGACACTGATCTATGATGGGTTGAATGAAACAGAATCTCCTCTGAGCCTGAGAACATTAAAATAGTATTTTATCAATTTAACATTGCACTTCTAACCATAACATTGTATCAAAAAGAAACGGAGAAATCGGCTTCATTATTAGTCCATGTCAAGAACGGGTGCTTACATACATACCCTTAAAGGAATATTTCACCATTGGAAAGATGAATATATATTTAAATTGGGTCACTTATGTAGTAGAAATGTGAAATTCTTTTAGAAATGGGTGGCTTCTAGGCCGAGAAAAGCCAGAAAATGTGTTTTTGGCTCATGTGGATGAAAGACACCAAATCCCAGAATGCACTTGCTTCGCTGCTTTAGCGTCTACTCCCAAGCCACGCCTACCCTTTACAGACAGACAGTGAGGTGATCAACTCAACAAGTGTGTTTTATTGTCATTTCAACCATATACACGAAAAAACTTCTCACCATGGCTCAAGTAGTGTTACACATTTAAAATATATACTTAATATACTAATATATATATATACAGCCACAGCTGATACATTATTCAGACTTCTTTCAGCGGATTGATTGATAGCTGTCCTCCAGAGTGAACAGAACTGTGTCCATGGCAACGCTCTGCTATGCATGGCAACGGTGTGTTATCCTTAGCAGCGGTCTGTTATCAAGAAATAACAGACCACATTCTACATTAGAATTCAACCAAGCCATGTAATAAAGGGGATAAGAAATTGAGTATAAACACAGCCGTAAATTTGCGTGGGATGTAGAAGGGTTGGCATTTTACAGTCAGTTAGTTAGCAGTTAGTTTGATACAAATCACCCCATTTCTGCAACAGGCAGTCCGTGTTAACACAGCCCACCTCCACTAGTAGTCTTACCCGGTGACAGAGCAGCAGGCTGGATTGTCCGGTACAGCAATATTTCCACAACAACAAAAACACAGCAGTCTCTGAACTCGCGTTGGGAGTTTCGTTGAAGTTGGATGTAGTCCAGTTTGTTTAATGTGCGGACACTTGCAAGCAGGATTGGTGGAACAGGTGGCCGGCTAGCGTTAGCTTTCCACCGGCACACTCGTTCAAAGCTCCCCGCTGATGAGGTCCCTTTACCGGCCAGAGGCATCGAGCACCACCGCTGGTCTCCGTGCAAGCGAAGTTCGCGTAGTGTGTTGAGTATTGCGCCTGTAATAAAGTTTCCTGAATATTCTCCGATCTGTACCAATGTATCCCGGTGGTACACGTGTGTGGTAGTTTGAATGCACATAATTGTTGTTCTAAAATTTCCTTCGGGATGAACAGTTTCTGCTGAGAAGCTAAGCGAGGATTCAAGATGGCTGACACTCGTTTTTTCCTCGGCAATCTCCGGAAAAAGCAGACAGTCCAACCCCCTATGGGCTATGCGGAAGTGGCTCCTAATACTGGCTGTAGTCTTTTGCCTCTGGGCAAAAAAGCCTCAGATGACGCAAAAATCATCATTTTGCGTCATCTGAGGCTTTTATCCAGACCCACAATACATTATTACATTACATTACATGTCTTTTAGCTGACACTTTTATCCAAAGCGACTTACAATTAAGTGCCTTCAACTGTGAAGGTTCAAACTCGAGACAAAAAATAGTAAGTGCAAGTACATTAGCTTTAAATAAGCAAAGCTACAAAGAGAGTTTTTGTTTTGTTTATCCAAGGTGTAGTCGGAAGAGATGTGTTTTTAGCCTTCGGCGGAAGATGTGTAGGCTTTCAGCCATTCTGATGTCGATAGGGAGCTCATTCCACCATTTGGGAGCCAGGACAGTGAACAGTCTGGATTTCGTTGAGTGATTAGTTCTCCCTCGCTGTGAGAGGGGCAGCAAGCAGTTTGGCTGATGCAGAGCGAAGTGGGAGGGTTGGGGTATATGGTTTGACCATGTCCTGGATGTAAGCTGGGGCTGATCCGTTCGTGGCCCTGTATGTAAGTACTAGTGTCTTGAAGCGGATGCGGGCAGCAATTGGTAGCCAGTGAAGAGAGCGGAGGAGCGGTGTGGTGTGAGAGAACTTGGGGAGGTTGAAGACAAGTCGAGCTGCTGCGTTCTAAATGAGCTGCAGGGGTCGGATGGCACATGTAGGCAGGCCAATCAGGAGGGAGTTGCAGTAGTCTAGACGTGAGATGACTAGAGCCTGAACCAGAACCTGAGCCGCCTTCTGCGTTAGAAAGGGACGTATCCTTCTGATGTTATGCAGCATGTATCTACACGATCGGGTGGTTGCAGCAATGTTAGCAGTGAAGGAGAGTTGGTCGTCAAGTGTCACACCCATGTATTTGGTCAGGGACGTGGGGGGCTACCACAGAGTTGTCAATTGTTATAGTCAGGTCTTGGGTAGGCGAGTCCTTCCCTGGAAGGAAAAGGAGCTCAGTCTTGTCAAGGTTGAGTTTCAGATGGTGTGCGGACATCCACGAGGAGATGTCAGTCAGACAGGCCGAGATGCGTGCTGCTACTTGAGTTTCAGACTCAGGAAAGGAGAGAATTAGTTAGGTGTCATCCGCGTAGCTGTGATAAGAAAAGCCATGCGACTGAATGACAGACCCGAGAGAGTTGGTGTACAGAGAAAAGAGGAGGGGACCCAGGACTGATCCCTGAGGAACCCCAGTTTTGAGTGGGCAAGGCTCTGAGCTAGATCCTCTCCAAGTTACCCGGTAGGTTCGGTCTGCCAGGTAAGATGTGAGCAATGAGAGCGCAGAGCCTGTGACACCCTGATTCTGGAGTGTCGAAATGAGGATCTGGTGGTTCACTGTGTCAAAGGCAGCAGAAAGGTCCAGAAAGATAATGATGGAGGAGAGAGAGGTTGTTCTAGCGATGTGAAGCTGCTCAGTGACAGCAAGGAGGGCAGTTTCTGTTGAGTGACCAGCCTTGAAGCCAGACTGGTGGGGATCAAGAAGGTTGTTCTGGTGGAGATAGGTAGAGAGTTGATAATGAATGGCACGCTCAAGAGTTTTAGATAGAAATGGAAGGAGGGAGACAGGTCTATAGTTATATACCTCAGAGGAGTCGAGTGTTGGTTTTTTGAGTAGTGGGGTCACTCTTGCCTCTTTAAGGGCATTGGGGAAACAGACAGTTCACAAGGAGATGTTAATGAGATGAGTGAGGAAAGGAAGAAGGTCAGGAGCAATGGACTGGAGGAGGTGAGAAGGGATAGAATCTAGGGGGCAGGTGGTTGGAGGCAATCAAAGTAAGAATTTGATTTTGAAAGAGGAAAGAGTACTGGATGTGATGGATGGTAAGGTGAATTTAGGAGGTGTGGTGGAGAATGAAGAGCATATGTCATCTATCTTTTTTACAAAGTAGTTGACAAAGTGGGTTGGTAGGAGGGAGGAGGGAGGAGGTGGACTGGGGGAATCTAGTAGGTTAGAGAAGATGGAAAAAAGTTTTTTGGGGTTTGAGAAAGAGGATTCAATTTTGGTTTGATAAAAAGAGCTTTTTGCTGCAGAAATAGAGGCAGCGAAGGAGGAAAGAAGAGACTGGTAGGTAAGCAGATCATATGGGTGTTTAGATTTCCGCCATTTCCTTTCCGCTGCCCGTATAGTTGATCTTTCAGCACGTACTGAGTCAGATAACCACGGCGCTGGGAAGGACTTGCGAGCCTGTCGTGAAGTAAGAGGGCAGAGAGATTCGAGAGAGGAGGATATAGAATAGAATAGAGTGTCTGTGGCAGCGTTAGGAGGCATGAGTAAGAAAGAGTCAGATGGAGGGAGGGTAGATAGAGTACATGCTGCCAGAGAAGAAGGAGAGAGTGAACAAATATTACGGCGGACAGGTACGGTGTCTCTTGAGATATGGTTGTGAGCTTGGGAGAGTGGTAGAGAGTAAGAGATGAATAAATGGTCTGAGGTATGGAGTGGGGTAACAGTGAGGTTGGATGTAGAGCAGTTTCTGGTGAATATGAGATCTAGGTGGTTGCCAGCTTTGTGAGTGGGTGGTGAATACAGAGATCTCCCCTCTCAGGGGGACATGAGGGAGGGAAGCAAGGTCATTCAAAAATACTACCGGGTTTCTACTGATACAAAGGTTAATGCTAAATCGGTTAAGTGTCCCTTTAATGCAATTCAACCACCAAGCGTCAAGCACAGGTGAGGAGCCAGAGGTCTGGTAAGCTTCAGGATGAACTAGATTGTGTTCATTTTCAAACAAGTAAAAACTTGTAGTATTCGGATCCAACTGACTCTGACTAAAATAACACATCTAGAGGCATTTGTTAGAACTCACCTCCTGGGCACTCCTGAAGTCCTTGAGCAAGGCACCAAATCCCCAACTCCTTGGAGTGCTTTTAATGAGCAGCCCCCCTCACTCTCACATCTCTCTACTTAGTGCATGTTTGCCTGTGTATAAAAATTTTATTTGCCATTGGGGATCATTAAAAATATTTAATTTTCTTCACTAAATAAGGCTTGTTGGATGTACTGGAGTTCCAGTGTAAAAAAAATAAATACTCACCCACTCCGATCTGTGCAACATACCCAATCTTTAGTACTCCCCAGACTTTAATATTTCCACAGTTTGGGCTACTCTTCCTGTTGCCAATACAACATTGTTATTACTAAGTTAATTGCTGGTTCTGGGAACATAGCACCAGTTATCAGATGCCACCAGTTATCAGATTTTAAACAAATCACATGACTGCTTGTGTTTCTTACCCAGTCTGAATCATTGTTATGTCACTGCTTTCACCGTTGCTACAAAAACTTTATTCATCATGAAAAGAATTGTCAAAACTTTGCAGTGCTGACAAAAAAAAATCGTTCTTGGAGCATGTCTTCATACAGTCACATAGGTGTAAGTTTATTTGTAAGATTACGTTTTTGCATTTATGCCACTCCAGGTATCGCATTAAATGAATGTTGCAAATAGTTCATTTACACAGATGTTTCAGCAACAGTGATGGTTGTTTACACTGTAAAGAAATACCAACATGACTGTGTGAGTCACTACTCGTCAGGCTACTGTGACTTTGAAGTGTAAATAAACTGTACAAAGCAACAAATTGTACAAACATGCAAATGTATGCGCAGTGTGTAGGTTGCCATTCTCTTATGTTGGAGTCAAAGAAAGGATAGATGAGTTACAATGTCAGAAACAGAAGGGAGAATACATTATAACATATTTGTTTTTGGGTGTTCAACAGTAAAATATGACAAGACAGTAACAGCAACACCATGTAACAGTACAGAGACACAGACAGACATTAAAGTGACATATAAAGACCTTGCTGTTACACAGAGACACAACGTCTGTGTCCATCTCTTTTGTACATTACTTCCATTATCTTAGTTTGATGCCCATTACTTCTGCAATATACAACACAATCTGGTAATGCTGTTTAATTATGTAGCAGTGTTATTATTCTATTAAGTCTGAAAGCATTTCTAACGAAACAACAGTTAGGGCATAAGTGTTAGAATGGCATATACGGTAAATTGAGTCCCATATCTTCTAACGAAAGAGTTACATCTTCTCCCATGCATTCAAAATGGTCACGCTTTCCTCTGGTCTGTTGATATGACCAGTGAGGAGTGTTGATGTCTGGCCGTGTGTGATCATCTGTGATGATGTCTCGCCCTCCTTCTCCCTAACTTTCCTCCTGGAGTGCTGCCTGTCCATGGGTTCAGGACACTATTAAGAAAGGCCGAATTATGTTCCGCAGAAGACTTCCCTCCTCTTTTATTCTTTTAGGGTTACAGTATGTCCCAATCAAAGAGGGAGTTCAAACCTCACAATATTGAGCAGGGTCTTATTTAATGTGAATTCAGATTACATAAGTATTACTTCAAATAGTTCTCTTATCTTACTTTTGTGAAAATGGTTAATAATTTCATTGTTCATTATGTGAAATAAAATAAATGAATAAAAAAACCTCATTAAAACAATCCTGCCGATCAGACTGAGTTTTCTTCAGTTTCAACACTTAACATGTTTGAGCCTGTGGAGGTGGTGCTGACGGTCATTGTTCTGTTAATGCTCCATTGCTTGAAGAGACCCCTGACTTTTTTCCTGAAGTTCTTATCTACGATGATGTAGAGGATGGGGTTAAGAACACTGTTGAAGAAAGCTAAGTACATGAAGACTGGGCGGCAGATCTCTAGGTTGGCGATGATGCTACATCCTCTCAGGACATTAGCTTGGCTGAGGGTTTCCAGTATCATTACCACGTGGTGTGGCACCCAGCAAATCACAAACGCCAAGAGAACCACCAGCACCAGAGTGGTGGGCTTCTGCTCCGTTTTCTGGCTGTTTGACCTCTCACTTAACCGGTTAGTCAGAGAGTGAATAATAATGAGAGTGCAGTAGGAAATGATGCAAATGGGTATGATAAAACCGAATGTGTTCTGCATCCCATTAAACAGGAGGTGTTCCTTGATATCTCTGTAATTAAGAATGCATAAACTTTTATTAAATTGAGAATAGTATAACACTTTCCTGTACACAACTGTGGGGACGCTCAGGAGCAAGCCGAAACCCCACACAAGCAGACAGGCCAGTTTGGCAAATTTTCTCCTCCTTATTCCTTTATGGGACAGCGGGTTCACCAGTGCAATATAGCGATCTATGCTAATCAGAACGAGGAAGTAGATGCTGCAGTAAGCGTTCATGTTGATAGAAAGGGGGAACAGTGAGCACAGGTGATGAGAAAAGGGCCAGTCGTATCTGTTGATTGCATATGCAGCCCACAAAGGCAAGCACGCCATTAAGAAAAGGTCAGCAGCAGCCAGGTTGCTCATGTAGATCTCAGCCACGGTGCAGGCCTTCTTATGAAGGCAGAAAACCATCAGGACAAACACATTCATCCCGATTCCCAGCACACTGATCAGCAGCATACACGCCGGGAGCACATTCGACTGCCAATCTTTGAATTTTGCTAGAGGACAATTGTTGTTTTGGTCTTCAAATGTAATCGCAGTGCTGAAATTAGCAGAGTCACTGTGGAGAGAAAGGGAAGGCAAACCAGACAAGATTAAAACAAAGACGATTTGAAAGTAACTTTAAAGTTTTCTTTATTCTTTATCATGAATACCAAGTTAATACTGTGAACTATTCAATTCAGTTTTATTTATAGTGTCAAATCCTAATAGAAGTTATCTCAGGACACTCAGATAAAGTAGGTCTAGACCACACTACCAGAAACCTGACAAAACCCCCTAGAGCATTAATTTGGTGCGACAGCGTCGAGTCAGTTTTACAATGATCTTATCACATCTCGTTGGTAGCTTTTCAAATAAAACGGGTCGGGTTCATTGAGTTCTCATGAAACTGAAAATATGGCTGTTTGTGATCTTGCCAGAGACTTCCAGAGCATGACCTTGTACGGGTGTAATATTTTAGACAAAAACTAAAAGAGAAGAAAACACAAGGGTTCAAAGTTGGCCAATCCTCAACGGAGAGAGAGAGAGAGAGAGAGAGAGAGAGAGAGAGAGAGAGAGAGAGAGAGAGAGGTGGTGGTGGAGCAAACTAGAGAGTAAATTAAGAGGGGCGCCACAAAGCAGTGAATCATAGGCCCAATCCCAAAGTGAGCCCTGAGGACTAAGGACTAAGGACTCACAGACTTAATTGATCTCAAGTACTAAGTGAGAGAGTGTGTGAGGCCACATGGGCTCAGATAGGTAGAAATGGGATCGGGACAGCACTTAACGAGATCACATGTTACCTTGGCGACGTTTAATAACAAAGATGTTGCTGACACTTGCCGGTTTGGGAATTTTCATTTTAAGTTTGTTGCTTTCCACACGGCCAAGGCACAGGAGACGGCTGCCTGATTCCAAACTCTTGTTTTACAAGCTGGACACCAGGTTGGTCCGTTCCGTGGTCGTGTGTCGTGCTGTTGTTTACCTTCGTAATTTCCAGATTTCCCTATCGTCTCGTTCACGTCCAACGCTTTGAACTGTGGGTAATTCCCTTTGGTGAAGTCTGCATCGATGCAGACTCACGGAAAGGGCTCGGTAAGTGTGTACTCAAACCCTCACGCCCTTTGAAATTTCACATTGGGACAACCCTAAGCCCTTATGAATTTCGCGAGAACGCGCACCAAAGTCCGTGAGTCTGTGAGTCCGGACTTTGGGATTGGGCCACTATATCCATACACAGACGTTCGCAGGAAGGTGCTGTATTATGAGTGAATGCAGAGCTTCATCATGTCGGCTTCTTTGTGTCTGCATGAGGGTTAAATCGGCAGTTGGAAATGTAAAGGGCTGCTGCTGCACAACTGCATGCTGTTACTGGCTGGGAGTTAACAGTACACGCCCACTGGGGCCCAAAGGCTCTTTGGTGACACGCACAAATGTCCCACAATCACCGAAAGAAAAAGAAAAGTGATTCTACACAATTCTAGTGGGTCATAAAAGGGATTACTTTTGTATTAGCTTATACTTTTTTATTTTCTTGATGTGGGTCTGGCTTGTCAGGCTATGAGACATCTGTAAGCCATATGCAATTTAGAATATTCTTTTTGAAAATATTCACATATGAAATAGGGTACAGCATTCATTATGACACATTTAATTTAATATAATACATGTATAACTATATTTATATTTTAGAAAAACACAAGTTTGTTTTATTCTTTTTAAATTAAAGCAGTTGTGGAACTGGTTTGTCTACCAGTAACAACGCTCAGTGGTGTTTTTTGCCCCCAACTGCTCCTTCCAGGCAGCACTGCGACCACTGCCTTCAAGGCACCTAACCCTAACCTTAACCTTAACCCTAACCCTAACCCTAACCATAACCATAACCATAACCATAACCATAACCAGTGCCTCCCAATGGTGCCTACCAGGCAGCGCTGCCTGGAAGGCACCGTTGGGGGCAAAAAACACCGATAAACAGTAACAACGCGGCCTTTTTCTTGGACTTGTGTGCATGTTACAGTTGAACTTTGTCTTGTGTATTATAAGGTGGAAGAAGTACCCAGACATTTTAAGTAAAATTAGCAATACAACAGTTTAGAAATCTATTACAAGTCATGTATTAATTTATTTCCTTATGTTAAATAAAAAATATTAAAGGTATGCAGAATGGGCCATTTCAGAATAATTTGTTTGTTGGATTCTAATTATTGATACATGCACATCAATAAAGTTGCATCTATAATTTTACATAATCATTTATTTGTAGATTATATTTTGTATTATTAATCGGAATATGCAAAGTAAGTGGAGTAGAAGTATAAATAGACCTCAAAATTGTACTGAAGTACGTAAATGTAATTGCCTAAAGATGTTCTCCACCACTGATTATTATTTAGCACGTATTTAATGCTTTCAATCGAAATGCATTAAGAGCCTTTTGTTGAACTCCTCTTACAATATTTCTGTATCAGCATAGTACAAACAGTACAGCAGTTTAACGGATCTTACTGACTAAACATTGGAGCAAAATCTCATCATCATCCTGCACTAAACGTGTTGAGACAAATATAGTGAAAGCAATGTTGTTGACATGTACGTGAACAACATCTAGATTGCATTGCTTCTGGTTTCTAGGATTAACCCTTTTCTGTTTGAGATCTCTTTTTTGTAAAGGTGAGTACATTTTTTATAAATTATCTGTATACTGCCATTCACAGACAGTTATAAAGCACAAAATAATACTGACAGTAAACATTGTTAAGCTGTTAATGACCTTTGTTAATATTCTAACTACAGTGAATAATGGCAAAACATAAAGTAATATACAATCAAAATAAAGCTTATGCGTACCTTGTAGGCAAAATATCCATTCTTCCTCAGGATGTCCAGATGTAAAATGTCTAGATACACTGCAGCGCTCCAGTAGTACTGTTATCTGTCTGTCTCTGACTCTGTTAAGGAAAGGAGAGAGGAAATTACGATGTGGCACTGTATTTGCAATTTGTCTGTTTACAACTCAGAAGGGCAGGCTGTTCTAATGAACTATTCGTACACTGTAAATCGCATAGCATACATTCCACTTAGCAAATATTTGCAAACAAGCTGTGGGAAGAGGTTGTGTGTTTAGGTCCTAGGCTTGATATCACACACACACAGAAATGTTGGTTTTTAGTTTGAAAATGGTCTTTATTAGGGTTTTCTTTTTTAGTAGCAGCAAATGTGAAGTCAGAAAGATATGTGAAGTCAGAAAGATATTCACTGATTCGAACTTCCGGGATTTAAAAGTTGTGTCTCTAAACTTACCTCACACATAATTAGTCTTCTGCTGGTTGTACTACATCACTTACTTTTTAAAAACAGGCATATGCATAATTTTGGGGAATATGTTTTGCCAAAAACAGGTAATATTTTAATAAGTAAATAGAGTTGTGTCTCTAAACTTACCTCACACATAATTAAGTCTTCTGCTGGTTGTACTACATCACTTACTTTTTACAAATAGGCAAATGCATAATTTTGGGGAATATCTTTTGCCAAAAACATTTAATATATGTGTAGATTCAGTGTGGAACTTGCACAAAATGGTTTTAGACGCCGTTCCTTCGAATGACAGCAGCACAAATACCAAACTAAAATACCTCTTGGGATTGTGTGTTGTGTAACAGCCCTAGCTAAAGAGGCTGTAGGTGAGTTTGGGGTTTAGATGGTAATTGTACACAAACGGCATATAAGGGAACATTAACCCCACCCAGAAAAGTAAACAACAGCTAGAAAAGTTGTATTTAATTTGTGTTTTTCCGTTATTCGCATTATTAATACAGATCTTTAATTATTTTATAAATGAACATTGTGGATGTGTTCATTATGAATGAATGTGTAATATTGATATTTAAGTTTGTTCTGCCACCTTGTTTGCATAACATTTTACTTAAGATTTTTAGTTGCTAAATGTTCAGTCTCAAATCATGTTTTAAGGCAACAACATATATATATATATATATATATATATATATATATATATATATATATATATATATATAGTACAGGCCAAAAGTTTGGACACACCTCATTCAATGCATTTCCTTTACTTTCATGACTATTTACATTGTAGATTCTCACTGAAGGCATCAAAACTATGAATGAACACATATGGAATTATGTACTTAACAAAAAAGTGTGAAATAACTGAAAACATGTCTTATATTTTAGATTCTTCAAAGAAGGCCACCCTTTGCTTTTTTTGATAGCGCTGCAAACCCTTGGTGTTCTCTCAGTGAGCCTCATGAGGTAGTCACCTGAAATGGTTTTCACTTCACAGGTGTGCTTTGTCAGGGTTAATTAGTGGAATTTTTTCCCTTATTAATAAAACAGCAAAGGGTGGCTACTTTGAAGAATCTATATTTTAGATTCTTCAAAGTAACTACCCTTTGCTGTTTTCACATGTTTTCAGTTATTTCACACTTTTTTGTTAAGTACATAATTCCACATGTGTTAGTTTTGATGCCTTCAGATAGAACCTACAATGTAAATAGTCATGAAAATAAAAAGGAAACACATTTGAATGAGAAGGTGTGTCCAAACTTTTGACCTGTACTGTGTATATATATATATATATATTACACTTAAAGTATTTAAGTGTACAACCACCTTCTCTGGAGTATTTTGTGAGACATTTCTCTGTAATTATAACATATTTCTTGTGATAAATATACCCAAAAATTATGCATGTTTATTTTTGAAAAGTAGCCTAATCGTTATAGTTCAACCATTAGGTGAGCAGTTATAGTGGGGTAAGTATGGAAACACTTCCCTTTGTAATTATTAAAATATTAAATGTTTTTAAATTATTATTAAAGACACACTGCATTGCATCTCTCTGTATGCAGATGACATTTTAATTTTTGCAAAAAATCCTTCTAAATCCCTTACACATCTTCTTAAAATCTTTGAGAACTTCAGCAGTATTTCAGGCTACAAAATAAATTGGACAAAATCGGCTTTAATGTTGTTGGGGGTACCGGATGACCGGATACCACTTTTCAACATTCCAGTTGTTAATAGTTTTACATATCTAGGAGTGTCCATCAGTCCCTCACTTAACTTGTTAACTGCTGACAACTATAATAAAGTTCTAAAAAATGTGGAGGGTGATTTGAATAGATGGGGGATGCTTCCTACGTCTTTCCAGTCCAGACTTTCAGTTATCAAGATGAATATATTGCCTCGTGTTAATTTTGTGAGTAGTATGATCCCTTTAGCCCCACCGGGTGGTTACTGGAAGAAGCTACATTCAATCATTAGCTCTTACTTATGGAACAAAAAAAAACCTAGAATCAAAGCATCTACCCTACAAAGACATAGATTATCAGGTGGGGTCAATTTGCCCAATTTTGAGTGGTATTCCTGGAGTTTTGTTTTGTTTTATAATTTAAATAATTTACCGGGCACTTTTTATTTTTATTTACAGTTACGTACAGCAATGCGCGCTCAGGGCGTCCCTTGGGGTGTTGAGTTGGGGAATCATCCTCTTCATGTAATCTTTGACACTAAGGGCAAAATTAATGGTATTGTCTCAGAGTTATATAAGTTTATAACCAAAGTTTCATATAAGCCCTTATCACTTATCAGAATCTGTAAGACAGATATTAACATCTCTCAGGAACCAGACTGGTGCGTGATTTGGTCAAATATATTTTTATCATCTAGAAATCCTGATCATCAAATGATACACTACAGATTTATCCAAAGGTCTTATTTAACCCCGCGAAAATTACAGCAAATGAAACTCAGAGACAACCCATACTGTGATTTCTGCCCAGACAATACCATTGCTACTTTTTACCATATGGTGTGGCAGTGTCCAGAGGTCAATAGATTTTGGCATAGTGTTTCATCTATCATGTCAAGTAACATTAAACGACCTATCCCTTTCTTACCATATTTGCTTCTACTCAATGACACATCGCCTCTAAAGCTAACTATTAACAATAGGCGTCTTCTTTTGGCTGGTCTGACAGCTGCCAAAAGAATGATAGTCTGTCGCTAGAAACCACCACATACATTGTTAGTAAAGAAATGGCTCTCTTCTTACCGGGATATTGCTCAGCTAGAGCTCTCTACAGCACGTTTACATTATGCCAAAACTTTGAATATTGACTGCTGGTCAGAGCTATTAGAGAAAATAAATGAAATAATGTAGATAAGGTCAGACTTTTCCTATTGTTTACATCTTGATTTGTTTTATACATTTGCTTTATTTATTTTATTTTGTTTTTTCGGAATGTGTATCTAATGTATTCAATGTATAATGTTGTTGTGCATGTACTTCATTCAGCTTTTTTATTATTATCTAGAATATTGTACTGACTGCTGTGGATCTTACAATGTGAAGGAGGAAATCAGGATGTGCCTGATATTTTCAAGTATGAGATATCTACCCAATGTATGTTTGTGATGGAGGAGGGAGGGACGGATGGCAATGGGAGGGGGTTGAGACGTTGTGTGTGTGTGTGTGTGTTTATTATTATATTATTATTATTTTTTTTTCTTTCTTCTTTTTTTTCTTCTTCTAATTGTTCAGTGCCTTGAGCGAGTCTTGTTGGGGGGGGGGGCAAGCATCAGAATTGAACAACACTTTGTTGTGCTTTTGTTGTGTTTTCAATGGCGATGTAATCAGCCTAAGGTTTCTTGTTTTTTTTTTCTGAAGATGCTTCCTCCTCAATGTATGAATGATTGTAAGAAAATTAATAATTGATCACAAAATTTTAAATTAATAAATATTTTTGTTGTATCTCTTTTCATATAGGGGGACAAGGGAAAACAAAATAGGCCAACACAAACAAGGACTAAAAGGAATAAAACGTCTACTGGCATACAACCACATTGCACAATCTAAAGTTATTTCATAAATGAAATATACATATTACATACCTGCGGGCTGATTCGGTTACGTTTTTGAATCATTTACAATCCCGTAATTGTCTCCATCTGTTGAAAGCCCGACAAAGATGGACTCGGTTTTTCTGTGATGTTCCTGCCCCAGTATCAGCCATAACTACAGCAGATAACTAAAGATAATTAAAATACAATTAGGCCTATATAAAGAAATCTCCTGCTACCTTTTACCTGGCTGGATACACTA
Source organism: Perca fluviatilis (assembly GCF_010015445.1). Lineage (NCBI taxonomy): Eukaryota > Metazoa > Chordata > Actinopteri > Perciformes > Percidae > Perca > Perca fluviatilis. The sequence continues at coordinate 13,294,446 of NC_053114.1, forward strand.
GCATAGGCTTTTCCAGTGTTACAAAGACATCTGTCTCCCTTCAGAATGTGTTACTGTAGTGCCATCTATATGGGTCATAAGTATTTGCAACTTGTAAAACACAACGCACAAATGAATGCAGAGCAATTTGTATCCACAAACACAATTCACAAATGAATGCAGAGAGGTTTGTATCCGCAAATCCGTATCTGTGTCTGTGCGTCTGATTTGTAACTAGTTTTTCATCATTTGTAAATGAACTTAGTATTTTTCAATATAAATAGGCCTACTGTATATTTATAAATCTCCTTCTATTTGTGTGGTTACTTTTGAGACGTTGTGGTCACAAACATGTGTCTCAACTGATGATCCCAGTGCTCTCCAGTAGATGCCGGTAATGCAACACTTATGGATGCTAACCGCTGTTAAACTAGGCTACATGATTACTGTGAAGAAGCCTTGTCACATGTTTCAGAGAGGTTGGCAGAATCTACTTTCCTCCACGTAAGTAGATATTTATGTTTTTCTTTTAGCATCACTGTAGCAGTGCATTGTAACACTCCTTGAGCTCTAGAACTCAGCTGAATTTGATGCTGAATAATGTAGCGGTTGAGCAAGTAGAGGAAACAAAGCTTCTTGGTGTTATCGTAGATTGTAAACTGCTGTGGACAAGGTATATAGATTATCTTGTTGCAAAGATAGGGAGGAATATATCAGTTATAAAAAGATACTCGGCTTTTTTAACACCACTCCTGAGTCCTGCAGACTCTAGTTTTATCACATCTAGATTATTGCCCAATGATATGGTCAAGTGCTGCAAAAAAAGATCTAAGAAAACTGCAGCTAGTTCAGAACAGAGCAGCTCGTCTTGCCCTTCAATGTCCACTTAGGTTTAATGTAAACAACATGCATGTCAATCTCTCCTGGTTGAAAGTTGCAGAGAGACTTTCAGCATCACTCCTGGCTTTTGTTAGACACATTAATGAATTGAAAATTCCTAATTGTTTGTATAGTCAACTTACATTTAGATCTAATACACATAAATACTCCAACAGACATGCCACTAGAGGTCTTTTTAAAGTTGCTAGAGCCCGAACACAATCAATGCAACGTACAGTATTGTATCGAGGGATGGTTGCTTGGAACTCACTTCCAGCAGAGATTGCCAAAGCGCATAATAAATCAATCTTTAAAAAACAAGTAAAGGAACATCTAAGGTAACCATATTTTGTACTTTGTCTATGCATAGGAATGTTGATATGTAAACAAAGATGTTGAACTTTGTCTATATTCTGTGCTTATGTAGCCTATTTATTGTGATATTTATTAGAGTACATGAAGAGACTATGTATATTTATATTTGCAGAGAAAATAATACTAGCTATACTGCTCTTATTTTTATATTATATGACTGTTTTGTCTGAAAATATCTTATCTGTGGTAATGTTTTATGTTTTGTGTGGACCCCAGGAAGAGTAGCTGATGTTCTGCATCAGCTAATGGGGATCCTAATAAAATCAAAATCAAATCATTTGCAATTTGCTTTGTGTTGTTATGACGGCAGTGACATTCACGTTCTTGTACAGCTTGAACAGCGATGCTAACTCAGCTTGAACAGCGATACTAACTTAACTTGTTAAAGTCAGCCCTGTAACATGGGCTTTGCCTGGTCTTTGGCAGTCTGAAATGTTATTAAGCGCTGCTTAAACCCGTCGATATTAGCGTACTGTCTGGTAGTAGGGCCAGTTGTAAAGCCAGTGAATATATTTGGGCTTATATGAAACTAGATGATCTAAGGAATCCATTGACGATGTTGCAAGATAAACTATAAATAATTTAAATTTAACATTTGCTCGACTCGATTGTAACCATGTTTATTACTACAGTAATTGCCACACACGGGGTTAAATACACACTTCTCCTTTATTCAAGACTAAATGTATGTGTATTTTTACAACGTGATAAAAAAATGATAGCCTAGTTTAATCTAACACTGAATCTGCCATGTGACATTCACGTTCTTGTACAGCTTGAACAGCGATGCTAACTCAGCTTGAACAGCGATACTAACTTAACTTGTTAAAGTCAGCCCTGTAACATGGGCTTTGCCTGGTCTTTGGCAGTCTGAAATGTTATTAAGCGCTGCTTAAACCCGTCGATATTAGCCTACTGTCTGGTAGTAGGGCCAGTTGTAAAGCCAGTGAATATATTTGGGCTCATATGAAACTAGATGATCTAAGGAATCCATTGATGATGTAGCAAGATAAACTATAAATAATTTAAATTTAACATTTGCTCGACTCGATTGTAACCATGTTTATTAGTACAGTAATTGACACACACCGGGTTAAATACACACTTCTCCTTTATTCAAGACTAAATGTATGTGTATTTTTACAACGTGATAAAAAATGATAGCCTAGTTTAATCTAACACTGAATCTGCCATGTTTTACAAATCTGACTGACCACTGATGAGGTGTACTTGGACCCACCAGACTCTCCTCACAGTATGAGAAACCATCAGGAGGAAGTTATTGATGTGTCATACTTCTCAACTGCTTTTCACTTGAAGTTTTCAGTTGTCCGTTATTGCCATATTTATGCTGTGAAATGTTCAGTAGCGCCGAGATCGAAAAGTGGCTGATGGTCAGCCACTGTGGTACATAGACATATGCCGATCCCCTGTCGGCACATGACTTGTTACATGACCTATGGCGGTTGTCTTCCATCGGCTAACTGTTTAACGGCAGGTGGACGTGGTAACGTTAGGCAACGGTCAGTGACAAACAGTTAAGCAATTTCATATACCCTTGCAGATGTACCCAAAGTATTAGAGCTAACATGGCTTTTGTTAGACTCGCTACATTGTATGTACGAACCGTTATTGTTCAAAAATACTTGTTATTGTTCAAAATCATGTCATGTCATATCCCAGTAACAGAATGGACGAGAGAAACGTATAATGTTACATGCCTTTTACTTGTATTTCGGTTATTGATTAGTCAGACAGACTGGCTACGGTGGCGAACACAGACATAAAAATATGTATAATTATACAGTCTATGGTTGCAGTATAGGCATAAGCACATCCCCTGTCGGTACATGCTGCTCACTACAGTGGCATTTGATAGCATATAGCATACAGCGGCATAAACTGATCCCCTGGTGTTATACTGTCATCTGTCAAAACAATAGCTTAACTGTTAAACAGAGATGTTTTGTGTTGCTTACTGTAACTGTTAACTGTCGTAAAGGATTACATTTTCATAGTCAGGATGTTAAATGGACTTAGTGTTTGACCCTTCTACATGCATTAAATCAGACGTATCACCTGTATAAACAGTGCAATTACACTCTTTGTGGAAAAACATGTTATACAACACAAAGGAGCCTTACTACTAAACTTAAAAATGACCAAACCCTGCTTAGAAATAATTCAATGAAATGGAAATATAAAATGTGTATACACAATGCAAAGAGTAGCAGATGTTAACTGTCCAGATCATGTCCTCCATCAGTCTAAAGGGTTTCTTTTCTACTGAGGATGTGTCAGCTGGTAATATAGGCTCTCAGGTCACAGAAGTCATCCTGTGGATACTGAATCTTTCCTGATGCTGCTGTCTTCAGACCATCGCTTGGAAGAAGTATGACACCTGTCCCACAATACCTTCATACTGTGAGGAGAGTCTTGTGGGTCCAGGTAAACCTCGTCAAACAGCTGTTCAGGACAGCATCTGATCAGTCAGATATGTAAAACATGGCAGATTCAGTGATTAAACTATCATTTTTTTTTTATCAGGGTGTACAACTGCACATACATTTTGTCTTACAGAAGAAGCATGTATTAAACCCAGTGCGTAGCAATTGCTGTACTAATAAACATGGTTATAATATGTCAAGCAAATATAAAATTTGTATTCTTTATAGTTTAACTTGCAACATCTGAAATCTGTAGTTATGGCAAGAGCTACAGTGTAAATCATGATAAATCCATTTTTATTCTGATATCTTGAGGTGAGAGAAACTCCTTTGAAAATGGTTTAACTTTGGAACCTTATTTTATATATCCCTGTTATGGACAAGCATGACATGGTTGGTATCAATGGACTCCTTAGATCGTCTAGTTTCATGTGATTCCAATATATTCACTAGCTCGCCGTCGGGTTTAAGCAGTGTAAGTGAATTGTGTTTGCGGATACAAATCGCTCTGCATTCATTTATGAATTGTGTTTCACAAGTCACTTATTAGAGGCACAGATACAACACAGATTTATGGATAAGAATCACTCTGCATTCATTTGTGCATTGGGTTTTACAAGTTGCAAATACTTATGAGACTGTTTTAGCACCATACATCTACCTACTGCAAATCATTCTGTGACTACGCAGGAAAAATTGGATCCGGGCTAAGGCATTAATAAAAACTATATAAAACTAGCGTTCTTTTCACTGTTAATCTCGTTTACTGTTACAGGTCATTTATGATCAACAGATGAAAAATTAAAGAGTTTCAGAAACATTTAAAAGTTACATATAGTAACTTTAAGTATATTTCCTTAAGAGTTCTTAAAGTATTAAAAGTAAAAGTATTCAATGCTGAAAAATCTCAGATTTTAGAAACTGGAAACAAACTCAGTGTTTAAGCAGCTAATCATTTAATATTGCTCTGTAGTTTAATCTTTAATTAAACATTGTGTTGCAGATTTTCATTCTTCCTGAATGCTGCAATGACCCTGTGGTCATGTAGCAGCTGCAAAAGTTTAACAGTAGAGGGAGAAAATATAACACATGACAGAGGACAATCTAGAAAACAGTGGGCTTTCTGAGTGCATATGCCTTCCTAAGTAGGAGGTCCTGCAGTTCCCTCTAGTGGTCAAAACTGGTTACTTTTGAAAAATGTTTTTATGGCCTGAATGCAACAGTACAGTGGTCTTCAACGTTTTTTAAGCCAAGGACCCCTTAACTGAAAGAGACACAGAGCAGGGACCCCCTACTACATATATTGTAAAAAATTAGGTTGCATATTAAACTGCGCCTACAATAACACGTAGGGCGGCCTAAAGCCTTTATAGATACCTCTTTAGTGCATAGAATACTAAGCTATTAAAATAATAATTGTTGGCATCATTTTATAAATCAGGTTTTAAAAGCAAAAAAATAACATGTGGCACACTAAATCCTCAGGATTAACTGTATCTGTGGATCTTAGTAACTACCTTACCTATGGGCCAGTATGCCTATCATCAGTGTTTTTCCCCACTAATAGGCTGATTTACAGTATATTAGCTAATAATATGTTTGATTCATGTTCATTCATTTTTAATTACCCCGGCCTCAGTAGTGCCCACCTGACAGAATGAGCTACCATACTTTTAACATTTATGTTTGACAGTATGCGCAGCCAGCGCTTGTAATAGGAACAGCAATTGTTGTAGCAGAATACACTTCTGAACTACGATCTGAACCATTACTTTCCATAAACGTGAACCGTTGTGCAGCACGTGTAAATATGATGGGCACAGAATTGAAAATAAGAGATGGATCGGCTGATCACCGGTCATGGCCGATCAGCTGAAAACTGGCCTTTTCCTGTCAATCGGTGCATCTCCATCATTTACTCAACTAAAAGTTCTTTTACCATGCTATTTTGTTCATGGAACCTTTCTTTTTACTCAACCACAGTTGTTCAACTAGTTAATTATTAGGCATTTGAGGTAGTGGAAAAAGGTGCCTAAATTAGTTGTAGTCTATATCAAAATAATGTATCACACTCTAAGGGTCAAACCCAAATGCAGACACAGAAGGCAGCGCTAAAATCACTAGTAGTGACCACTTAGTTCAAGCGCAGGCACACATTGTATACAGACAGGCAGATTAAGGTACCGGCATAGGTGTGCAGGCTTGTAGTGGGGTACAGGCAGGGCTCATTTAGGCTGTGTCAGATTCCAAGGTAGAATCCAAAACGGAAGGCAGGCCCAGCTTGTTGCTTCCTGGTAAATTAAAGGCTAAAAAGTAATAAGTAGTGGTGATGGCATGGAAAATGTTCCCGTGATGTGACATGCAATTAAAATGTATTTTGTTTGTAATATATTATATAGTGACTGATTCTGTGCAACCTAAGGAAAATGAATAGAGGCGCTGCCAGCTGACATCCCAGCAGTCTTTCAACCCTGACTCCGATTCCAGCTCCGACTCTGATTCCAGCTCCGACTCTGATTTGAAAAAGAAGAAGCAGAGTAAGGGGAAGAGAAAAATGACAAGAAAAAGGACCAGAAGAACAAAAAAGGAAGAGTATAGAAGTCAAGGTAAGATAAGCAATTAAAATTGGAGAAATCGTTTTTATTTTATGCAAGGCCAGACTTAATTGATTTACAGTTTAAGCTTAATGTGTGTTACAAGATAAATACATGTGTAATTGTAAAAAAGTACCTCAATTCATGCATAGAGTATAGCCTGTCGTTGCCAAAACATAACAAGGTTGTCAAATTTAAATTAGCATTAATACATAGCATTAATACATACCAGTTGTTGCATTGCAAGTAGTAGATTCTCTGATCTGTACAAAGTGTGCCACTGGGAATGTGTTGGGATGGATCTGCTAGCTTTTAGCTAGCGTATCAGTATTTCAAACCAATTCCGCTTAGGTGTTATCTGTTGGCCAACTAATACAAGTAATAAAAGGTAACTTTTGAATAGTAAATCACCTTACCGTTGAAGCACTTGGATTTCATCAATCATTTTGGCTTCAGTTTGGTTTTCCAGAATGGTATCAGCTTGGTGCCTAAATTGCCCATAAAATAACACATCAACATTTTTTGTTGATGGAGGAAAGTGAGGAGCGGCATTTATCAAAGAGTAATTCAAGTTTCTGCAGCCTAACATTTATAACAAATTATATATTGACAGTTTTTATATTCTGCTTTTCAATTTCTTTTAGCAGGTAACATCAACGATGTAGTCACCAGATACTTGAGACTGCTAAACTTGACAAAGAAGGGGTACACTATGTCTGTAGCTTTTCAAAAGGTGAGCGTGTCAAGGAATGCTGTGGCTGCCACTGCACCCTTTGCTGAGCTGTTCATTGCAGAAAGACAGGTGTTGGAGCAATTGCCTTTTTGCAGAAAACTGTCAGACCTAGGGAAGTGATGCAATGAAAGAATTGTTGGGGAGAAATTGAAGAAAAAGTGGTAGAGATGAAAAGAAAGAGAGTTACTTCCATTTCAACTAAAATAAGCCTTCTAGTTGTCGAAAACAATTGTGCATCTAAAAGTTGTTTAATTGTGAATGTATACAGTTTGTGTGTGTTCAGAAATACCTTGACTTCATTTTTGTAAACAGTACTAAATGAAGTCAAGATATTTATGAATTTCTTAAAGCTTTAGTGTGTAACTTTTTTGTATTAATGAATGTCCGTTACATTCAAGCCATTGCCACATGAGCTGCTACAAAGCTAATTAAGACTATAAGCGCTACACAACTCTTTCTGTATTTCTCAGTATGGCTCTGTTGTCCGGCGACTTTTGCGCAGAAACTCGAGTGAAGATAATTACCTCTTCTGAAGAGTTCATCATGTCTTTTGAATCCTCCATGTCTCCTTGGCTACTAGCAACTGTGTGTGTGTGTGTGTGTGTGTGTGTGTGTATGTGTGTGTGGGGTGATCATGTGGACACACCAACAGTTTTGTTGTCATTAGTTAGAATTCATCATGGGGGCAACAGAAAGTACGCACTATAGCTTTAAATCATGTTCAGCAATGTTGTGGAAGAGTTGTGTCATTTGTATAAGAGGCTCTGATTTGTGTATATGATTTATACAATACTGTGATTTTTCATTTCATTAAAATTTGACATTGCTCCGCTGATGCTTTTTTCCATTACAACCACAAAATAATTTCAATAGTTGATTTTAATGTATTTACCCTAGTGACCCAGTTGCACGTACTGTAATTAAATGTACACAAGCAGTAGACAGTCAACCAAGCTTCACTTGTGTTTCACTTTATTTGGATAGTCATAAGGCATATCTATAGATTATTTCTTGAGTTTTTGAATGCACTGAACATGTTGATCAATATATATTTTGTTAATGTGAAGTAGATAATCCATAAACAGTCCACTAAGTTTCACGTGTTTCACTTTATTTGGATAGTCACAAAGCATACCTACAGAGAGTTACTTAAGTGACATCACATGTGTTGTAAAAGTGTTACAGATGCATTAGTGATGCTGCTAATAGACTCTTAGAGATTTGCGGTAGATGTAAATGGTAAAAATACTTTTGAGATACTACTGATAAGCTACAAATGTGTTGTAGCAAAGTTGTTGAGAACTATACATATATTAATGTTACTGATAAACTACAAATGTGCTGTTTTATATCTATAGATATATTATAGATTATAACAATGAAAATTGTTGATAGTTTGTAGATCATCTACAGATTAAGTGTTGAATGTCCACAGACGTTCAGTTATGAAAGTATTTTGTTGATAGTTTGTAGACCATCTACAGATTAATTGTCGAATGTCTGCAGACGTTCAGTTGAGAATATCTACAGACATTCAGTTATGAACGTACAATATTTTGTTGATAGTTTGTAGACCATCTACATATTAATTGTTGAAAGTCTGCAGTCATGCAGTTGAGAAATGTACTGATAATCTGTTGACAGTTTGTAGAGCATCTACAGATTGACTATCTAAATAAAGTATCAGAGCATATCATTCATAGCATCAGCACTGGACAGTAACGCATCATGTAACTACACTCAGTGGCCACTTTATTAGGTACACTTGCACAACCTAATCAGTTTATAGGCATTTTAAAAATACTACATATGTGCCATGTCAGAATATGTCCACTAGATGACATTGGTTCACTGCTGGAGCTTTTGGACTGCACATTGTGCATTGCATTATGATATAACGTTATAGGTTATAGTGAAACTATTATAAAAAAAAAAAATACATCACAACTCTCCAAATACAACCATCCCATGAGTCACCAAATCAAATGTTGACATTAATTTTCACAATGAGTTCATCTGAAAAGCATGAGTTGCACATGTTCTAGTTGCTTTCACACAAAATTCTAATTAAATTGTATCAGTTATGGTCAGTTAAATGAATTTATCAACATGATTGTTGCTAAATATTGGAGCATGTTGTAATCAACTGTTACTTAGCGTTACTTTAAGGACAAACATATTGATACATTCTGCAGTGTAATTGTTTTCCCACTGCATTGTTTTAGTAATTGATGATGATAAAAAAGAAACACATCTATGTTGTATTAAATGTGTGCATTTTTCATGTCCTTATTTCACTTGCACCAAAATCATTTTTGCAAGATATATATTCCGATCATACAGATTTCACAGTATCACACACGATGCTGCTATGTGTTGATCACTCACTGCATGTTTAATATATACAGTATACCAGTTGCAACAATGCCTTTTACATTTCAAATCTACTGCCATTATTCTGAATACTAACTCTATTTGAAATACAGTACAGGCCAAAAGTTTGGACACACCTTCTTATTCAATGCGTTTCCTTTTTATTTTCATGACTATTTACATTTTAGATTCTCACTGAAGGCATCAAAACTATGAATGAACACATATGGAATTATGTACTTAACAAAAAAGTGTGAAATAACTGAAAACATGTCTTATATTTTAGATTCTTCAAAGTAGCCACCCTTTGCTTTTTTATTAATAAGGGAAAACAATTCCACTAATTAACCCTGACAAAGCACACCTGTGAAGTGAAAACCATTTCAAGTGACTACCTCATGAGGCTCACTGAGAGAACACCAAGGGTTTGCAGAGCTATCAAAAAAAGCAAAGGGTGGTTACTTTGAAGAATCTAAAATATAAGACATGTTTTCAGTTATTTCACACTTTTTTGTTAAGTACATAATTCCATATGTGTTCATTCATAGTTTTGATGCCTTCAGTGAGAATCTACAATGTAAATAGTCATGAAAATAAAGAAACACATTGAATGAGAAGGTGTGTCCAAACTTTTGGCCTGTACTGTATATGTAAAGCTGCTTAAAAAACTGTACCACAAGGTCCATTAACTAGCTTTTTTAGAAGCTTTCAACCACTTCCTACAGGCTTTCTCAATGGATGGGGATTGCTTAGTTGCCATCATTTATTATTAGTATGAAACTATGAAGGTAAATATGTTGCAAAAGGTGAGAGCTTGTAGAATACAATGTGAGAACTTGCAGAACAAAAAATCTGAACTTGTATGTTAAAATTTTGCACTTGGAAAAAATATTCACACGCCTGTATTCTGAATGTGAAGTCACAGAAAAAATATTCACAAATGTGTAGATTGATATTTGCATGAACACAATGACAGCTGCAAACTTGTAATGCAACATTTACTCTTATTATTAATTACTTTGCACATGCAGCACCATGTGAGAAATGTCAAGTAAATCAAGTAAAATAACAGGATTAACAAAGGGGACAAATACAGTACATTAATAAATAGTAAACAAAATCTAAATGCTGAAGAATGCAGTGACACCTACAAAGACTCAATTGAAGACTTGAAAGGCTTTTTGCATAAAGCTGTTGTTAAATTCCAGACTTTGATCACAGAACCAAATCATTGTGCTTGCCAATATTTTCATGCATATTTCAGGTTGTCTGCACTTGAATGTCCACTGGGTGATGACAGAATATCACATCAATGGCAACACCAACGCTCCATTAATCATATTTTTTTTTAATCTATTACTAATAACCTATTAGAGCTTTTTGTACTTAATATACTGTAGGGAAGCTGTTTTTTTTCTTCTTCAGAGGTTTAGATGAGAAATATAATAAATGCTGCATTTATTTTTAAACAAGCCTTCAACATGTTGAGCAATTTACTGTTATCATTCCCTACCTATGCATCTTAAAATTATCCTGGTGGGGACAAAATATATCCCCCCCTCAAAGTGATCAATGCTACTTTACCTATAGCATAGAACATATGTTAATTATATACCTAACATAGAAGAATTTTAAACTAAGTAAATCACTGTAACGTGAACATAGTCCCATAGAATGATACAATCTATATGAGGAATTTCTATATCAGATCTTTGAGGCTGTCAGATTGTTGTGGAGCTCTTGTGCACCAGTTGGAGTGCCTTCATCATTCTACAGTACTGTCAGAAAGTTTCCACTATGAGAGACAACCCAAATCCTCTTTTGTATTACATAACTGTATAGAAGATTATGTAATCCCCTTTACACTAATCATCCTTGAAACAGACATCCTGAAATTACAAAGAACAGGTGTTTTAACCTCCCTGGATCAAACCTGAGAGGATGAAACTGTTGATTATTTTTATGGTTTGATTTCTATCGTGATTAATATGATTTCTCAGTTAATGGCCAGTTCCATCCATCGTCTAATCATGTAATAAAAAAAAATCAAGGTCGATGCAGTGTTTCTTGGGACTTTTTCTCCCTGGCATCTCATGATGAACAGTCTGTAGAGGTCAATGGTCACCACAGTGATGAAAGGGAAGGAAGAACAGCACGGATGATAGGAGGACACATTGATTTTTTATTTCTCTCTGTCAACACATGGAACTAATGCTCCCTTATTCTTTTCTAAGTGACACACACACACATACACACACACACACACACACACACACACACACACACACACACACACACACACACACACACCCACACACACACACAACACACACACACACACACACACACACACACACAAACACACACACACACACACACACACACAAACCAATCTAAAATATCCCAACAACAGGTACAGATGAATTATCCTGCTGGTTTCATAACAGAGGCCACTGGGTCCTTCCCCCATTCTATCACATCCCCATTTGTCATGTGCAATGACCAGAAGTCAGAATGGCTGACATTGAACAATATACATAATACACTACAGGCTTTATGGACACTTGTGTTCCCCTGAGATAGCTTAGGTTATTTCCCACATAACATGAGAGTTTTACCTTTTCTAGGTTACAAAAGAAAATGTTTGACTGTATGTATGACTGTATGTTTATATAGCGCTTTTCTAGTCTTAATGACTACTCAAAGCACTTTTACATAGTACAGGAACCATTCACTATTCACACACTGTGGCCAAGGCTGCCGTACAAGGTGCCACCTGTTCATCAGATAAACATTCACACCAGTGTTCGAACCATACCGGGGGGTCGTGCGCTTGCGACTTACAATGACTTACAAAGATACATAACAGCTACAAGTGTATGCACTATACAGGATTGACCCCCAAGCTTCCATCCTTAACAAACAGCCATGTACTGTATGGGCTCCTGAAGTTTCTCCACTGCTGGCTGTTCCAATTTAACGGGAGAGAGAGGAGCAAGAGGGGTAAGGATCATCTTCAGCCAGAGAGGACATTATTTCTTCAGCTTCTTCTAGCGTTGTCACGCCGGTGGGAGGTGTGCTAACAGGGCTTGCAACAGGTGAATTAGTAGTGCTATTAACGTCATCACTACACAATTTCTTAGTAAAACCAAAATTAATTAAACTGCCTTGTTTTCTTTTTTCCATGGCTATATGATGCTTACTGCAGAATGGATTTCAAGGACTTTGCGCGCCGCTTAATGGCCTCCAACGTTTATATTTTTTCTGTGAATCTTTGAGTTAACATGTAGCCTACTAAACATGAGTTGAATTAGCACCGCAGCGCCGCCACATTTGGTGTGGTGGTGAAGTGCAGTCATGCCGCGCTCATGAGTCCATGAGGCATAGGGTAGGCTTAGGTCTACGTCCGAGTAGTAGAGTTTAACATCCTTAAAGGTAAGAGATTGCACAGGGATGGATAATGAGCATTGATTAAGATTAAATTACAATGCCACATTTGGCAGACACCTTCAGATATGAGAGACCCCCTCAGAGTTTTGACTTTGGTGCTTTCATGGGAGCCAGTCCTCACTCTATGGGAGCTCAGCTCCCTCTGGCTCCCACGTAATTCGAACACTGATTCACACTCCGATGGCGCAGCATCGGGGGAAACTCAGGGTTCAGCGTCTTGCCCAAGGACACTTCGACATGAGGGATCGAACCACCAACCTTGCGATTAGCAGTCGACCACTCTACCACTGAGTAACAGCCGCTGATTATAAGCTGATTCATAGAAGCACTCAGTCGGGTTTAGACTTTCATCAATGCTTACGACTGTAATAGTCTCCCAGTTCGCCATTACATTTACTGTCAACTATATGACAAAATAGTTATACCAAGATAGTCAAATTGTGACCTTATGGTGGAAGAACGGTCATGGGGTTTCAAAAATCAATGGGTTTCTTTCTCAAGGGAGAATGAATGTGCACAGAATGTGTCTTTATAAGGAATGGATCAGGGAGATATGTTCATTAGAAAGCAGTTGGTGGGAGAAGAAGAAAGGTTACACGGTATTTGCTAAAATGCTTTACCAAAAACATTCTAGATTTTGTTTGTAGAGTTTTGAATTTAGGTACAGTAATACATAAAAAATTGTAACTTGGTGCTCCATTTTAGTAAAGCAACTTTTGACCCACATTGCAAAAACTCAGTAGGTTCCAACAACAACAACAAAAATAGATCAAGATTATAAAGTTTTCTCCACATTCTGGCGTTACAGCCACTTCCATTTTGGGACAGTGTTTCATTTTCTACAAAGGCATGCAAGCACCTTTGATACCTTCTAAATAGTGAATGCAGTTATTTTGGGGTGGTGCTGTGTGTTCATGAGTGCCTGAGAGTGTGTTTATGAAGCTGTTTTTTGTGCAAAGGGTGTTGTGGGAATAAAAAGCAGGGTTTGGGTTGAGAGCTATAGAAAAAACCTGAATCATTTATACAGTTTGATCCCAGCAGCACTGTTGAGCTAAAGCAGGAAAAAAACACCCATAGGTATGTGGAGGAGGCTACAGAAAGACACATCAAACTAAAAAGCACTACAGCAGAAACATCAGCTGGTGCTGGACAATATCCTAACATGCTGTTACACTGAAAAACAACATTTCATCTCAGTTAAATTGATTTCTTCTCCTGAAACGCCCCCTCAGGATTTAGAATCATGTCTTTGTTTTTATCTGTTAGTCACTCATAGTTGTATCTATTTTTTGTCTAATGGCAGAAATCACAGATTAACACCAAACTTTAATGAGCTGTTTCTCACCCAAAGGCCTACATGTCTGCCAAATGTCACTGAAAAGAAGTCAAATGTTTTGGAGATAGGATATTGACAGATGGAGACTAATTAAATGGGTAGAAGCATAACCTCATTGCCAGAGGTAAAGCTTAGATCTAAAAATGTAGGATTGTGAACTCTCAAGATAATTTTCTCTGGGAGTTTAAAAGTTTACTGCGAAACAACATCAATGTGAAAATGGAAAGTGGAGAAGCCTCTGAATGTTTCCTGTTTATTCTCAGTGTCTGTGTATTCACGTGTGTGCACAAAATGGAGTGTTTGTGTAATAAAGAATAGTCAAAGTGTTAGGTCTTACATTTATATCCTTATTTATACATTTGTGCATTAGTTAAGAACGCTATATAAGAAACCAAACTTACGCAGCCTATGTAACTTAAACAAACTTGATGTTTACATTTAAGTTTTACACGGGACTCAAACCCTGCACTCAGGGGTTAAAGTCCTGTGTTTGTTTGACCTATCCCCCCCTCCCCCACTCCTAAACATTGCCGCACATATACGTCATACGTCATAGGAGGTAGAGTGGGGCCCTACTGCCACATATCTTTGATAGTGATAACAACTGATAAAGCCCATTCAATTGGCTGTTCCAAGGGTGTGACCAGAAGCAATTCAGCTGCTTTTTTTTAAGTCATCCAACTTTTTTCTACTCCTTAACAGATACGTTTTGATCTTCCTAGTCTACAGTGGATGCACGTTCTTCGCCCTCAACATCGGAACTCAACATGGTCTTCATCCGATATCCCATTTGATATCAGTCCGGTTTGAAAGTTTGTGAGTAAAAGACCCAAGGCGATTGCCAATTTGAGGATGCTAGAACCAGCTTGCCTGGCTATAATGATCTAGTAACTTGGTATTCTCAGACCTAAGACTAACTGATGCTAGAAAACTGATAATTCTGATTTATAACATACCCTGCGTTTATGTGACCTACTGTATGACTATATGAAAAGCACAACTTAGGTGAAGTTGGAGGTCCCAAAACTGTGAACTCACTATATATGTCTGTAGGGGAATTGTCAAATCAAGTCAACTTTGTGTGTATAGCACATTTAAAACAACTTAAGTTGACACAAAGTGCAACAAGGCAGATGTTTTGAAATCTGCCTCAATAGACAATGTTGCATAGCTAAAAAGTACATAAAAAAAACAACAAAACTAAATGTAATACAAAACAACTGACATGAAGACACCAAAGTCAAGTAGAGAAGAAGGTTAGGAGAGGGAATTAAATAAACAATTGCTTAGAAAGCAGTATAAGGAAATAAAAGGTAAGTCAAGGGGTTAAAAAGCAGCTAAAAGCTAAAAGCAAGTAAAAAAAAAAGGTGGGTCTTTAATTGTGTGTTTGATAGGCATTAGGGTTAAATGCTGGGAAAGCATAGTGCGCCTGTGCTGTGTGTTTGCTTACTAAAGACTGTACTTCTCGCCAACCCTCATTAACGCTTCGATGTAACTGTTGTCAGCTATATTTGGACCTTAAAGTGCTGTTATGGTAAAAGGCCTAAAACAGGATCAGGTTTCAGCTGGCAGCTCAGCCAGTTTATTCATACAGCTGTGTGAATAAATATTGTTTAGAATCCAGGACTGCCAACACTCACACTTTTAGGCATGCAACACCCACTTTTAGGCTCTGTCTGTTAAACTCACTCTGCCCACACAAATCTTTCAAATTATATAAAGGTTATGTAGGTTTCCTCCGCAAACTGGACAATGTCTGAACATCAGGCTTTTTTACACATTTCAATATCAAGGTTGGTGCATAAACATTACACACACATTCTCCTCCAAATTTCCAAAAGCTTTCATGTATGTTGACTTTTGCCTTTTTCATTATTTTCAAAAATTCCATCCCATCCCGAGTTTATTAATGACGTGTAGCCATCACACAGCAGTAGGAAGGATACTTCCATCTTCAAATTTAGAGATGTGCATTTGGCACAGCAGCTGTAACTTCATTAATTATTTAAATCTCCTGATATGGCAACACATTCAGTCAGGATCTATAAGGTAATTCATGTTCAGTGCTTTTCTAAACACCAGACCAGTAAACTGAGATTGTCACAGTTGAACAGTGGTACCGTTTCTAATTTTGCTTCATCAAAGTGTGTTTTTCCACCTCAAAGATATTGTAACTTCAAGAGGAACCATATCAGCTAATAACTATGGAGGGAAAACAACAGCAGAAAAATATAATAAACTTTATAATTAATGATACGCAAAAAACAAATTTCAGTTATGGTGAGGAATCCTGTAAATCCTGGGAAAAACAAATTGTTTTTTCCTTCAAGGCAGTAATCATTTTAAAATTACGGGAAATTCTTCAACCCCAATAGGCATAACTTTCTACAGCAGGATGACTAACTTTCAACTCCGTTATGACCAATATTAATTTAAATGAAGCCAATGTGTTGGTGCCAAAAAAAGCAGGGTGGTCCTGCATCATAAGCCGTGGCTCAACTTTTGCCCCAACACAATTCAACATTATCTGGCAACACATGAATGAACACAAAACTAATGACAAAAGTAAAAGTCTGGACGGGTCAGATAAACTTTCGGTAATACTTTACTTGAAGTTTTCTACATGAGAGTGACATGACACTGTCATGAACACATAACACTGTCATGACACAGTCATGAAACATGAACCCTAACCATAACCATAACCATAACCATAACCATAACCATAACTTGTCATGACAAAACCGAATGACACTTACTAAAAGAAGCGTTACCGTAAAACTTCAAATAATAGCCGAGTCCCAAATAGACGCCTGTCTCTTTTAAACGCCTGGTGTGACAACAGATTTGGGTAAATAAAGGCCGGTCTCAAATAGAGGCCTGGGCTGTTTTTTGTTTTTTTTTCGTGTCGGGTTGTATTTGATCTTTTAAAACCCGTCAGATCGTTTGTTCTATGTTTTGATTTGATTTCACGTGACAGACGCAACCGTTCTTAAACGACTCATCACTATGGAAACATAACAAATAGGTTAACAAACTTTCTTTTAGTCTTCAGTTTTTCTTAATTCTCTCAATACCACCATGGAGACAAAAAGAAAAAGTATGATTTGACATTTAAGCTGACAGTTGTCAAATTTGCCGAACAAAATTCGGGAAAACGCGGACGGCAAGTGCCTTTCCGATTGATCCTAAGAGAGTGCGAGAATGGCGTAAACATAAAGCAGAACTGCAACGTCTGTCCGAGGAAGACGACAAAAGGGCCAGACTGCGAGGTGGAGGGAGGAAGAAGGTCAGTGAAGAGCTGGAGGTGAGCGCGTGTGTGAGTGGATCCACAGCATGCGGGCAAAGCATGTCAATTAAAGGCCTGTCTCTTATAGACGCCTGTCTCAAATACAAGCCGGTGCATTTCGGCGATTTGGGTAAATAGAAGCCCGGGCTATTATTTGAAGTTTTACGGTATGTCATAAACGTTTATGACTTGTTTATAACGTTTTATGACGCGTTCATGACAGTGTCATGTCACTCTTATGTAGAAAATGTCAAGTAAAGTGTAACAAAACTTTTAAAGCCATTTTGAGATCTGTCTAACAGTTGGTCACCGGAGAGTAAAAAAAACCCATCCCTATAATTTTCACCATGGACACCCAGTGCATGTGTTGTTTTCTCACTCTGCCTCTCAATCTTACTAATTCACGCTCTCCAAGAGTAAATTGCGCAAAGTTATGAGCAAAATGTAAGCCTTTCTTGATGGGTACAGAGTAGGAAAATGATTTTCTGCTGCTAGTTTCTATTTGCTGAGAGAAGCAGGGTGCAGTTAAAGAGGATTAAAGGCATCAGGGCTTCCATTTGGAGTCTGATCTTACTGTAGCCCTGGAGTCATTATCGCAGGACAGAGATTTTTTGCAAATGTAGGTGTTTCTTTATACCTATACCTAGTACCTATCCAGAACGTACATTACAAGAAACATCATCAGCAACTCAAAGTTTATTGTGAAGCTTAGTAGGTGTGGAAAATGTGTGAATGATTAACAACTGTCACCTGACAAAAGTTGGCTAAAGTTGGCTAAACTTTCCATGTCTGTTCTGTGTCAGCAATCCGCGTTTTAATTGGTTCTCTATTTTAACAACCCCATCCCAACATAAAGATAGAATCTAACAGAAACATTTTCTAATGTATAAATAATCAAACATGAAAACATTGTCCTTAAAATAATGGTATAATTATAATAATAGAATAATATAAAGCAGGGAAACATTCTACACTATGACCATTTCTAACAATTTCTTGCGACATTCATGATTCTGTTAGTGTGTACAGTACAGTTTTAATCACGTGGCGGTTCAATTTTCACACATACAGTCACACATAGTTAATGTTGGGAAACAGAACTACTTACGTTTAGGCAACACAAATTATTGGATTGGGTTAGGAAAAGATAATAGATTGGCTTAAAATGAGTCACAGAGATCACTACATATGTAACAGAAAAAGGTCACCGTTGACTTTTGGTTTCACACAGAGTATGAACAGTGGCCTTCTGGGTGAATGTCCTGTGTTTGTTACCCAACGTTCAACCCTATGTGGATTTTGGTGCTCTTAAATATGGCACCTTCCTTCCCCCACACTCTTTTAACAGAGCAGAGCTATCCTAGCATAAGAAAAATGAAGGGTACATTTTGTAATTTCACCCAGAGGAAGTGGTTGGCCCCAGATCACATATTTTAAGATATTAAAAAGCTAAAAGTACAGAAATTGATTTGATGACTAATTCAGAGCCATCTTTAATAATAACTATTGTTTAAACTTGAGGATCTCTTTATGCCTGCATGCAATTTCTGTTAGATGAATTTCTCAAATCAACGAGTGAAGTGGAGAGGACAAAGTCAAAGTGCTACTCCGCATTATCCAATAAAATACATTCATCTTCCAGTCATTTCTACTACTACTAAGAATCACAACGAGCTGAGGCATATGTTTTAAAGTACTCATATTATGCTTTTTAGCTTTTCCCCTTTCCTTTATTGTGTTATATATCTGTCACGGGGTGGAAGTTGATTTATTTTAAGCATGCTTTTACTTGGATTTGCTGTGTTTTTACTATTTGCTGTGTTTTTATCTTTTATATTGCATGCTTTTATTTTGAAACGTGTAATGTGTGTTTTTAATGTTGTTTACTTCCACCAGCGAACATTGTAGTAATCAGGGTAAAGGATTTGCACCTGGGAGCCAGAGAATGGATTGACTGTTTGGTTTTTTAGGTATAAAAAGGACAGAACAGCAACAGAAGAGGGAGACACGCAGCGAAGAAGCACATGATGGAGGACACTGAGGGTGAAGAAGCACATGATGGGAGACACGCAGCGAAGAAGCACATGATGGAGGACACTGAGAGCGAAGAAGTACAAGAGACCAACAGGAGAACATGAAGGAGGACATGGAGAGAATGAGAGCACCACAGACGGAACGGAACAGACAGAGGAGCAAACAGAGAGGAGCGGATGGAGAGACACAGAGAGAGAGAGCCACAGAGGAGGCCTGAGAGTACACCGAAAAACTCAAACACCGATCGCTAGCGGCAGCAGTGGGAGAAGGTAAAACTTCTCCCTTCCGCGTAAATCTCTTTCTAAGACCGGTGTTTGTTGTGTGAATTGTACGAAGCGGTTGGCACTTTTAAAGGACGTTTGACTGGCCTAGTGTTCTCTTTTACAGGCTGTGCCCCAGGAGAGGAGCCAAACGATAAAGAAGCTGGTTGCCAGCGGAGACCTGTGGACATTTTAATCTCTCAATCCTGTTCTGTTGGACCATTTTTAGCTTGATTTTAGTTGGTTGTGTTTTTAGTTTCTAAATTCTTTTAAGGAGGAATTTCTATTGTTTTATTCTTTTTAAATAAATTGTTATTCCTCAACCGGTTTTTACTCACTGTTTTAATACACTTGTTTTACTGCTCTCCCCCCGGTACAAAGGACCTGTTTTAATCTTTTACTTTAAATTGGAATTGTTGTAGTTTTATGAGGTCCTAGGCCTCAAACACAATTTATATTTTATCCCACGCGCCCCCTTTTTACATATCTTTTTGTGCACGTTATAGGTTTACAAAGTGAAAAAGCCCAAAGTCCACCCCAAAGGGACTTACCATCTCCAACAGAAAACACTGTTCACAAACTGCTCCAAACCGCTCTATTGTAGTCCAGCCTTTACTTTTACTACTACTGTGACAAACGTGCGTCACTTTGTAACACACGTTATAATGCTCGCCTAGCTGCTAGCATGGCACGCCCTAATACTCTGCAACTGACTAGCTAACAGTACTTACTGCGCATGTGCGACTCCCAACAAAGCTGGTACAGAAGTGAGATGCCTCACTCTGTAGCTAAAACAGAGAGCTCAGCACACAGGGTGAAAAGAGGAGCTGCAGCAATGTGCAATACAACAAATATGGGGTGTTTTCTGAAAATTACACCACATAAAGCTATTCTGGTACAACCTCTAAATACAATTATGAACCTGAAAATGAGTATAATATGAGCACTTTAAAGATTATCTTAGTGGCTTTGTTTACACACAATTTTACAGACGTAACCCTGCTGTCGGGCTTGTTCAGTTTACTAGAAAATATCATGGGCTTGGGCAGGTTAAAAGCAGCAAGCAAGTTTTTAATAACTTACAGATACATTGTGTGCTGTGCTGTAGGTAGTCCATCTTCCCCTTACTCTTTCCCTCTCTGTCTCTCAAACCACCGCGATTTGGCGCTCGCATGTGTGTATGTGTGTGTACACGTTCATGTGAGAATCTGCCTGGGTGCAAGGTAGCAGTGAAAACATGTAACGGAGTTTCAATGATTTGGGTATTCTCTCAATAAGCATGCAGAATGGATTTGAGAATGAAGCAAATGACACAGCGAGTGGAGAAAGCGATGTTCTTGATGTGTTTTTAACAAAAACATAATTTGAAAAGGACAGGTCTGTGTTGAGTTCATGACATGTACATATAGACAATGACCCTTTAGCACTTGGATTAGCCAGTATATGAATAATGATTGCACACGCTTTCTATTCAAATTTCTGTCATAAACAATTCTTTTTAAATAACAATGCAAACTTTCTGTGATCAAGAAATAAATAAC
This sequence comes from Perca fluviatilis, assembly GCF_010015445.1. Classification (NCBI taxonomy): domain Eukaryota; kingdom Metazoa; phylum Chordata; class Actinopteri; order Perciformes; family Percidae; genus Perca; species Perca fluviatilis. Next base: position 13,315,736 of record NC_053114.1, read on the forward strand.
TGCGGCCAAACAGGTACATTTGTTTACTGTGTTCCCAGTCTAACACAGACAAGACAGAAGACAATGAAGTCAAACAGCCCAGATATTGTTTGCCTAATAAAAAAATGATATGGTCCAAGATACAGCCTATCACAACATTTAAGGAGAATACACATGCACACTCTGTACATCAATTATTGTCCCTGTTTAGCTCTCTGTGGTGTGCTGACTGCACCCAGGGGAAAGATATTTTGCCCTTTACCCCATCATTAACCTTTGTCTCCCTTCCCCAGACACAATGACATGCACCACTGAGTATCGACCACATGGCTAAGCAGACAGGGAGGGCAGTATGTGTTGTGTGTGTGTGTGTGTGTGTGTGTGTGTGTGTGTGTGAGAGAGAGAGAAAGTGAGACCAATGGTGGTTATTTGTAAATCATGTCCTTTGTCTCTCGAAACAGTCTCCGGGTCAATGATCAGGGTCACAGACACAGTCCTGCTTCAGTTTCCTGGTAATACTGACCATTCCACTTCACAGTGAAATTCACTTAAAAACAAAGCCAGAGGGAAACAAAGGAAAAATATCAAAATGTATCAAAATATAATATGTGTATGTGTGAAGATGGATTTTATGATGGATTTTTTTTTAATCATCTCCCCAGTTACGGGATGTATTAAAAGGGGAACACAACATAAATTAAGAATTCCAATATGTTAATTTCATGGCTTGTGATGTCATGAAGTATGAAGTCTGGAGCTGCTCCACAGACGATGAATGGGTGACTGAATCCTTTCCTTTCTTTTTCTTTTTTATACCAAAGTTATTTTTTTCTATTGTAGTGTTCATCACAAATTTCAGTTTTAGCACTCACATTTTTGGATCATTCATGTTTACTAATATTTTGTGACTGTCTTAGATCATAGGAATAATATTTAAAATAATGGGCGTAGTTCCATATAGCAAAGGGCTGTGGAAGAACTGATCAAGGACTAATGTCTGTCATCACATACTCTACCTGTCACCAACTAACACTATACAGTTACTGATATTTGTTATTATTTGTCGGATTATTCTTTTCTGATATTTTAGTACAGTAATATTTTGGCTTTCACAAAGTCTTTGCCCATTACTCAAACAGTTGTGCCTACCATCTCAAACTAAAAACTATTGATTGTCTGATGTGGCGTGACTCAATAAATTATCATCGCCATTGAATAATTTTTTTGTTTTATCAACTGCATTTCACTTTTCATGAATTGCATTTTATTTGTGTTAAATTTCCATACTGAGTGACTTTTGTGACGTACTGTTTTTGTTTTTGGGGGTCGTGCGGTTGCGACTTACAATGACTTACAAAGATATATAACAGCTACAAGTGTATGCACTACAGGATTGACCCTATTATACTTAATCGACAGGAATAGATAGGTCAAACAGCAAACAGCCAGCCACAAATAGTCCATAAACAAAGCATCAGGCTGTCTTTGAGATTTCACATGAACAACGGTTAAAGTTACTCAGGCTACCGAAGAATACCATAATTCCTCCGTTCAATTAGGCCTAAGCGATGCACCCCAAACTTCTATCCTTAACAAACTGCTGGCTGTTCCAATTTAACGGGAGAAAGGAGCAAGAGGGGTAGGGATTGTGACCGACCTCTGACGAGCTGTTACCACTATAATCTTCAGCCAGAGAGGACATTATTTCTTCAGCTTCTTCTTGCGTTGTCACCCCGGTGGGAGGTGTGCTAACAGGGCTTGCAGCAGGTGAATCGGTCGCGCTATTAACGTCATCGCTACACAATTTCTTAGTAAAACCAAAAGTTTTCTTTTTGCCATGCTATATGAAAAAGTTAAATTAAAAAATATTTTTGTTGCATCTCTTTTCGGTGTTGTAATTTGTAGACGGCCCTAAGCACTCGTCTTACAGCAGCAACAACAACAACAGCAGAGAGCAGAAGCCAGCAGGCAAGTGTTATTTACATAAACTTCTGGTGTACTTACAAACTTTCCAATCCATCGTTTCATGAATGCATAACCTATTTGTACTACTGTAGAAGTTTGGTATCATTTCGGGCACTATAGTGGGAAAACTTACGAGATACAAACCTGGGTCCATTAGCCCCTGCGCTAAGCTATTCAGCTGATAACGCTACTCTACGCTAACTCTACCAATTTTCGACCCAGGTGAAAAAATCTTCCGGGGGGGTGTTTGGCTCGAGATCATGATGCAAAGGACCCTAGGTTGAAATTACTCCGAACCATCACTTTAACATGTAAATGTGAGTTGAATTTTTACACATAATCCATGATGATCACATTACACAAAACTGAAATTGCACATCAAAATGACACATTGTCAATATTTTTAGAGACCCCCCAAAATTTCACAAATCAGTAAGGGAGGTTAATCCTGACCATTATTCAATCCAGAATCCTTCTCTTATCTGCTGCTGTCCAGAAGCTTAGACGCTCCAAGAGCATTCTGTTTTTGCAATTACTGCCATGTGAAATTGGTCCAGAAGGAACTAAGGAGAGGAGGATAAAAAGGTAAAAAAAAAAAGAGCAGAGAGGCTAGAGGGCTTGTATTATCACATACAGAGATTAAAATGGCTCTTTTGTTGCACAAACCATTTGTACAATTTGTACTTCTGTACATTTACAGCCATACTAATGGCTCTGTGAGTCTATACTATGAAAAGCAGTGCTTTAAGCTAAATTCTGAAATCAGTATCCAACGGCAATGCTAACATGCTAATGTTATGAGCAGATATAATGTTTAACATGTTCACCATTTTAGTTTGCTAATCAGCTCTAAATACAAAGTACAATTAAGACTGAATGCCAGTTCGTTTTAAAATGTATTTCGTAGGGGGTGCAACGGATCACAAAACTCTCAGTTTGGATCGTATCACTGTTTTGAGTCTAGGATTGGATCATTTAACAATAAAAAAGGGAGACAAATATACCTTTGCTTTCCATTTATTACTCAAAGAACACTTTAAGCAACACACTTTTGCCCATGCATCACTGTCAACTAGGGAATGGGTACATTTCACATTTAAACCAATAGCGGTACTGGTACCTGGAATTCGATACCGGTACCTTTTTACGGTAGGCTACTTTCTCTTAGTCATAGCAAAAATGTTATTTCAGTTGTAAAAATAAGTCCAAACCTATTTATCCTATTTAAATTTTGTTATTTACAAACTGCAGTCTGTCACCAAGGCATACAGAGCGCTGCTGTGCGTGTCTCAGAGGAAGTATAACCACACTGTGGCTGCTTTTGTGCGCCATTATATTATATAGTTTTTGAAAAGTGTAACCACACTTTCCACCACTTCAACTGCATTGCCCTGACTCACTGTGACTTGAACAACCTGCACAGGTGACGTAGTTTCATCCTGTCTCCACTGCAGTATCTTCACACTACAATGGTTAATGTGTACCCAAACGTGTGTGTGTGTGTGTGTGTGTGTGTGTGTGTGTGTGTAGGGGTGGGGGTATGTTTGTATTAATGAAAGGCTAAATATTTACATTATTTTGAAAGGTTTATGTAAAGATTATGATATAAACTGTTAATTAGTCAAAAATCAACTGTTGAAAAGTCAAAAGTGTTCAGGTCAGGGTTAGACTTATTTGTCTTCGATATGTGATATGCAACCCCTAGTGTTTTCTATCATTCAGTAGCATTTTATACACCCAAAACAACCTGATGTCTGTAGGGCCGTCAGCAATGTGACTTAGCATTACACACACGGAAAGGCACACACTCAGTCTAAGCAGGAGGAGTACAGGCTCAGATGTACACGTGCACTCACACAGCATTACACTGTTTGCAGTGCACAGGCAGACTTGGTAAACATTCCTTGAGAGACTCCCGCACATTCCTTTTCCTGCAGTATTAAGGATATTTCAGTACTGTGATTATTAATACCACATTTTGTTGCATAAGCCTCAATAAGCTCATATTCCAATTATGTGAAACCAAAATATGCAGTCACCTCCTCATTTACTTACTGCTGGCTTTGGCATCAGCAAATGCTTGGATTCTATTGTAGTATTTAAACTTCATTTGTTCCATTCATGCACGAATACATGCCGTTCTTCAAAGTCTTACAGGCTTTTAGAAGATGTCATATTACTTCCATGTGTAATGACTTCTGTCCCGAGGACACCATAATGAAAGCCAGACTGGATTCATACTGGCAGTTATGCTTTTCCTACACTAAGCTTGTAGATGATCAGAGCCATTGAAGCTGTCTGGTTTAGGATATGGGTGTGTCATGATGTCAGATTTAAAATTTGAAGGCAAAATCCCCTGTAATTTTTGCATCAAAATGAGTGTGGTTTTGGACAGATGTATTGTCTAGTGTATGGCTGTGTATTAATGTTAATTTGCACAAACAAGGTTTTCCAACTACAATGCAATTTTTATATGCAATGGGAGATTATCCCTTTAATGAGCAATTAATGCCCCAATTAGTCCAATTGGTGCTCAGCTGCTGCTGTCTGAAGGGGACTTGTTTAAAATAGTATTTCACTGTTTTTGTTTACATTGAAACATTTGGTTATGAAATATACACAGGCCTAGTAAAATTAATATCAAGGATAACATATTTGAGGGAAGCCCTATGAAAAATAGCATGCCAGATGTTCTCTGGAGAGACTGGAGTGAAAAGGGTGTCAAACTTGTCACATTGACACAAATTGTAAGGAGAAAATCTCTGTATTTAAATCAGACCTGCTTGTTTTCATAGCCAAAGTCTGAGATGTCAGCAGAACAACAAGTACATCCTAAACCTAACGATGACCAAATAAAGAGCCAATAACAAAAGTAAAGTCCACATATTCACTGTAGCCCCAAGGCATTTTACTGAATGAACACCTTCACAACATTTCAAGCTGGAGGCTAATCATCACTCGGAAGACAAATAAATACTATAGTTCCACTGAATGTGCACATCCCTTCCCAGAGGGGCCAGATAATCTGACTCAATGCAGGATGTCACAGAGCACAAAGCTCCCAAAAACCACACATAACAGGAGCTAATAAATGTATACACCTGGATGCAACTTACCCTGTGCTGATCGTACTTCTGTTCTTAATCAAAAGGAAATTTTTATGGGCTTCAATTGTATTTTTCTAATAATAAGTAAAAGAAAAAGAAGTGGTTCATTATGCAGTGAAGAACAGTGTATATGAAGGTAATACAGTTTGTAATAAGGTCATAAAATAAACAAGAGACACCTTTCTGATGAAGTCTGAAAATGGAGTCATACAAATTATAAGCTTCATGAAGTGTATTGTAATAATGTATAGCAAAGCTACATTGTAATATATTTTACATGGAATGACAAGCTTGAACAAAACACTCCCTTCTTAACCAAACCCATTTGCATCATGTTTCATGGCTCTAAATCATAAGAAATACTAAAGCATAGCATTTTAGTTACTACATAAGTGGTTGTGGAGATGACTGAAATGAGGCTGTGCAGTGTAATATTATTCTTAAACAGTAAACATAAATATAACAACTTTTGTTAAAATTATATGAAATTTCAGTCTGGCATATGAATAAGGAAACCCATCCACATCAATATTACACGCTCAAAGCAACTACTCTGGAAGTAACAACATTACTGTAGAGGGCTCTAAAGTGAAGATATTGGTAAATGGTGAAACTAGACAATTTAAGGAATCATCGGTACCATTCATAGGAAGCAAGCTAAATAACACTCCAAAGTTAGGCAAAATTTTGGCGAGGGAAAAACTGGCCATTTTCAAAAGGGGTCCAAGTCATGTGAATTGAGTCCACAACTCTGGTCACAACCATCAACTCACTGTGATCGGTAGCCTTCTCACAAGGCTGTCCACTTTTGTCAGCTAAACTTAACTGTACCGACTGCTAAACTTAACTGTCACATGACCGGTTAGCTAAACTGACTATGGGGCGTAAAATGACACTTAAAATGCATCAACATTGAATGCAAAATGCCATTTAAAGCGGTGTGCTACTTATTCATCTTCCCCTGATATTACTTGGGTTATGTAGCATTGCCAAATTGTAATGAGCCTTTCAAAAACAACAAAACATTTTTTATAAATGCATTACCAGTTATATTAAATATAAAAATATAACACTACTCTCTACACGTTTTAGCTAGAACAAACCCCTTTAAGTAGTAGTAGCAGGTTAAATTGGGATGACATCCCATATGAAGGAGAGGGGCTCAGCTCACTCTTCAGTATCACAGTAATTCTAGTCTATATCCACGACATTCCACTTCTGGGATTACTCCGTTGCCATTCCGCCGATTTCATTCTTTTCGGCCAGATGTCCGTTACCTTTCGCTTTCTTTGTGTTGTAATTTTAAACTCCGAGGACCATGGTTAACTGCTCCTCAGATCTCTGCAGGGTAAATCCAGACAGCTAGCTAGACTATCTTTCCAATCTGAGTTCTCTGTTGCACGACTAAAACAACTTTTAAACGTACACATGTTCCACCAAAATAAGTTCCTTCCCGAGGCTATTTTGCAGCGGCACCGTTGCTCTGACTGGTGCTTTGCGCCACCCAAGACGATTGTGATTGGTTTAAAGAAATGCCAATAAACCAGATCACTTTTTCTCCCATCCCGGAATGCTGTGTGGACTAGCCAGACCCTCCTTTGCAACGCTGTGGAGGAAGGTCTGAGAAAAGCGAGACTACAATGTTGCTAAATCTCACTCTTGGCTTAAAACATCCGCTTTCAGACACTGGTCTTAGGCTGACCAAATACTACTACTACTACTTCTCTTACCATGGTTCATATTGAACCATAAATGAAATACAATGAAATCAGTATGGGTATACTGTAGGTCTCTCTCTCTCTCTCTCTCTCTCTCTCTCTCTCTATATATATATACAGTACAGGCCAAAAGTTTGGACACACCTTCTCATTCAATGCGTTTCCTTTTTATTTTCATGACTATTTACATTGTAGATTCTCACTGAAGGCATCAAAACTATGAATGAACACATATGGAATTATGTACTTAACAAAAAAGTGTGAAATAACTGAAAACATGTCTTATATTTTAGATTCTTCAAAGTAGCCACCCTTTGCTTTTTTATTAATAAGGGAAAACATTCCACTAATTAACCCTGACAAAGCACACCTGTGAAGTGAAAACCATTTCAGGTGACTACCTCATGAAGCTCATTGAGAGAACACCAAGGGTTTGCAGAGTTATCAAAAAAGCAAATTGTTACTCAATGTCTTCACCAGAACTACTGAAGAAATAGTCGGAATGAAAACTGTGTGATCTGTGGAAGCCGCCCCACCCATACCTAGCCCCTCAACCTCATTGGACAAGGGCTCCCCCTCCACACAAATCCCAATTCAACCCCTGAGTAGTAGTAGTTGTATTAGTATTTCTCCTAATAACTTTGTTTGTACTTGAGTTTGTTTGGTTACACCAGTTTCCCTTTTGTCGCCTTTCTGAACAAGTCGTAAAATTGATTGCACTTCCTGTTTCCACCATTATTCAGATAGCTTATTTGTCATCCACGCATGTTAAAAACAGTAAACATAGGGGTCACCAAACAAGCCGAGGCTGAAACCTTTTGTGATTGAGCATTACACTCTTATAACATAGTGGCACTCACGATGGACAGTTAAAAAAAAAGATTAAAAACAATGCGGCTGAACCAGAGATTTCATCTTTTATATTCCACACACTCATCGTCAAAACCGCAATGCATGTCGACCGCTGACAGTTTGGCTGGAGATTTGGATGTGTTATGCTAGTGTCTAATGTAGCCTTAAACCTAGCCTCAAAGTAAAAAAAAAAAATAATTTTTTTTTTTTAAAAAAATTTTTTTTTTTTTAAAAAAAAATATAAAAAAATAAAAAAAATGTAACAATGTTATCTTTAGGGATTACAACTTAAGGGTCTCATTAAGTTGGCTGGCAAATGAGGCTATTTGGTTTCAGGTTAGATACAGACTGTGGTTGTGGTTAGAGAAAGATTGCTTTAGTGGTTAAAAGGAACCAAACTTGGTAGGGGACAGTACATGAATGACAACAATGACCCAACAACTCAATGCAGTAAGCAGCAAACTCCAGGCTTCAAAAATACCTGTTATATAAGACCTGTTTGACTATACCACAGTATAACCATCAATGTTCCTCAGTGTTTTATTTCTAAATTCCTAGATAGAAAATTCAAAGGCTCAGAGCAGTGTGTGTCAATTTCAACTCTGTTTTAATATTGCATTTGAGTACTGATCCTTTGACTGAAGGCCTGCATTTCTATTACTTTAAAACCTTTACAAATAGAGACAGTTTAGACATTTTCTTGCATAAAAGACAAGCTCATAGAGCCAGAAAAACATGCTGCAGGGGATCAGTCAGCAATCAAGTGTGACTGTCTCCTCCTCAAAACACAGAAGTCAACATTTGAATATCTGCTGCTTTAGCCCTCTGAGGCAGTGGGTGCCAACTAAACTCTATGAAAACTGATTTTCCACAAATCATTACTCACGTTCCCTCCTGATCCAATCTAATAATTGCATCTGGAAAAGAGCCTGAGCCAACACCTGCGGCTGCGACACCCACATTAATTTTAAGTTTGCAAAATTAATTTATATTGCACATTGTACAATTTCTATGGCCTCTCTAAAGCTCATGAACAAAAAGACAACTGCACTAGTCGAGAGAGAGTTTTTGGGTCCGTGTTATGTACACATAACGTGTTTGTGTTCTAGACACCATTAATATTAGCAGGGATTCTTTTAGACAAACATCAAGGATTTCTTTAAAAGAGTATTCATGATCAGGTGAATGAAGGACACAGGTCATATGCATCCTGCAGCTCATAGATGCCAATGAGAAGACACAGCCGCTGTGAATCAGGCAGCGATAGATCATCCTTGGCGAGCAGCCGTTCCTTCGCCTTGGGGCCCACAGCAAACTCATGACATTCTGATTCATCAGCAAGAATCCCTCAAATGCAACACAGGCTGAATAGAGATAATGTTTTCATAAAAATCTGCATAAAATCCACTTATTTGTTTTCAATACTGGATGATTGGGTTTATTAATTCTCTAACATGGATAAGAATAAACACTTCATGGCTCAGCCATGCTAGCAAGATGGCAATGTCGGACTGTTGGTTGGTCCACTACTGTGGTCCATACTTAATATCAATTACTGTTAGACAAGGTGGTTGTGGCTCAGGAGGTATAGCTGGGTCATCTTTTAATCTCCTCCTGGCAGTAATCTTGAACCATTGCTGTGAATGGGGGAATGAGAGGCAAATTGTCAAGCATTTCTTAGTCATTTCTTAAGGCACTATATAAAATGCAGTTCATGGATTGTCCTGGGGTTTTGTAGACATGCATGATCCGCAGATGATTTTGACTTTTAGTGAAAAGGCTACTGGACGGATTGCCATGAAATGTGGTACACACATTCATGTCCCCCCTTAAGAACACCTATAATACTTTTGGTGATCTCCTGACTCTTCCTCTAGGGCCATCATCAGGTCAAATTTCAGTTTGTCCAATACTTTGGTTTATGACCAAATACTTATAACTAATAACATTTTCCTCAGCCTGGACCATACTTTGTTCAGTGTTAATTAGCAAATGTTAGCTTAATCAGCCTATCTTGTTTCTGCTTCAAGTGGTGCAAAGTTATGACCAACAGGCTTGCATGCAAATAGTGTTAATTCCAATGTTTCTTGCTCTCCCATAGCAATCATTAACATCTGGTATTTCTCATGCCTTCCCTGTCCAGTCTTGTATTCTAATGGATTTGCTCAGATAGCTTCTCTTTTACATAATTGATAAAAAAATCCCTGTTTTATACATTACATATATATCTACAATTTTGTTTGCAAACATTTTCATGTGTTTTATTATCTTGTTTATTTACACAGTGAGTCACCATACACACACATAGTTATGTATAACAGGTTTTCTACCTTATAGAGGCAGAAATTCAGCAACAGAAAGGGCCATGAATTATGTATAACGGTAACATGAAAACATTTTACATACAGAAGACTCGTGTCACTTTCCCTTGTTGAGTAGCTAATGATATGGTATTCAATTAGTATAATATGGATAAGTAGGAAAATAGGCTGTACATTTTGTAATTACCAGGCTTTAATAAATAATTTACATAACATATGCAAAGAGTAATACCACAGTCCTTCTCCTTTGAAGTATGCTGTGTGCTGTAGGACAGTTTTGTTTGCGTTAATTGAAATTTTGTATTACTTTCAATAGAAAGGAATAATGATGATTAGCTTAGGCTTAGGATTAGACAGGCTTTTGTCGGGACGCTAACATGTCCCTTTTTGTTACACCAACCACTATGAAATTGTCCCGGTTAAACGGTTAAAATGCTGACAGCTAAACGGTGTAAAAGTGTGACTGTATTGTAGAGGATTCCAACAGCGGGACGTACAACAGTCTGCCTCTAAAGCTATGAGCTAAAAGACACAAACTAGCTAGCGCTTGGTCACGGCTGTTGTCGGAAAAACAACAAAGACGTGAATAAAGGTTGCGTTTACTTAAAACTGGTAAAACTCGTGGTGCATTCACAGTTATTGTAAAATACCATTTTCTCATCTGTTTTTGTCGTTTAACAGCAATTTACTGGTGAAAGAAGTTATTGTTATAAGTGATTGTTATTACATTTTTTATAAATCATTTAAATTCCCCCCTTTTTTGTGCTGATCCGAAAATTGATCCGATTTGTGACTCATAACCGTGATCCGATCCAACTGTGAGTTTTGTGATCTGTTGCACCCCTATACATCACCATTCCAAATAATCAAAGTGATGTAAGGCAAATCAAGTTATTGAACTCATGTCAATTCCTGATAATTCATAAGCTATAAAGGAATGAAGTAATGCACAAATCATGAATTAATTCATGCAGTAATTCATAATTCATGTACCCTTCCCATAAAGTGTTACCATAACTTTAGTTCAAGCCTGTGGCAGCAGTTCCAAATAATTTGTTTAGTGCCATGCAATGAAAAATACATTTTCACAAGTTCAGTGGGTGCATTTTCCAAAAGAATGCTTTAATTCTGAAAAATAAAGTTGGTCCCCCACGAAACTCACGCAATGTCTTTTAATATTATTTCTTAGAAATGTAGGCTACATACCAAGAAAATTCATGAATATTAACTGAAATACCCCATTATGTTGTGAGCCTATGTGTGCTGTTGGCAAAATTGTGTCTAATCTGTCTGTGTCTATGTCTGACCTGGGCTGGCACATGTTCACGTTAAAAAGCACGTGCGTGCACGAGCACTATGGTCCGGGAAATCTGGTCACCCTAGATTAGCTTCAATTGTGAAACATGTTCAAAGAATAAAAATGTCATAATAAAAAGTGCAACTTTTAAAGGTGAATTACAAAATTCAGCGATCAGTACAAATTAGGAAAATTAAAATCGGAGGTTTATCAATTGGTTTTAATGAGTGCTTGTGGGTTAGCCTGAGGCTGCACCTTGCAACCAAATATGCTGTCAGTGAATAAATATTTCAAAGAGACAAATGAAGAAATGGCAACTGCAAAATTGCAATAATTAAGTCAATTTAAAATAACCTTTTGGTTGTGGTCTGGCACCTTCTTCAGATTAACTGTGTGGAGACAGAAATCATTTGATGTATGCGCCATCTGAGCACCAACTGTTGTTTGAAATGTAGCATAAGAAACCTGTTTTTTTATTTAACTTATTATTCAGCGTATTTGTTTTTCTCACTTCAACTACCTTCCTTTACTTTACTATTTATTCTGGCTTGCTCCCTTTTCCAATTCCACATTTTTCTCACTCTGTTTCTAGTCTGCCGCCCACCCCTCCCTCTCAGCCAGCGCTCTCTTCCCTGCTGTCAGTGTGTGACAGATCGATGCTGTATCCTTTCGGCTTCCCTTTGCAACTGTATTCTCCTGGTAATTGAGCTCAGCTGGTCTCCCAGGGGGCCACTGATTTTCACAGGCGCTTCGTGGAGCTCACTCCCTCCTCTGCCATCTACATCATCACTCGCTCCCTCCATCTAACCTCCTTTTCTGCCATCTTTTCCCCACTCGCTGTTGCCACCTGTAAAACCCCTAAAACCAATACCCCAAAGCTCTTATTGGTTTTGATTTCCACCTGCAATGTCATCTCTCTGAATGCCATGCCACACTCACAAACACATTTCCCCCTTTACAAATCCAAACTTTGGGATTTCAAACAATGAGGGAAAGTAGAGAAATGAACGGTCAGTTTATACTGGAAACAGATGGAAATTCATAGTGTTTCTGGCTGCAGATCCAAATTGTAAACCATGTCATCAAGATTGCAGGATGAAATGCCGTTTGATTTTAAGGTTTAGTTTGTTGTTCAACAATCTTACTCTGCTTATTTTGATTAGATTTTGATATTGGAATTCTCTGTTATTTGATACAGTGTCAGTGATCTTTCAGGGAGTTGTATAGATTTGTGACCTGCAGAGAAGGTAAAGGAATAAAAGATAAATAAGAATTCAAAACAAGGCACATGCAGTATTGTTGGTGCGTCAGAAGCATGAAGAGGAGTGTTTGCAACTAAAGAGACAAGATGTGCGTTTTACAAAAAGAAAGTACACTCACAAGATGGCTTCATAAGCTTGAACCCTCATGTAGTCTGTACTCTGTGTTCTCAGAGTGAATTCTTGGAAGATCATATCCATGAAGGTGTTAATGAGATCAGCAGAAAAATTATGTTATGCTAAGTGTGAAATAGGTCCCTTTCCTATTCATTAAATCTTTGTTGCTGCAGCAGGTATATCGGATGCTTTTGAACGTTATTGTGCAACACTTGCTTGTGTGTGTCTCTAGAATTAAATTTTTTAAATTACAGTGCAATATTATATTGCTATGATCTCACATAGGACACACAAGTGCATTGTTGCATGCTGCATATGCATTCATGGGTGTACCAAGAATGGAGCATGAAATGAAAGGAGGGAGATATGGAAATTAATGGTGGATTTGATTAATTTGCACCAGAGGCTCCCAATTATCTTTTGATTGCACACGCTTGCTATTTTATAAGTAAAGCAGCAAAGTCATTGAAGTGTGTGTAGGCAAGCTGGGATGTTATCGAAGTAGAATTATCCTAAATACATTGTACAGTATATACTGTTTTGGTTTGGGATGCTGTTATATGGCATCCTCTTCCACAATTGGTTAATTAGTTATAGCATATACAGTAGGAGAAAAAACCCACAGTCTCCCACAGTCTTGTACAGAAGGGCTTATCGACTTTTCACAATTTTTGTGATGACAATCTAGTGTCAGAACATGCTTATATACGGAAGATATTTGTCATATGCCACACCAAAACATGCCTGGGTTCAGTAAAAGCCAAATTATCCACAACCCACAAACAGGAGCAGTTTCATTTGTCAGTAGGCACAACACAGTTTGGAAAAGGTAGGTCGACAGAGCCAAAGAATATTAAGATGGAACAGCCAGGCAGCCAGACACAAATCTACCAGAAGTCAAAATCACGTGGAAAGGGAGGCATAACAAAGGTGGACCAATATAGGAAGCGCAATAGACAAACAACTAAGGCTACTGGGCAGGTATATATAATTGTGTAATGAGGGGCAGGAGGATCAGGTGATTGGCAAAGACTGGGACACACTGTGGACAACTGGTAGGCAGGACAGGGATAGCAAGTGATTTATCAGATGATTGGGAAGATGAAGTGGCAGTGATGAAATGCTTATTAATGGATGTAAACATTTTCAATGTTGAGGACAAAACGGTCAAAACTAAAACAACCTTTTCCAAAGCAGGTTGTGCCATTAAAACCCCCTTTTTTGCCAAGTCATATTTCCAAAAGTATTTATTTATGATTTAATCTTACGCATGACATTCTGAAATATACAGTATGTGACAGATATGAATGCCATCATCTTACAGCTGTAATATTGAGCCCAGTCAATTACATATTCATGTTTCCATGGTTCCTGTCCTACTTTTTAAAACTGAGGAAGCAGTTCTCTGAGATAACAGGGCTACTGTAGAAAGCTGAGGGGAGTAGTTTGTGCAGCTGCTGTTATCACTATTGATAGTTTCGTCAGAACAAATTAATGGCACCTGGTGTTGCTTGTTCCTCATCTAAAATACAGACCATCCATATTTCATGAGTTTCTATTTACAACTCTCTAAACAATATGGTGGCGGCCTCACACCTGCTTTCTTTGTGTGTGCTGACGTCAGTGTATCTTGGATGCATTAAACCCTGCATTTTTGGGGTGTTTAGTTTCATGGAAATCCAATTTGAAAACCTTGCTGATGTCAGACGTGAAGGTCTCCTAAGCTTCATTGAAAATTACAGTAATGTACACTAAAGTGGTGCAGAAATATTTCCATATAAATATGGCATAATATATTTTAATTAACTATAATGCATTTTTGTTTCATTTTTCTTTTCCTCTTGGTCACCAATATTGTTCATCGTGACAGTATTATCCTTGTAGTAATGCTCTAGCCATGCTCTTAAAGTTGTTGTCCGTAAGATTTGAAGGTTGTTTCTAGCAGTAGCTTTGGCAGTAGGATGTAATTGCAGGCAGGTGTCGATTGTGTGATGTTAGTAAATTGGCAGCTCTAACCTGCGTGATGCCTTCACATGCTCCAGTCCCCACTGTTTCGTCTAAGATCAGCTAATGAGCTGAGAGCTAATACATCCATGAAGATACACAGTGAAGCCATCTCATCTGCATTAGCACTGTTGCCCGTATTAGCATGGTTAGCATTCAATCTAACCAATGTGACACAAATCCCCTACTAGCTGAGGAAGAGCGGGCAGCACACACTGCAGCCCTCATTCTCCTCACCCGGGGAGGAAAGGGCTGAACGTCCCGTCTGACCCGAGTGTGGCGCCTCACTGTCAACAGTATTAGCTGACACAACATGGCTAACAGTGCTAACATCAGAACCAACCTGAGCATCAAAAAGTGCAGGACGAAAAACTCTTGAGGCCATACAAAATGTATGCCTTTTATTGATGAAATAAGAGGGGTTGTTCATGGTGCTGCTTCCTTCTCCCAAAGGTAGCGGCACGAGCCGGCCCGAAGCCCGAGGTAGGACTGGGTGAGCAGGTCCAGGATGGCAATTGGCCGTTATCCCCGAAGCTCTCTGCGGGCTAGCGGTGCTGCCGAACCCGCTGGTGCCTTGGCTGCTGCTGTTGTGGGTGAAGATGAGAGCCCAGCTGCTCTGAGGCAAAGTCTGAGGCTTTACAGCTGGCTTCAAGCCTGTCTATCATTTCCTGAATGTTCGTCCCAAAAAGCGACTCCGAGAGAGGGTGGTTCGATACAGGGAGTACAGACCGAGCATCAGGAGCGTCAGATGTCTGTGTCCCACCTGAGCTGCACACAGACCAGCTGCAGTCAATGGCAGAGGTTAACATGTCATCTCAGCCAGCTCGGTCCGCTTGTGGGTGTGGGAGTTTATTTTGTTGTTTATTTTTTTTGGGACTCAAAGTTGAACGGTCTTCTCTCTCTGTTGGTTGGTCCCCCATTATGAGTGAGCAGTAATGAAATATAGGCTCCCGATGAACCTACCGTTTCTTTGCATCTCTCCTTGTCGGAAGTTCCCAATTTTGAGTACAATGGAACACAACATAATCGGCGGTGACAAGCTCCACCTGGGGCAGACGGTGGAAACCAACCCTGGCTGACTGACGTAAATAGCGTCACTAACTGTGAGCTCCATTTAAATTTAGGGCGGGAAAGTCGCCCCAGACACTCACACATTGTATTACTTGACAAAGCAGAAAATACAAGCGCTTTTATCAGCGGGTCATATGCTCAATCACCATTGTTTTAACTCACTTTTTGATGGATAGACAATTAACTACATGAAAATCTTATGGACAATATCCCTTGTACATAACAACGGTGGCTGGGAAAAGTTTCTCATTTGCTGCTGCACAGAGTAAGGTTTAGCTTTGGTTCTTGTCAGTTACAAAGTCTTTGCAGTAGTTTTCACAGAAACCTATCAAATAACTCCCACAGCATAATCCCCTTACGCAATCTTGATCTCTACACGCAGTATGATTCAAACACGATGGCTAAAGTCAGCTAAAATTAGCTAAAGTCATCTAAATATTGCCACTGATGCTTCTGTCTCAGTCCTCACACATGATCATTGTGAATTACAATGGATTCCAGTTGTAATAAGACATGGTCAGTCTATGTCAGCCCACCTGCCTTGAAACGTAAAGAGTTTAGTATGCTTCAGACAAACTACTCAATTGACTACAACTCTAAATAGTCTGAAGTCAAAAGTGTTGACCTTTTTTTTTGGGCCCCTGGTTAGCTCACCTGTTAGAGCGGGCGCCCATATATAGAGGTTTATTCCCTGACGCAGCGGCAGCAGGTTCGACTCCGACCTGCGGCCCTTTGCTGCATGTCATTCCCCCTCTCTCTCCCCTTTCATGTCTAAGCTGTCCTATCCAAATAAAGGCTTAAAAATGCCCCCCAAAAATCTAAAACTGTTGACCTTTTCAAGGGATTTAGCCCTCAATGGGCCGGCCCCCTTCTATTAAGGTCTGGGGGTGACCCAAAGATGGACCAATCCGTCTAAGGGCTTATTGGCCTCTGAGCCTGGCCTTTAATTATTATCTATATATTATCACTTTTAAACTGTTATGAAAAAATGTGATCACGATTGTTTTGTGGTTCCTATCCTCTCATCTACTGGTTTGACCTCTGTTAGTTGACTCTGAAAGTAGTTACGAGCACTTGGAGAGCAAAGTGACACAAAGCAAGTTTTGATTTAACAATGTTCTCAAGGTTTAATGAGACACACAAGAATATATACATTTTGTAACATTTGCTCCATTCATTTTGATAATGTGAGAGTACATAGATAAGAAAGGGGCACCAGAGGAAAGGAGGTTTGTTTGAAGGTAGCTTCAAGCTGATAATTCTTCAGAGAGGAAAACGGTGTTACCAGTTATGAAACCAATTTAGTCAGATGACAAAGGCATGGTTCAGAATTTTCACAGAATGGAATGTAACAGATTCATAGCCGTATTTCACATGGCGGCAGCGGCTCATGTAGATGCTGTGGCCAGTAGCTCCCATGAATTTAGTTAAATTTTGTTTAGATTTTTCTTTTTGCCTTTGTTACTGGAGCATGTATGGCCTTTGACAGAGATACACTCATCAACATTAGAGAGGAAAATGCAAGGATGATTATCCGTCCAGCAGATCTTGAGACAATTACTACTACTGGCATCTTCTGACCATCCAGCCGGACCAATGGCCACTGCGAAAAATAAGGGTTTCATTGAATATAAGTCAGCTATATCACCTTATCTTGTTTCGATTTCAACTCAGTCGCTCCTGAGGTTTACCTCACAAGGTCCTTGGCAGTATTACCTAGATACTCAAACTAATTGATCCTTTGGTTCAATTCAAGGAAAAATTCTGATTGAGATTGAAACTGAGTTAGCAGTAGAAAATGATGAATACATAAAAGATCAGGAAAAACAACACCTTCAAACCAATCATGGTCAAGACGAGGCAACTGCAGCTGGCATACATGGGAAATGGGTCATTGATAAAAAAATCAGATACCTCCATTACAACCAAGTCTCACGGCAGTTCGTGAAATGGTCACGTTATTTAATCTATTGATTCGTGTACACGGATACGTTTATCTTGTTTTTCTCGTGGTGGTCAGCACGTATGTTAAACTAATGTATTTCAATGGGAAGCATATTTCGTGATCACAGCACGACTATGGTAGCGAGTAGTATGAAATGCCCAAAATCCGCGCATGGAGGTTGGTTGGGGTGGTGGATGGGTCAAACAACACAGGACTTTCACCCCGGAGACCGGGAATCGTGTCCCGTGTGTGTAGTTAACTTTCCTCGTTCTTCTTTTCCTAAACTCAACCGTCCCGTTGTTGTCCCGCGTCCCCAGAGACCACAAATCGTGTCCCAGAGTGGGACATTTCCTTTCCCCGTTCTTCTTTTCCTAAACCCAACCTCCGTATAGATGGTTCCCATTACGTGCTGACCACCACGACATAAACGTGTCTGTGTACACAAATCAATAGATTAAAAATAACGTGACCGTTTCACGAAATGCCGTGAGACTGTGTTGTCCATTATGGACTAAAGATGATTTAGTCCATAATGGACAACACGGTCTCACGGCATTTCAAGGTACTGAAAATGTTGTTTGTACAACCCTGCTGTGGTGGCAGCACTAGACAGGGGATCTGCCTTGTAGTGTATTAGGTAGCGATGCTGTAATGTTGTTGTGGTGAGGAATCCGCTGACACTGTTTCTTGATTATAAAGGTTTATTTACAACAAGGAATTCAGCATCGATTTACAAGCTCTGAAGAGCCCGGAGAGCGACCAGTTTCCCAGATTCTCAAAAGTCACTCTGAGGTTCTGCTGTTAACACATGATATATCTATTCTTCATAACTTAGGGTGGGATCAATAATTGACCAATGGCTATAAGCCAACTGGCCTTCTTTTCAACATCTTGGGGGCCCCATTGATAACACTTTCCAGATGTTTCCAGAGAGGTGTCCTCGGAAAAGTAGAGTAAGGTTCATCCGGATCATCATGCATATAGATAGTTCATATATGTTTCTTTGTTACCAAAAACTTAAGACAGAGTTTATAAAAAGTCCGTTAGAAGTCCAGATACTACAGCCTCTTTTTCAATTTCATAGTATCTCAGAGAAGTACCTACTTACACGGACATGTTCAAGAAAACCTCTAATGTTATGTGTGCCCAGATTGTCCCCAGCAATATCTTGCAACATTATTTTGCAGACCTCTCCATCAGGTAATACTGAGTCATTGCTCTCATGGCTATTTTATGCTTCTTCTTTTCTGACCCTAGGAGGTTTACAACTTCACTACATTGTATCAAACCAAAAGAGGGCCTCTCTGTCCGGGCAACTGTTATACAGTATGTTAACCATACCATTCATTTTAAAAGGTATCCGTCGATATATACCAGTGTGCAAATGATTGTGCTGTTCCCTCAAATACTTGCATTGTATTTTAGGGGACACATTGAGCAAAACACTTTGTAAGCTTTATTCTATCCTCGACAAATAGGAATTGGTTTAATGTAATAAAGCAATTCTAGAACACTCTTTTCTTTACTGGTCTGTTTTTGATGTTGGTCTGTGCATGCAATGCCGCAATTGCATGCACAGGACAGATCTTTTAAGGGCATCAATTACATCATTAATGGAAGTTGCTGGAACCCCAAGGGTTACTAAATTATTTTTAACTTTGAAAAGTAAATGTGACTTTGATTGTGTACAGATTGTGTACATGTTTTGACTGCAAAAGTCACACAGTTGTGCTCTATCACCATCCTGTTAACCTAGGGTAGCCTATCCAGGTGTTTCAGAAGATTTAAGAGAAGTTAACTGTAAAAAGCCAGTCTAAATACGGCATCTAGCCAAGATGCATCCTGTAGTTAACATTAAACCAACAACATAATGAATTTATACAATACTGACAAAATTGCTGCTGTTATCAATCAGAACCATAAGAAAATGGTTGGGTTAACTAATGTTTTTTGGACTTCAAAACTTCTGCGTATACATTTTAAAGTTTAAAATTGTTATTTGGATGAGAGGGGGTTGTATATTGACAGAACTGTCAATGTAATACTGTGTAGGCTAGAGAGTCTCTATTAAGACTAGGAAGGTTGAAATGACTTATTTAACCCTCATTATGTCAAAGAGACATTTAATGCAGAAATTTACAATTGATGCATTTCATTTGCTCATGTTTGACTGTCTGGGTTTATGAGATACAGCAGACTGTGGCAAAGTGTCTGCAACTTTACAGAGGGATTATGTTTTTTTCCAGCCATTTCTGTAATAACAGTTTAAAGAATCAATCTTTTATTCAAACTTAACAGGACACATGGCAAAGAAAAGCAATTAAATTGTCAAAATTAAACTGACAGTAGGCTGTGTGACAGCAAATTAGAAATCTAAAATTGAGTTTGGAGCTACATTTTTAAAGAAAGCTACCTCAACATTGAGGAGATTAAGATGCATTAGGATGCGAAACACTTTACTGTGAAGTTTTGTTAAATTGACAAAAGTGACGACTATATTAAATATTTGATTAGTGATTGGTTTAAACAAATGCCAATAAACAAGAGCACGTTTTTCTCCCATCCCGGAATGCTATGTGCAGCCTTCTCCGCTCCACAGCATGTGGATGGTCTGGCAAAGTGAGACTAAGGAGATCTTAACCCTGGTAGTAGTGCGGTCATGCTAAAACGCAAAACTAAGATGGTGAACATGGTATTATACCTGTTAAACATCTGCAGTTTTGTTAAAAAATGTTCCCAATATTGATAAAGGTTAAACTAATTGTTTTACAAATTGGTCAGGGTGGTGATGGTGACATGATATTTGCTTTGTTTCCAATGGTGGCACACAGCTAATTTTGAGAACCACTGAATAACAATACCTTACATTACACACTCATCTTTTTTATTAGGACATTAGGGCATTCTCTTCACCCTTTAGCGGAGGGTCGTCTGATGTAAAAAAGTCAGTTTGGGGTGTGAAAAAGAGGCATCTTTTTCTGATCTGAAATTCAGCCAAAATTCAAATGCATAGTGGTCATTTTATTTGCTTTTTGGCCCTTCTAAGCCTGCATTTTACAAAGATGTTCATCTGGTTTTAAAATGAAGCACTTGGAACAAAATGAGAAGGGAACACTGAATGACAACTGTATGCCCGAGGTGGCTTTCCACGCTAACTTATCAGAAAGCTGAGGTCCCTCTGAATGACAAGTGTTGGCAAGCATTGCATGCCATGTGACAGCGGCTGTAACTCTATTTCTGGTTTGATGGAAGTCAATTTGTGACATAACTCAGCTCACACATCCAGTCACAGCTAATGAGTTCTGATACAGGTATCACATTTGTGAATGTGAATGGACCAAATGTGTCACACTGTCACGTCAAGCTAGAGTTTGATAAAAAAAAAAAATATATATATAACAAATGGCATTGCTAGACCTGGATTCAAGCATGATATGACTGACATTGATAGTCTGAAGTCATTTGTAAATAGAGCATCTCACACTATGATGACATGAATTAAAAAAAAAAATGCTAAAAGCTGTCACATAGTGATTCCTGACAACTCATCAGGCCTGAGGGTGAAATCATACTATATGAGTTTACATAGCATAAATAACAGCAATACTTATCTGGAAATGACACTATACAAACAGGTCAGCTAGTAAGTTGTATACATTGCAAGTCAGGTCTGGGTTATGATCACAGGTTGTAGACCCTCTCTCTATATCGCCAGGTAAGTCTACTAAAGTTTTAGTATTGACATATAAGAAGATTAGAAATTAAAGAACCTTTGAGGTTATTCTGGAGAATATTCAGTATTTGTCATTGTTTTGGATTGTTGCAATTATTATAAACATTTGCATAAAACAAGCATATTTGTCCACTCCCATGTCAATGAGATCATTACAAACTTGAAGAATATCCCTTTAAAGTCCATTTAAAAAAGATGCAATTAATTTGAGATTAATCATAAATCAATTATGGACAATCATGCAATTAATCACAATTAAATATATTAATGGATTGAAATGCCCTAGTAGTCTTACATGATATTTAGTTGGTTTTGTATGGTAGGAGGAGGGTGGCTGTCAAACATTTTGCACCCTATTCTGTTTTCACCATATTCTTCTGAAGTACACAGCTTGTGTGATGATGCAATTATTTGGAAGAAATCAGATGCTTTTTTGTTTTGTTGATAAATCTCACTCTCTCCGTGCTGTTTGCTCGTTGCGATGCTAAGGCTGGACTAGCATCTTAAATTATGTTTCAGAGCTGGAATTGTCATAAATACCTTTTACCGTACTACAAGAGAGGACCCAATAAGCTAGACTGGTAGTTTGCTTTTTTTGCTGACAAGGGAAGGGGCTGTCAGAGAGCCAAGGTATAAGAGTCACGGTTCGCTACTGAACTAAAGTGTACAAACCATAATCACATTCCCCAAAAGCTCACAGACATTTTACCCCTTTATTCCAGGTAAACTGAGCCTCTACGCAACACCAGGTATCCCAGTTAACCAAAATCTGGCCACAAGAACTAGCTTCACAGTGTAGACTTTTACTGCAAGAAGGAAAAGCAACTGTACCGTTCAGATTAACCTGCCACAACCTGAGAAACAGCAAGATCTATCGAGAAGAAGGTCAAGGCAACAACAAGGACACTGATGCTTTATTTGACAATAACACAAAAGTCTTGCATCTAACAGACACCTCAGATGTAGATACATGTAGCCACTGAGCGACTCTGATTTTCTGACAACGCTGAGGGACTGTGAGTACTCAGTCCAACACACACACACACACACACACACACACACACACACACACACACACACACACACACACACACACACACACACACACACACACACACACACACACACACACAGATGCTTGGACACATGTACACAGAGTTTTTTCCTGTAACTGCAAAACTGAAAAGTATCAGAAAGAGCAAGTTCTGTTACACCTTACTCGTGATCCCTGTCAGATGTGCTCAGCTTCTCATTTTAGACAGCAAAACTTGCTCTCTAGACCAGGCCAAATCAGCCAATCAGAGGACGGATGGAGTGACCTGGTATGCCACAGTTGAGGCCCTTTCGTAATAGCAGGCACTGAGGGAGTAATTGGATGTCACAATAGTTGACAGTCCTTGTGACAACTTGGAAAAGCACCTGCTGGTTAGACACGTCTTGAAATGAGGATTTCTGAGAGTGAAAGTAGCACGGAGAGTGTTCAGAATGAATCACACAATCCTTGTCAGGTTGTGGTGCTAGGTGGTAAAGCCCATCTCAAAATACATAGATGTTGTCCTGTCCTTCTTTGAGGAGGAATGGAAAATCAAAAAATCCATCCATTAATCAAATGTAAAGAACACAATCTGTAACTACACAGCATACAAAGTGCCAAAGACTCTCTGTAAAACTGTTGCTTAGACAGTATTATTAAAAGTGGATTGCCCTGATTAAGTGAAGATAATGAATTAATGAGTAAAGGCTTGACATGCTTAATTGACTTATTTTTTCTAATTGAGATTTAATCTGTGGTATTTTAACAAAGAACATCTCACATACATACAAATATTTCTTAACAATGAATATGCGCTCATCTTTAATTGGCAGCACAAATGCCAGCTAATGCAAATTAATGTTTGTTTCAATGCACCGCAGCTTTTTGTGATTCTTTTTTTCCTTAGCTCTTGGCTATGTATTTTTTAATTTTTGTATATCATTTCTTTCCACCCTTATCCTTATAACTGACAACAGTGAATGAATCACATGTTATCACTCACGGGATCTCTGGGCTCTGTCTACCTGGTTTGACATCTGTTTGTGGGGCCGGGTTTTTTTGGGGTTGTTTTGGCAAAAAAAAAAAACTAAAAAATTTTTTTTGGTATGACTGAACTGGTTCAGTGCCACGTTCTAGTCAAAGGCCATTACATTAGAATCAATAGCCATATAGCACACTCACGACAGGAACACAAGTACTAACAGGGAGACAGGGGAGACGATCTAAATGTGCAAGATTCTTTCAACTGTAGCTTGAGATGTGTGCTCAAACCACTTACCAGCCCAAAGGGCCATACAGTCGTCTAAAAAAAGGTTAGTCATTTAAACTTACAGAAAATTGTACATTTTAAATACAATATAGTGTACAAAAATATTTGTCTCTAAATATATACTATACAGAAAGAGCCCTCATACACTAAAGTCTTCACCCCATTCTTATAGCATGCATGAACATTGGTAGTGTTGAGTGGTCCTGCAGAGTAAAATGGTGCTGCAATGATGGATGCCCACCCTCCTTATTCTTAGTCTAGGCACACACAGCAATTAAGTAGTCTAAAGTGGGGAAGTTAAGGTGATGCAATGGCAGTAACACAGCCAGCCAGCAGTGTTTTGTAGCTCTAGCGAGCTAAATATAAGTGTGTCTTTTGTCTGGTTCAAAGGAGACAATCTGAAGACCCTCTGGAAGATGCTGACATACAGTATGCAGCCAAACAGCATACCACATACTTAATGAAGAAAAACCTGAAGACTTTATCTGATGAAACACACAGGAAATAGTGAAGAATATGCAGGACACATTTCTTTTGAAGTTCATGAGTGCTAAATAACTCTTGTCACTGACTTATACAGCAGGGAGTCCAGGCTACTGATTGCATAGTCATAATTCAAAATCCCTTTTCGATTATGGTGATGATCTTTATCAGCCAAGGCGTTTCTTGCTGCTTAGCTCTTTTGAGTTACAGAACTTCAAACAGACTGCTGGCTCGTACACACACTTCCTTAATTGTAATTACTTTGTATCAAGTGTTTTGATTTCAAGGCAGGCCCTTCTTTTCTTTTTCTTTTTACAATATGCAGCAGGCCAATTGCTATAATGCTGCTTTGATACTGAGGGGGTGGTGGCAGCCCCTTCATTCTGCCTTGTCAAGTTGTGGGGGCAGTGGATGGGCACACTAATGGACAAACACACACTGCTGGAAGCATAGACAAGGCCAAGATGTGTTCGGGGGGGAGGAATTCTCAGAAAGACACAAAATAAAACACAGTACTGTATGTATGGAGTCTTTGTGGCAGCTTGATGAGGATGCAGACTCACACTTGTTTTTGTACTATGTTGCATAGGCAATGTCATGTAGTTGAAACATAATTATTCATAGGGTTATTATTTACAATTTCAAATTTTGAGTTTGAATGCTTAATTTTTCAAATTCAACTTTTCTGCCAATTACGCTACAGTGCATTCATACAAGATACAATGCATTTAATACCAATAGGATTCCTCTTCCATTGTTTACAGTATGAATTTGGATAACATTCAAAGTCAAGTCACAAAAAGATCTCACCTCAAGGACCACTTTAACTGATAAGTTAGCATTTTTTCAAGTCAGTCTCAGAACGATACTCCACTGCATGTACGTTATGTAACATTAGCACACCATTGGTTGCATTCATTTTTCACACTGTCCACAAAGAGATCCCTTCTCAAAGCAATTACCATGTAAGACATGGGGGGCAAAAACCACAGTCCCTTTTCTGGGCAAAAATGCATTCCAAAGTTCAGCCAAACTAATATAAGACTTCAGTTGTCTTACAAATCAAATGAATATCTTTCAAAGGAACAGCCTTGTTAGTACAAACCTCCCTCCTTTTGTTACTATCCCTCCACCACTGCTCAGCAAGATAACACTGTCTGTGGAATACATTTGGTAAGTGTAATCTTGAAAGATACCATTTTGATTTGTCTAAGACTGCTAAAGCCTTATATTAGCTTCTGTTGAACTTTAGAACACATTTTTACACAAGATGAGGACTTTGCCCCCCAACACAATCTATTTGCTATTTATCCATCTATGATTTGTTTATTATGGACCAAAGGAACAATGAGCAATGACATTTTCAATATACAGTATATGTATGGGCATGTCAGTATAAGACTGACTTGACAAAAATGTTAACCTTTCCTTTGAGGGTTTCATGTCCATGTATGTTGGCAAAGTATGTAATCTAACATATGGTCATATTGTCATAGTTAGCTCATTATAGATATTAGTATTGGTTTGTTGGCTGATAAGTTAACAAAAAAATTAACAAAATTGTTTGTTAATGTTGAAAAATTATGAGCTCCTGAAAGGACCCAAGTAAACCTCTCTCACCGACTGGTGCAGATGCTGATTAAGACAGGCTCTAGGCTACATGTATGACTACAGCATGGGACGACATAGCTTCGGCTGCCTTTGATTGTGATGGTTGTTATGATTATGGATGTGACACGTATGTTTACGTATAATGGGTGTGGCACTAACTACATGCAGGGGTTGTATGTGAGCAGTACATGGACATCGCTGTGCTACCATTGCATGGAAGCTACTGTATTCCTGAATTCCTATATTAGTAACATTCTGTCATATCTTATATAAGCACTAAAACTTGTCTGGCTTAACAATGCTTTTTTGGCTAATGTTAGTAGAAGTAGAAAAAGTAGTCACAGTACAGCTACTACAGCCATGTCCATAGCATCATAATTCACCCACAAATGCAGCCGTAGTCTGAGCAATAAACAAATCCACAGCCCAAGCTTCAACCACCACAGCCAGGCAGAGGAGCTGCATCTGTGCTCACAGCCAGTGGCTGTATACTATCAGAGTTCAGCCTTTTGAAAGGAGTAATTAGTAATACAAAATACATATTGTAAAGTGTCACATAATTTCTCCTTTCGGCAGTGTCTGCAGAGTGTTTTCCAAAACTGGCAAAGTACTATAAGTGGACTGGACCAAAACACTAACTGTTCAGGAAGGAATGCGAAACATTTTGCAATGTAATGCAAAAGTAGTTAAGAAAAAAACACTGTGACCTTGCCTAATGACACATACAATATTCCTGTCTACAGCTCCAGAAAACAAAACAACCAGCACAAATGAATAAATGTAATTGTTGAGCTTAAAGCTATTCAATTTAGAATGAATTAGTAAAAATGACTTAAGATATCAATATGAAAAATATAATGGAAGTCCAATATTAAATTAAACATGATTGTTTTAAGACCATATATTGCATTGTGTGTCCATTCTAAAAGAGTGTTGAGTGTAGTCAACTAATGATTAGAAAAGATAATGGCTGTGAGAAAATGTTCCTTAAACTTAAACAAATGGGATAATCTGTTCTCAACACATTCCTAATCAGTCCTAATCAACTGCTCTTAACACAGTTCTGGTCATAGCTCAACTTAATGATGGTGTACCCAGAAGCGCACTGTCCACATGAAGCTATAAAACTATTGTCTGATGCTCCGCGGGAGCTGAGAGAATAATTACCCAGAGGTCTCTCCTCACAGTCATGTAATGGCAAGTAATTTAACCTCTCTCCCTTAAAGATGAAATCTGAAAGACTATAAAAAACTTATCTCGCACAGATGTTCCATAAAAACATTGTTAATGTAGGCTTCATTCATGTACACAAGCATTAAATTATATTGAAAATTACACTTAAATTCTTCCCAGGAGTTATTTGGGGATGATGTGTTTATTTGTGTAACTATCCTTCCCTCAGTGTGCCTCCTGGACTTCTACCTCAGTTTATAATCTGCTTTATATTAAAATTACTTTTGACGATGCCCAGAGAACAGCTGTTTGTTTCTCACAAGCCAGTGTAGGGTGGACTCTCACCAATCCTCAGCTGGAGTGAGACATGCATTCCCAGTGTCCCGTCACTGTCACTGTCACTGACGCCACTGTTTGCTAGTCGGCTCAGGGGTGGATTGGAGTGGGTGGGTGCGGCCTGCAGGGCCTCATGGCTTTGTCTGTGTTTTTCGGGGGTTATCGCCGCAGGGGAGGAGGGCGGTAAGGGGGAGCTGGAGCCGGGGCATGGGGAGGCGCAGCAGCAGCGGGGTGCCGTCTCCTCGAGCTGACATCTTGGTGTCGCTATTGTGGCTGAGACGCCGCTCTCCAGGAGTTGTGTTCCCACATCCCCTCTATAATTCATGGCTGTCCAAACAACCCACCAGGGGCAATGGGACTGTCCACGAGAACACGTCCGCTATTGGCAGGGAGTTGTGACCTGTGCAGGCAGATGTTCCGCTGTGAAATGTGCAGCCAGAAAGTGATATAACTCCGGGGGACAGCCATGGCTTAGCGGTCATGGCAGAGACAGCAGAGTGATGTTGTTCTGCGCCGGGGTCACCCTGGTGGTATCCTTACCTTACCTGACTGTCTGCCCGGCTGTCATCGCCTGCCGCTTCAGTTCCTCCATCGGTAAGCGGGCACCAAACTGCTGGCGGCCGGCGGGGTGCCAGCCCAGGGAACGGGGCCAAGACACCTCTTGCAGCTCGGGTGGAGATCTGGCGGCAGATGTAGCTAGTCCGTCAGTCGGTACACCGGCAGACACCGCTGTTCTTTGAAGTCTTCAAACTTCTGTCGCTGAAGAAAAATCGGGAGCAGATCTCTGGTCTCACAGCTGTAATATACAGTAACTGCGGACGTAAGAGTGGCCCGTGCAGGGCACAAGGGCGAATGAAATCTTCACGACTGCGCATGCACTAGT
This sequence comes from Perca fluviatilis, assembly GCF_010015445.1. Classification (NCBI taxonomy): domain Eukaryota; kingdom Metazoa; phylum Chordata; class Actinopteri; order Perciformes; family Percidae; genus Perca; species Perca fluviatilis. The sequence continues at coordinate 13,343,893 of NC_053114.1, forward strand.
GATGAACCGAATAACAACAACTCTTAGAGGGCGAAGCCTATACAGAATAGAACATAGTGATTAGTGACTTTATCCTGTGTGGGTAAGAGAGAGTTTTAGGTTTATATAAATGATGGTGTGAAACATATAGTCTTTTAAAGCATTCCATTACATGTCATTTAGCTGACGCTTTTATCCAAAGAAACTTCCAATTAAGTGTTTTCAACCTTCAAGGTACAAGAGGACAGCAAGAATCATGTGCAAGGACATTAGCTTCAACGAAGCCAAACTACAAAGAGCAAGGTGCAGTCGAAAGAGATGTGTTTTTAGCCTGTGGCGGTAAATGTGTAGGCTTGCAGCTGTCCTGATGTCAATGGGGAGTTCATTCCACCATTTAGGAGCCAGGACAGCAAACAGTCGGGATTTTGTTGAGTGAATAGGTGTCCCTCGCCGTGAGGGGGCAGCAAGCAGGTTGACTGATGCAAAGCGGAGTGGACAGGCTGGGGTGTAAGGTGTGGCCATGTCCTGGATGTAAACTGGATCAAGTTTGCAAGTACTAGTGTCTTGAAGCGGATGCGGGCAACAACTGGTAACCAGTGAAGGGAGCGAAGGAGCAGTGTAGTGTGAGAGAACTTGGGTAGGTTTAAGACCAGACGAGCTGCTGCATTCTGAATAAGCTGCAGGGGTCGCATAGCACTTGCTGGCAGGCCAGTCAGGAGTGAGTTGCAGTAGTCTTGACGTAAGATGACAAGAGCCTGAACCTGAGCCGCTCTAGAAGGGGATGTATCCTTCTGATGTTGTACAGCATGTATCTACATGTTCGGTTTGTTGCAGCAATGTTAGCTGTAAGGGAGAGTTGGTCATTGAGTGTCACACCCAGGTTCCTAACAGACTGGGTGGGGACTACCACAGAGTTGTCAATTCAGGGGCGAAGTGGGACCAAAACAATCTACCGGGAAATTTCGTAGACCACCGGCCCTCGTGCTGATTGTGCTGCACAACAAGACGACCCACACTAGCCAAACACAAGTAGCGTATTGGAACTGATTGCCAAGCGAACTTATGCCACAGCCGGCAAAATTGAAAAAGGAAAGCCACTGACCTACCTTACAGGTTCCAGACTAGGCGAGTGGAGGGTCTGAGTTGTAAACTCCTTAGGTGTAATGTTTTCATAACCCAATGTGTACCTCTAGCTTTGGTTGCTCAAGACAGTAGGCTACACATGGCTACGGATTCGACCAAAATAAACAACCTAAGTCCTGCCTTCCACTTCTTGTTAATACTGTAAGTTTTTTTATTTTGGAATTTTGAATAGAGTACCGAAACAGCAGTTTCACAGGATCTAAGCACACTTTCGAAGTGGTAGACATGTGGCATCATTTCTAGCTACCTAGTACATTGTGTTTTAATAACGTGTTTTACCTATAGGCAGCAGCTTAGCCACATATATAAAAAATATACTAACGTCATATAATTATTTTAAATAGATTAAGTTGTGACATTAGGTGTTTAGCAAAGTTAATTCAGAGTTATTTCACCTATAGTATCGTTACTCATTGATGCCTGGAACATGGCCGTTATTTTGGAGCATTTCGCTTCCTTTATAATTCTTTTCCTTTTGAGTCTGACCTCAGTGGCATCTTTCCCTTTTCTTTTTTGGCTTTCCATCATTAGACTCACACACTGTCTGTTAACATTACCGATTACTTACTTAATTCCAAACGTGACAACGAAAAAAAGAAGTGTTTGATGGCTTTACGTCATATGCCGACCAGGGCTATGCCATTTGGGGAGGGGCCGCTCACTGATCCCCCTATATTTCTGACAAATCCTAAACAGGGTTGTGACCTTTAAGCTTTATGATTAGCCTATGTTTGTATTGAAATAAGAGGCTACTGGGGCCCGCCATACCAGGCCGCGGATGGTGTTGCTAAGAACTTGCGATGTATAACTTATTATCAGACCGGCCCTCGCTGCCTCGAAACACTACATGCCCACCGGGAAAATTCCAGACTTTCCCGATTGCCACTCCACAACTGTGTCAATTGTCAGTCAGACGGGCTGAGATATGTGCTGCTACTTACATTTCAGTCTGGGGAAAGGAGAGAATTATTTGGGTGTCATCTGCGTAGCTGTGGTAGGAAAAGCCATGCGAATGATTGATGGAACCAAGAGAGTTGGTGTACAGAGAAAAGATGATATAATACCAGAGCGAAGTGGGGAAATATATGTAAATGATCAGGGTCAAGATGTGTGGTTTTAACTGAGTAATGAAAGAAGACATACACAATTCAGACAAATAACAGTTGTCCTGATTGAAATTTTGCCCTCAACCAAAATGTTTTATTTTAGCTACATTGAGGGTCAGAAAACTCACAACTGAGTGATTGGTACAATCAAAAACAAACAACAGGTACTGTTATTAAGGAATTTGTGGCATTTACAGACCAAACCTGTCAATCATTTCACTGTGGTTACATGGCTTATTTTTACAGAAATGCAAATAAACACTGAATAAAAAGAATGCTTCCAGCACTCTCCAACAGTAAATGCTCAGGCTCAGTAAAGGATGAACAGTGCCAAATTCCTCTTCAATTGTTTCTTTCATGGAAGAAAATACAAAAGCCTTTCTGTCTTTGCTCTACCTTTTGTTTTGGTCTTTACGAGTTTCTATATGTCCTTTACTAACGTATCCCATACATATCTACAACATATTTGAAACCAGCACAATAGGTTCAGCAGAATGTATTTTTATATATTCTGCAGAACATATTTTGTTGCTACAGATATGATAATGTAAACTGAAATGATCAGCAGCATATTTTGTGATGGCTTGATAAAAAAGCCCACTGTACTTGTAAAGACAGATTCACTTGGGTGCCTGTTTAGCTCACCTGGTAGAGCGGGCGCCCATGTATAGGGGTTTGCTCCTCTGCGCAGCGGCCGCATGTTCGGTTCCGACCTGCGGCCCTTTGCTGCATGCCATTCCCCCTCTCTCTCTCCCCTTTCAAGTCTAAGCTGTCCTATGGAAATAAAGGCCTAAAAATGCCCCAAATATAATCTTTAAAGACAAGAATCACTTGAGCTAAGCACCGGACAGATCCTTTTTCTTATGAGGAGGAGTAGAGAAGCCAAATGCTACCCTCCCCCTCTTCCTCTGTCCCCATCTCCCTCTCTCATCACACACTGTTATTTTTGCAGGTGCATCTGCAGTGATCTATTTTTCTCTTCACATATTTTAATGATTCATGCTATGGGGGTTCTCGCCCCCTCATTCTAAAAGCTTAGTGAACAGAGAGAGAGCAAAAATGAGGGTAGGACTGATCATAAGAATAAGTGAGCGATTATAAGGGTATGAACAAAGCGTAGGATTAGAAACACAAAGAATTAAGAGGAGCAAAATATTGTTTAAAAAGAGTGGCAGAAAAGAGGCTTGTAGAACAAATTAAATATGTGTTGGGTAGTGAGGGGTTAGCTGGAAATAGTTGCTGAGCATTGAGGTATTTGCCGGATATGGCCAGAGTCTCTGTGATCCATCGAGGGGAAAAAATGAAATTTCAGCAGGAATGACTTACTCAATATATACATTCTTTATTTCTGTGTCATGGCACATTGATTGCTGAAGGAAATGGGGAATATCTTTGTCCAATGTACTTTGTGCTTTGAAAGGATACAAACTGTGGATGGAGCACTATTTGAAATACACTGTTTTTCTTTCACAAATGTGTCACTCATGTCAATAAAAAAAATGTATACCAGCAACTATGTCAATAAAATTTAATTTAATAAAAAAATGTCATTATTAAAAACAGATATATTTCCTATACATAATCAAAACTCAATGACTACTACTTTTTTATTGGCAGAGCTCATTAATACAGTGAAATGTTTTGCTGAGCCCCAGGTGTAATTATAGGAGTCCTAAAATGGATCCTTGTGGGACGCCTGCACTGCATTTTAATGTAATTTTGAGTTTTGATGTTGCATCCTGAAACACTGGGCTTATGCTTCTTGGTTTCATGTAAGATATACAAAAATGACTGTACTACACACAGTATGGATATGCAAAACATAATTAGAGTCAATAAACACCATACAACTTTATTGTGTCACTGCATTATTTTTTTGTCCTGCCTCATTTACACACTCAAGCATTTATTTGATCAGCAATAAAATGCTTGGCACTAGCACCTTTCCTGCATGTAGATGATTTATTTTCCTAAACATTTAATCTGACTCTCATTCTTTTATCATTTTAGCTGACTCTCATTCATTTATCATAAGAGCTGCTTAAAAAAAAACGGCTGTTGTGCTTCATTGGAGGTCCGTGTACTTTTTCGTTCATTCGATTTTCATTTCATAAACAGGTATTAAAAAACAAAAAACGAATGGTTATTTGATTTTCGTTTTAAAATACGACATTTGAAATTGAAATACAATGCGTTTTTTCTTTTTCATGGTCGAAATGGGATGGAAGAAATTTAAAATATGCTGTGATTTTCATTTTCTATTTTATATAACAAAAATAAAATCACTCGAAAACAGAAACGAAAAAAGGCTTGTTTTTTTATATTCAGAGACCGGATGTTGTTATTTCCAAGGCAACAGCGCCAGCCTAGCCTACCAGTGTTCAGCCTAGGCCAAAATTACTTTGGAAACCTAGCTATACTCTTGATAATCCTTGGGGGGAATTTTATTTCATAATGTCACATGTATTTATTACCCTCTCTCCCTGCCTCCCTGTCTCTACCCACCGCAGACAACTTACGCGACGTATCGAACCAGCGGAGCAAATAGACTTCGGTTCACGGCTGTAACGTTACCGTTACGCCACCGTTAACAATCCCAGCAAACGTTCTGTTGCTGCCGTTAAGCTTGCTGATCTGGCAGAGAGTCACCGGGGGTTCGGATCAGATCATGGGGATCAGACCTCCGGTGCTGGGTCTAATATTGTAATATTAGCTGCTGCTGCAGCTAGCTAGCATCCACCAGCCCTGTGACCTCGGTCCTCGCGGTTCGCTCCCGGACTGACTCTGCAGAGCTGGCGTTACCCCGCTATGATCAATGAGCAATGATCAAGGATTACCAAATTTCTCTCATATTGCTCCTCATAACCACTGAAAACTGTCAAAAATCTAACCCAAAGTACAATTATTATGGACGTTAGCTGACATTAAGGGTTTCTGCTTCATTAAAAACGTGGTTAAGCTTTTTCACGTTAAGCGATTTTTTATAAACAGTGATCAAAAAATCTAACCCAAAGTCGTTATGGACGTTATCTGACTGATAACTGACTGATATCTGATTGATCATTGTTTAGGTACATTAAAGTTAAGCTGTTTCGACGTGCTTTGTTTGAATGTCCCGGCTGCAGCTGAGGGAATCTGTAGCCTATAACTTCCGTTTTTGCCCCCTTTACATAAATATACATATGGCTATGAAATCGATCATGAAATACAGGCTTTAATCATAATAGTTCAATAGCCTAAATACATGTATGTTTTACTATGTATTTCGAGGGACTTTTATTTATTCCATCTATTTATATGCACGTTATATTTAAGGGAAGTTTGGTTATCTCACAGACTCAGACTAAAAGCAGCAGCAAGCCTGCCTGACATCAGTGCATCATAGCATATCACTATCTGCAAATAAAATAAAATATGAATAAATCACGAGCGCGGCAGATTCCCAGCTCAGCTAGAGCGGGTAACGCAGCTCTGAAGACGGACCAAAGTCAGTCCCGGGGAGCGAACCGCGGGGACCGAGGTCACAGGGCTGGTGGCTATCTGCTAGCTAGCTGCAACAGCAGCTAATATTAGAATAGACCCAGCACCGGAGGTCTGATCCCCATGATCTGATCCCGAACCGCCGGTGACTCTGCCAGATCAGCAACAGAAAGTTTGCTGGGATTGTTAACGGTGGCCTAACGGTAACGTTGCAGCCGTGAACTGAAAGTCTGTTTCCTCAGCTGGTTCGTAATGGGGGTTGTCTCGGCGGTAGAGACAGAGAGTCAGAGGGAGGCAGGGAGAGAGGGTAATAAATACTGTGACATTATGAAATAAAATCCCCCCCCCAAGCATTATCAAGAGCACAGGTTTCCAAAGTAATTTTAGCCTGGGCTGAACCGAACGCAACACTGGTAGGCTATGCTGGTGCTGTTGCCTTGGAAATGACAACATCCGGTCTCTGAATATAAAAAAAACAAGGCTTTTTTCATTTCTATTTCCGAGTGATTTTATTTTTGTTATATGAAATAGAAAATGAAAATCACAGCATATTTTTTAATTTCTCCCATCCCCTTTTGACCATGAAAAGGAAAAAACGCATTGTATTCCAATTTCAATTGCTGTATTTTAAAACGAAAATCAAATAACCATTCGTTTTTTGTTTTTTAAGTCTGTTTATGAAATGAAAATCGAATGAACGAAAAAGTACACGGACCATTGGAGTACTGTTAACAGGAATTTCAAACAAACTGGCAGCTCATTGTAAGTATGTTAAGGTCAGTGTATATTTTGGTCATTCGATTTTCATTTAAAAAAACAGGTATTAAAAAACAAAAAACTAATGGTTATTTGATTTTTGTTTTAAAATAAAAAAATTTAAATTGAAATACAAGGCGTTTTTTTCCTTTTCATGGTCAAAAGGGGATGGGAGAAATTTAAAATATGCTTTGATTTTCATTTTCTATTTCATATAATAAAAAATAAAATCACTCGAAAAGAGAAATGAAAAAAGGCCTGTTTTTTTATATTTAGAGACTGGATGTTGTTATTTATAATGCAACAGCGCCAGTGTAGGCTACCACTGCCAGTGTTCCTTTCAGCCCAGGCTAAAATTACTCTGGAAACCTATACTCTTGATAATGCTTGGAAGGACTTTTATTTCATAATGTCACATTTATTTATTACCCTCTCTCCCTGCCTTCCTCTGACTCTCTGTCTCTACCCGCCGCAGACAACTTCGCCCGAAAAGAGTCAAACCAGCTGTTAACTTTAATGTTACAGCGCCAAAGTCTGGTCCCAGCAAACTCTCTGTTGCTGCCGTTAAGCTTGCTGATCTGGCAGAAAGTCACCGGCGGTTCGGGATCAGATCATGGGGATCAGACCTCCAGTGCTGGGTCTAATGTTATAATGTTCGCTGCTGCCGCTGCAGCTAGCTAGCCACCAGCCGTGTGACCTGGGTCCCTGGTTCGCTCTGTGTTTGCTCCCTGGTGCTGACTGACTCTGGTCCGTCTGCAGAGCTGGCGTTACCGCTCTAGCTAAGCTGGGAATGAGACGAATCTGCCGCGCTCGTGTTTTATTCATATTTTCTTTTCTTTGCAGATAGTGATATGCTTTGATGCACTGATGTCAGGCAGGCTTGCTATTGCTTTTAGTCAGAGTCTGTGAGATAACCTGTGTTTGGACCATCAGTGGTGTTAAACCTGATTTTAACCAAAAGGCCTCAGATTAAACTGACCTCTGGAAACAAGACACACATGTGCTCAGAGACAAAGAGCTCAGAGATAAAAGACAGGCCTACTTGCAAGAGCCCCAGCCTGGTGAGTTCACACCTCTATGCGAAAGTCCCGGCCAGAGGGGAAGGAGCCTCACAACTGGCAGGAAGTCAAAGAACTACAAGATTGTAGTCTTCACACTTTCAAGAGTTTCGAGTCTTCCTATTGGTTCCTATTGGGACCATAAACACAGCATGAAGTCTTAACCTATAAATAAGCCTGATCCTAGAAAATCCTTTGTCTTCCAGGCGCGCAAGCGGTTGTGCTAAACTTCTGTTTATCTGGAGAAAGTGGATTTAATTTTGGTGGATCCTATGAAAACGCACCAGTGTTTTTCATATCTGCAGTGAGAAGGAAACAGTGTTTTTCTTCTCAAAGTCGACTAAACTTTTCCCCTTGCTGCCTTTTTGGAGGCAAGTTTCTCCGTGGCCACTGACGAGTGCCAGGGACCCGTCCTGTTTCATTTCTGTGGAAATCTATGGACAGGAACAAACGGACTGAACACACAGTAAGAAGGCTTAGGTCTGGGCAGAGATAAGTAGTGTGTATAGTAATGAGCAAAGGTTATTGCTATCCCTTGTTTGCCATTAATGTGATCTGATTTCAATCATGTACTGGTTTCTTTGAATGTATCATTGATCACGATACTGTTGATATGTTGTGTTGAGTAGCTTGGTAAAACTGTAATTGCTACCTGCTAACTGCCCCTTTCACGGAGTTTAGTTACTGTCTGCGAGATAATCGCGGAAAATCAGCTGTTAGCTACTGGAGTGGTTATAATGACCGTTTCCCTCAATAAGACAAAATTCTCAGAGTCTAGCCTAACTGCACGTTTGGTCCAGACCTGAGTGGCTGAGGGGGGCTGGTCATGATTGATAACTAATTGATTGATAATCAGTGGTGTCTCTTTCTTTACCCTTTCTTCTTTTACTAACTACACAGACACAAGCTAGCCACGTAGCTCCCAAGCTAACACGGCTAGCTTAACCACGTGGAGTTGGCATAGCGTTTGTACAGAGCTAACACATGACCTAGCATACGGGCTAAGCGTGCGCGTTGCCTAGCAACCCCCTCGGCCTCTTCAACCCCTCCTCGTTTACCCAGCACCACTATCACCCTCTTGAGGCTAAATAGTTATGTGCAGCTCACAGGAGTAGCCATTTTGGTAGTTTTTGTGTTAGACTACATTTCGACACACCCCCTCCTCTTTCTCTCTCACACACACACACACACACACACACACACACACACACACACACACACACACACACACACACACACACACACACACACACAGTGTCTCACAGACACATGCTGGTTTGCTTTGCTTTGTTGTAGATTAAAAAAGGGTATATTGGTTTTAATTGATCGAAGAATTATTGATCGGCCATTGATGATTTTTAAGTTAATAAATTCTACTATACTTTAATTAGCAGTTGCCTGTGATTATTTGTGTACTTATTGTAATAATTGCTAGTCGAACACAGGTCCGTGCTCGTATTCACCCCTTCCTTTGTTTCCTGTTAAAGGATTACCACAGAAATGAGACTGTTCCACAGTTTGATTATTGGTCCCTGACTTGCAGGGTGGTGCTACGTTTGGATTGTTTGTCGATTTGATAAAGTTATTAATAACCATATTCATAACTGTATTAATATTGATAAAACATCTTTGATAATTTGCCAATGATCAAATCTGTACCCTATGAGTACCCAACACCTGTGAAATGAAAATCAAATGACCAAAACATACACTGACCATGTTAAGTCAAAAGAACGGAAGCATGTAAACAAATTTCCCAAAGGTCAAAATGGAAGAGATGCCTTCTTGACCGGAAGGAAAGGGTGCACCCTCCTTCATTTCTCCATCCTTCACTGGTCCAAGTGTTCACTACAAGTGAGTGTTTCACTGATGTGAGGTGTTTTGCAGAACCATGAACATGATTCCCCAGATAATGAGCATTTTTTATGTATGTCATCTGGTGAGTCTGTATAGCCAACCATCATGATTGTTTTTCCATCATTACTTCATCCATCATTGCACCAATTAAGTTAACAATGTAGCTTGAAAATATGCAAGTGGATATGAGACATGACACGACAACAAGTCAGCACAGAAATAAAGAATTTTTATTTGCCCTTTTCACAACCAGTTTGAAGAATTTGGGCCAAATCCCTGGATAACATTCAGTAATTAAGTTTGTGAACATCATTTGACAATTTGACAATTATTCTGCAACAGTTGTGCATATCACCTACACTATTGAAGCTATGAGAAACTAAAAATGATGAATTGTAAACAAATACATCATCACATCCTCAAAATGCTATTGTCACAGTGTGGTTATCTTCAATTGTGATGATGACAAAGACAAAAAACACTAAACCCACTTGAGTCCAACGCCATATTTTCTTGTTACGATCAGGAAGGTACAGTATAATAATACAGACTTTCCGCCTACTCCAAGGTACGTAGCATACTTTTTAATAGTCTGGGTATTAAGACTCTGTCCTTTTATCCTTATATGGTCATGTCCTACAGGTCCAAATACACCCCCCCCCCCTCATATCCTTATTTAGTCATGTTCTGTAGATCTAACCAAGGGACGCCTTTGGTAACATTCTGTATGAAGAGGACCTTTTATTAGTTTAGAATTATTAGCGTTTAGGTCTAGGGAATTTACTTATCACTAAGTCTTACCAGCTACTAAACAGGCCACAACATATACTGAACGCCTTGGTTGCCTACAAGAAAGGATGCATGTCAGGAACAGGGAACAGAACTCAGGGGCAGACTGGAGTAGGTGGTAAATAATCTATTTTATTGAAGCTGTGAGTGTGGGCTGGCACTGTGGGTGCTGGGTCCGAATATATATATATATATATATATATATATATATATTAGGGCTGGGCAACGATTGCAAGTTTGAATCACGATTAATCACATGATTTCCCTGATTAATCGCATTATTATACTCAAAATCCAATAATGAATTCAAAAGTAGTGTATAGTGCAATTTTTTTTTAAGTGCCATAACATTTGTTTTGCAAACACTTAACATCAGCATTTTGTTTATACAGTAGCAGTTAAATAAAACATTTGCAAAGCAGGGAACATGATCAAAAGGCAGATGTCTCCCAGCAGCGATTTCGTGCACTATCTGTGCTGTGTAAAGTGTCCCGCGCACGTTTCAGCATAATGTCTCTCCTCTGTTTTCATTAGTCAGAGCATGTGAATGCAGCACCCACTGTTCATCAATATAATGCACTGTAACTCCGAGGTAATTATGGTTACCCAGTGATGTCCAGTAGTCCCCAGTGAGAGTAACACGTTGTAAATGTGTCGCTTTTGCAGTCCTTTTCATACAACTCGTGTATTCTTCTTGTGATGGTGCATCTTGAGGGAATCTCATACCTGCCGTCATTTGTTGCAATTCTAAGACCAACGTCATCCATAACACTAATGGGCCTGCAGTCTGTAGCCACTTCGCTATGGCATTTGTTAGCTTCACTCGCCTTTGTTTATCTATACTTCTCCCACACACTGCATCTAACATAGTCTGCCAAAGCCTCGAGCCACTGTTTGTTTCATTGAATGATTTGTATGGAGCTAGAACAGTCTCAATAAAGATAAATGCATACACATGCACACACAGGATTCATACATGCACACACAATTCACAAATACACACACAAAATTTAAAAAGCACAGAAGATTCACAAATGCATACAAAATTCACAAATGCACATACAATTCATAAATGCACACACAATTCAGAAATGCAAACAAAATTTACAAATGCACACAAGATTCAGAAATGCAGAGGACAAGATTCAGAAATGTATTTCTGATGCACACACAAATATATCTTGATTTACAAACTGCTTGCGGTCTGTGAACTTCATTGCATTTGTGTGTGGATTTTGAGACTCCCCTGACGTGGCTCAACACACAAATGCATTTTTTTAAACAGGGAATGATCTGCAACCAATCAGATATCTCCCTTGTTTTAGCCAATCACAAGAACGTGGGGGATTGTTTACTTATTAGCCAATTGAGAATGAGGTGTTGTCACGGCACAGCGCCAAGGGGGTAAGCTTCGCTTCTGAACGCGAACCTCCGATGGCGCCATTTTGTTGGTACAAAGGTATCACCTCTTGTTAGCATTCCACTGACCGCCATTTTTTTTTTACGTCACTTGACTGCGAATAACTTTACATCTGAAGCGTTTAAAGACTCTATTTGTCCATTGTTTAGTTCTAAAGAAACACGACAATGTATAAAAGGCTCCATTACCTTGTACCTCACGTTATGGCTCCGTAGCAGACGTTTTTGTAAAAATACGCTAACGATTGTGTCATAACTAAGTGACTTACTGTCGCACAGTAGAGGAATTACCGTATAGTACAGGAGAAGCTCGCAGGCAGTTTCGACTTACATTAGCTGTTTAGGTTTAATTACGAATGTTAACTAGCATGTTAGTTAGCAATAATTAGCCTGTGCTTATGTTATCTCCTTACATATACCTACACTCTCCGTCTCTGTAAGATTGGAAATGATTGAGATTTCTCTTGGCACAGCTACTAGAAGACCTACAACTTTCAGACACGTTGCTCACGTCACATTTACGTTGTCTCTGTCAGTTGGAGGCTGCGCAGTAAAGGAAGAGATCACCGGAAAAGTGCTTCTAATAGCCTTCACTGGTCTCCGTCCAGAGCAACGGGGTCTATTGGTCCATTTTATATATGTCAATGCACAGCGCCCCGCCCCAAGAGATCCCCCTTCCTCCATTTTGAACTGCTCATGTTCATTGTTTATGTTGGTTGCGGAGGTCTTTATTCTAGAGACGTCGGATTTATTGGGTGGCTGCAATTAGAAGAAAGGACTTTACTTTTGACCTAATCTCCCAGTCGATGGGAGTGTGTTCTCTGCATATTCATTCGGGTAAGTTCTCTTAAAATGTGTTTATGTCGTCGGCTCTTAAAGCCACGAAATGCACCTAGCTAACGTTGTTGCCTAGCCTGCTAGCTAGCTACAGTGCTTGCTAAGCATAAGTGAATACACCCATGCTAATCATTTAACACAAGGCTGTTAGCTGGGTCGCTGTCTTTCGTGCCATTTGTGTTTGTAAAGTTTAATGTCCGGTGGCATTTTCATCTCTTTTTATAAGCTGTTACTGTATATGCGTAACGTTAGCAGTGACTTAGAAATGTGTGTTTATCAGTTCTAGCTGCAGGATGGGAGGTAAAGCTGCACCTTGTTTACTTCACTAGCAACATTAAATGAAAGCTAAAATGTATAAGTAGTTTCCCATGTGAAGAGCATTCATAACGGTAAACATTTGTCTTGTGTTTGCTGCTGTCTTTTAACAGGGACAAAGGAACAAACGGAGGCTGCACTAGCATCACCAGAAGGGAGAGATGAGGAGAGGGAAAGCAAAAGACAAGCAGGGAGGCAGAGGCCAAATAAAGATGTTGAATAGATTATTTGCTATATTAGAAATTGCCATTCAAAACATAAATGCATCAAATTAACTGATTTGTCTGTCTTTTTTGTGTGTGTGTGTATGTGTATGTATGTGTGTGTGTGTGTATATATATATATATATATATATATATATATATATATATATACATATACATATATATATACATATATATATATATATATATATATATATATATATATATATATATATATATATATATATATAAGGGCTGTGAAAATAACGCGTTAATTTCGATTAATTAATCTGACAAAAAATAACGCATTAAAAAATATAACGCATATTAATCCATTCCATATTGACGTTTGACCCGGAGCCGTTCTAGCCACTATTCGACTGTAAAATGAATGAGAGAGACGAGAATGTGCTGCCTGGATCATTGATTGGAACATTTAGCTACTTGTTACTTCTTCCTGCCAACCCTGGCTACCGAAATCTGGTGCCACTGATATGTCTGCTCTTCTCTCTGATGCTCTGAAACGGACGATACAGGCAACACAAACACCGCTGCACGTGACGCTAGTTAACACTATACTCGACAGCATCTAACGTTAGCCTACCGCTAGCTAGTAGCTGGATTAAATACTGTTAAAATGCTGACAGCTAACGCTAAACGGTGTAAAGTTTGACTGTGTTTTACTGTAGAGGATTCAACACCAGTATATAACAATCTGCTAGCCTGACAAGCCAGCTGCCACTAGGGTGCGTCTAGATTTCTAGGCTAACAATCTGCAGCTGCCGTCGGAAAAACAACACAGACGGTGCGTTCAATAAAACTGGTAAACTACAGCCTCGTGGTGCATTTGAAGTTATTTTAAATGTCCTTTTCCCATCTGGTTGTTGTTTTTGTTCATGAAATAAGTTATTGTTATAGATTATTATCAAATCATTTAATTTTGACCATATGGCCTTAGCAATAAACAAGCCATTCTTTAATGTCACCGACTGTTGTTTAGTACCCTTCTTTTTTCTTTTCTTTTTTTACTTTCTTAAAAAGTATCGGTTCAGGCACCGTTAATTATGTATGCGATTAATTTCGATTAATTAATCACAGAGTATGTAATAAATTCGATTAAATTTTTTAATCGATTCACAGCCCTAATATATATATATATATATATATATATAATGTAAACAGTTTTTCAATGTCTATCTTTCCATCAAATTGTGACCTGGAGACAGGAAACTTCTAGCTGAATAATTATACTCAGATGCTACCTGTTTTAATAACTAGTTAGGTATACAAGTTCTTAAAAGACATTAACGAAACGTGTATCTTTTTTATAACATTTATTCAAACATGACTATATAGCCTACTGTACACAAGTATATTCAACATGAAGTGACGATCAGACTCAGCTGCCGATGATGGTGTTGCTTCCAGGCTGCAGACAGAAAGAGAAAGCTTTAGGTTAGTCCAGTAGTTATCCAACCTGTCCTGGTAAGATTAGAATTGTATCACAAGTATATTTTAGCATACTGTAACATTAAGGTACTTCATGTAAATGTGTAGTGGTGTAGTTTATTTATCATGGTCTTAACTGACTAACTGTTGATCATTTAACACACTTAGCTACACCTAGCTCTTATGTTGGTTGTAGCCTTGTAGCTTGTGTGTTTACAGTACTATTTAACCTTTCTCACTTGCAGTTTACTGCATATCATACTACCTGTGGCAACCTCCATTAGCTGGTAGCGTTTACCTTGTTGTAGTTGCTTATCATATTTTGCCCTGCATTTGTTTGAAAGCTAGAAGCTACTGGACAATGAGCTAATGTTACATACATGCAGTAAACTAAAAGCTAGCTAATGTAAACTGTTAGCTACTGTAAGCTTAATGTAATTTAGATTAATTAATGCAATTCTCCTTACCGGTAAGTGTTATGACAACTACAAAGTACAAACATGAACGTTTGAAAAGTTTTTAATTCATTGACATGGGATAAATAAGAGAAAACGGTAGCCTATCAGTGTTACCTACCTTCGCACATTGCGGCCAAAGTTGCCGACAGAATATTCTCCTCCTGCAAGCGGACTGAAGCTGATTCACTTTCTCCATCTCAACAAAACAAATTAAACAGCCCACAGTTCCACATCCATTTTCTTCAAGTGTTTTGAAATGCAGCGCTCACACTGTTGCCCCCTATACAGTCTATGGTTGCCCCTGGTTACCGATAGTGTAGGTATGCCGAAATGGTGGACAGGCTCAGGCCATAGGCACCTCCCAAATCGTGACGTATGTCATGTGGGGTGCGTTCTTGTGATTGGCTAAAACAAGGGAGATATCTGATTGGTTGCAGATCATTCCCTGTTTAAAAAAATGCATTTGTGTGTAGAGCCACGTCAGGGGAGTCTCAAAATCCACACACAAATGCAAAGAAGTCCACTGACCGCAAGCAGTTTGTAAATCAAGATATATTTGTGTGTGCATCAGAAATACATTTCTGAATCTTGTCCTGTGCATTTCTGAATCTTGTGTGCATTTGTACGTTTTGTTTGCATTTCTGAATTGTGTGTGCATTTATGAATTTTGTGTGCATTTGTGAATTTTGTATGCATTTGTGAATCTCCTGTGCTTTTTAAATTTTGTGTGTGTATTTGTGAATTTTGTGCGCATTTGTGTATCCTGTGTGTGTATTTATGAATCATGTGTGTGCATGTACAGCCCGGTCTCATGGAAGTTCGTGTAAATGTGACGTTATTTGAATCTATTGATACGTGTTCACGGAGACGTTTTTGTCATTTTTTACGTGGTGGACAACACGAAAATGTGAAGTAATGTATTTCAATGGGAAGCATATTTCGTGGCCACAGAAGGAAATTGTAGGGAGTAATATAAAAAGCCGAAAATCCGCGTAGGTAGTTTGGTCGGGGTGGTGGATGGGTCAAACAACACAGGACTTTCACCCGGGCGAGCGGGGATCGCGTCCCGTTTGCGGCGCTTTGTTTCCCGGGGATGGCGTCCCTGCGTGTGGCGTTTTGTCCTGCGTGTTACTGTGGCGCGTCTCCCGGCGTTTAAGGCGCCCTTTCTCCGGTGTTTAAGGCGCCCTTTCCCCGTAAGTTTTTTCCTAAACCCAACCTCCGCCATCCCGTTATTGTGGGGCGTCCCCAGCGGGCCGCCTTGCGGGCCATCTCGCGGGCGCCTCCCGGCTTATGGAGCGTCCTTTTCGGCTGCCTCCCGGTGGGTCCCCAGCGGGCTGCCTCGCGGGCGCCTCCCGGCTTATGGAGCAACCTTTTCGCCCGCCTCCCGGCGTCCTTTCCCCAAGAAAATAATGTGACATTTACACGTAAAAAATAACGTGACAGTTACACGTAAAAAATAACGTGACAGTTACACGTAAAAAACGAGAAAAACGTCTCTGTGAACACGTATCAATAGATTAAGAATAACGTGGACATTTACACGAACTGCCGTGAGACCGGGTTGGCATGTATGAATCCTGTGTGTGCATGTGTGAATGTAGTGTGTGCATTTATCTTTATTGAGACTGTTCTAGCTCCATAGATTTGCTGGTATCAATGGTGTGTATTGCATTTAGGTGATATTTCAGACTGGAAGTACTCTGGTGATAAGAAAATTCAACTTTGCGGTGGTTACAAATAACTTTGGTTCTGTTGACTGTGCCGTCTGGAAGAACTCTAAAATGAAAATGGCCATGGAAAAGTTCCGTACCCTTCTCCATGTTTGTTGATTTGTTTATCCGCCAATTCTTTTCTTTTCCGGTTCCCGTAAGCACGGCAGTAGTCAGCAACAGACTTTCACAAAATAAAAGCCTGTGAGAAACAGACTTTTACAATAATAAAAATGGCGTTAATGCGCGATAAAATAATTGTCTGCCTTAATAAATTGAGTTAACTTGCCCAGCCCTAATATATATATATATAATATTACTAATTACTATATATATATATATATATATATATATATATATATATATAGTATGAGGACAAACTGGCTGACTTTTCACTAGAACTAGAACAATTTGAAGGAATGTATTCCAAGTAATAAAGTAAAATGATATTTTGCCTTGCATTATTTCTATGGTCTTCTTGATTTCATTTGTGTGCAATAGAAACCCTCCTACACAACCATGGCCCCTGGTCTTCTGTGAAAAAAGTCCACATAAACTAATGCAAATGACTGCTGATGCCTCAAAGTTCTTTTGTTCGAAAACAGAAGTGTCTTCCTTTTTCTTTTTTGATGATTCTGAACTTTAACAGTAGCGGCCATGACTGACAGCTTTAGTCACGAGGGCCCACAAGTTCTCGCGAATTCACGCAAAATAGAACCACAAAACCAACAACAGTTTGTTTCCATCCAGAGGAGTAGAGGGGAAACAACTCTGTGCTGTGTTTTCAAGGTGTAGTGTAGGGAAATATGATCCGCCGTGAGCACGGTGTATTTTATTTTGCTCTCCTTCAAAAATCATTTATCAGAGTACTTCCTCAGAGCAGGTGTTGGTTTATCAAACTGTGGATGGTCTTATGGACAGTGGAACAAAACAATTCAAATGAAGAAAATATAACAGCAGTGACACTGCAAGTAAATTGTAATATATTGTAATATAAGTACGACCAATGATAAGGTGTAAGCTCAAAGAAAGAAATATGTTTCATATCTGATGGTCAAAGGTAATGTGAATAGGCCTTGGATTGCCTCAGTTGGTAAGAGCTTTTGAGGACCTCAAGCGACATTATAGCTGTAAAATTGTTGAATGCAGTAGAGCATAGCATACAAGGTCAGTTACCTACTCTGAGGAGCAAGCCCACTGTACATATGGCTTCATAATCCTTTGAGAATATTGCCTTTAAAGCTCTTATTTTAAAGCAAAGAGGCTGCCTGTGCCTGTGCAGACGAGCGAGGTACAACTCTTTTGCTGTTTTTCAAAACAGTCATAAAAATTCTGAAAGTTGAGATCGCATTGGTTACACTTCGAGGAGCAATTTATTTCAAGGTTCATATGAGGAGGTTAAAATAGTTCTGTGTATGAATAAGCAGCCCAGTCAGACATACTCAAGCTTGGGTGCACTCAGTGAGGGGCAATTTTCGTTTTCTATCTTTAATACAGCCTTTTCCTAGGCATCAATACACCATGTCCAAAGTCTTAGCCTACTCAAGTCTCTCTCTCTCTCAGACACACGCACAGAAACACACGCACGCATGCACACACACACACACACACACACACACACACACACACACACACACACACACACACACACACACACACACACACACACACACACACACACACACACACACAGCAGCAGCCTTATCATTCCAGGTAAACCTCTCCACTCATCGTCTCATTAATGACACTGAAAAAAAGGTAGAATATAAAGCTCAGAGAGGGAGAGTACACTGTATGTATATGACAGAATGATGTGAGGTAGAGGTATATTACATTATTGGTTTGTCTGGACAAATGTATAGTGGCAGATTGATTTGGTTCATTTATTTATGGAACTGACAACATCAAAGCTGATACTCAATGAAAGATGAAATGCTTTCTATGTAAATGATTTAATGTGAAAAACAAACATGTTGTGACCGTGAGGAAAAAGAAAATGTCACATATAATATGCAATTAGGTCAAGCCCATTAAAAAAACAAGTAACAAAGAATTCATATCACAAAGCATTGCATTTTTATCAGTGTCTGCCAATATAATAATACTAACTAGAGGCTTTGAAAAGGACACCATTTACACAGAGGTGTATTACATTATTGGTTTGTCTGAACAAATGTATAGTGGCAGATATTTGTGATGGTGGATTGAAGACTGGCATTCACTGTGCCTCCCTGCTCTATGAGTCATTGTTCAGTTTTTGTTCCAACCCACAGAGCAGCCATCAGCCCTGATGAGGGATGAGAGGAAGGTAGGATAGTTGATATACAAGGACAGTGACAATAAATATATAATTTCATAGAGTGAGATTACTTAGTTAGACATTAGAATACATCCTTGCATGCTCCTAAACCTATGTGTTGCTAGTATGTATGCATTCCAGGGGCCTTTCCCAATTCATAAATTTGTACCTCCTTGACTCCTCAATCCTCCGGCTTGTGACCCGAAAATCATTCTCAGCACGCCATGTTGAAGGACGTTCCAATTCCTAAAATGCACATTGAGGAGCGAGGATCGAGCATCGAGGAGGGTCCTCCGAGGAGTTAAAATCGAGGATACACTGATGTATCCTTGCGGAAGTCTTTTCACCAGTGGCATGTCAACAAAGAGCCGTTTTAGAGCGAGAGGAGAGAGAGAGAGAGAAAAGGGAGAGAGAGAAAAGGGGAGAGAGAGAGAGAGAGAGAGAGAGAGAGAGATTGGGCAGGTCAGATCATATAATTAACATTAATAGTGGGTGGGTGAAATAATACACAATCAACAAGGAAAATATTAGTAACGTTCTCTAAAATGTGAACATATCAGAGCTGCTGTCGGACAGACAGATTCATTTGAAAATGCGTCTGAGAGGCGCTCGAGAAACAGCTGCTGAACATCATTAGGATTAGGCTATTTCAGAATCTACGTAGTTCTGTTTCCTCTGTTAAGTTTATAACTACAGTTAGTTTTGCTGCTTACAGATCAGACGATGTCACCTGCAGTGGCATTTCTGCACGCATGGAAACGTTTACAAGCAGCATCTCTAATCATTAAAGTAGGCTAAATCGTTATAGAAAACACTCATAGGCTACATCAACACAATACATAATTTAAAAAGCAACAGAGCCTGCAGGGACTTACGAGGGCTTAAACGTCCATGCAGATTTCTAAATTGGAGAAAATAATTCAATCAGGTGGGTGGAAGGTGGAAGATGTTGAGCTTACAGGTGGACTCGGATAAAGAGCCAATCCACGCGTTTGTGTGTGTGTGTGTGTGTGTGTGTGTGTGGGCTTGTTTTACTATATTCGTGGGGTCCAAAAACCGGGGAATAAAGTATACTTGTGGGGTCTGCACAGCCTTGTGGGGCCCAAAATGCTGGACCCCACAAGTTTAAAGGGCTGTTTTTAGGACTTGGTTTTAGGATTAGGGATATAATTAGGTTATGGTTAGGGTAAGGGTTAAGGTTAGGCATTCAGTTGTGATGGTTAAGGTTAGGGTAAGGGGCTAGGGAATGCATTATGTCAATGATGGGTCCCCTCAAAGATAGTGAAACAAACACCTGTGTGTGTGCTCGCGTGTGTTTGTGTGTGTGCGTGTGTGTATATATATAATATAGGCCTCGCCTTTATATTTGTAGTTCTTTTCATACAAACGTTTGCAGTGTTTTACACTCACAGCATTCCTTTCGATAGGCCAATTGCCAATGACTTCCAAAACGACGTATATGACGTTCTAATAAATACCATGAAATGACCGCATGGTGGCTGTTTTAAACATGTGACTGTGGTGGCAGTTATATTCACATGACCGTTCTTCTTGTTATGTCAAATTGAACGCTCATGTGAATACAACTGCCACCACTGTCACATGTTTAAAACGTCAACGGAACATCATAAATGAAAGTAAGAATCTTTAATTCATTGATGAACAAGCTCAAAACGAGACGTCCTAGAGCAGAGCCATGTGGAATATCAATCAATTATTAATCACTTTGAACTATTTCTGTACAGTAGGTCATCAGACAGCGGCCTCCTCTTCACCTCTCCAGCAATGTCAAAAGTACAGGAAGCTGCTTTTAAGTTTAATAGTGCAAGCAACTGGAATGTAATTATGAGCAATGCCCCAAGCAGCTATTTTTAATGTATTTTGGAAAACAATAGGAGTCTTTGTATATTAACTTCTGAGAGTTAAAGGTTCTGTCTGTGCCCTCTAAACACAGGTTGCAGTGTTGCTCACTGCACACAAGCTCACACTACATGAATGTAGAACACAGCAGTAACAGACTCAACCTTAGGCTTTGACTTAAAGGGGTGATAGAATGCAAAACCGATTTTACCCTGTCATAGTTGAATGAGGACAGTTCGGTGGGTAAATAGGACATACATAGAAGCTCAAAATCCCATTGACACCCCTTTACGATGAAAATCTCATATTTTGAAACTGCCGCTGAAAACGGGCGAATCCCAACAAAGCTGGAAGTTGATGTCAACCTCCCAAAAACCGGAACCTTTGTCAGCCCATGGGTGTATTAAGAGAACGGTCACGCCCCAACATTTACATAGGCTACACAACTGACCTGAGATCAGGTAGTTTTCTGAATCTAGCTAGGTCACGCAGATCTCTGCTATTCCATTACAAAATTCACTTCTGAAACTTTTTTATGCGAGAAATCAACCATATAAAGCTCAAATATGGGCCGCTTTACGAAAATGGATGGCTAATTGCAAATTTTCTCCGACTGTGTGTCGGAGTTTAGTGCCGGTGTTGGTGCTGCCTGGGTTGCTACATCGCCGCCCTGACCGCAGTGTCAGCGAGCTTGTTACGCCCGCAAT
Organism: Perca fluviatilis; assembly: GCF_010015445.1. Taxonomy (NCBI): domain Eukaryota; kingdom Metazoa; phylum Chordata; class Actinopteri; order Perciformes; family Percidae; genus Perca; species Perca fluviatilis. The sequence goes on from NC_053114.1 coordinate 13,365,317, forward strand.
CTTTTACCGCAGCCCGCAGGTTCCAGTTAATCTTATAATGGGTATGTGTGTTGAGTTATTTAAATAAACAATCGGTGAAATAAACGCCTCTTGTCCGCGAGTCTCATTGATAGAGCCGCGGTGAGATGGAGTCCATCAATGAGAGCTAGCTATCCTCCTCCTAACTCTGACATTCACAAAAATACATTCAATTGAAATCCGAAATCGGACAAGTGTTAGCTAAGCTTTGTAAGACCTTGAGGAACCTGTAATATTCATGCCGTGTCGAAATTCAAACTGTAAATATACTTTAGTTATGCGAAGTGAGCAAGCTGCGATATTTCCCCATTGTAATGAATGGGACATATAGCAAGCAGCTGCTCGTCCTACAAAGACGCTTTGCGTTCATAAAAATGCCTTAAAATCAAATTGGACACAACGGTTAGCTTTATAAGACATTGGGGAATGATGGTATATAAGTGGCGTGACGAAATTCAAACTGTAAATATAATTTAGTTATGACGAAAGTGTAGCTAGCTGTGCGGTATTTCCCCATTGTAATGAATGGGACATATAGCAAGCAGCTGCTCGGTCGTACTAAAAGACGCCTGCGTTCATAAAAATGCCTTAAAATCAAATCCGGACACAACGGTTAGCTTTATAAGACATTGGGGAATGATGTTATATAAGTGGCGTGACGAAATTCAAACTGTAAATATAATTTAGTTATGGCGACAGTGTAGCTAGCTAGCTGCGGTATTTCCCCATTGTAATGAATGGGACATATAGCAAGCAGCTGCTCGTCCTACAAAGATGCCTCGCGTTCATAAAAATGCCATAAAATCAAATCGGACACAACGGTTAGCTTTATAAGACATTGGGGAATGATGTTATATAAGTGGCGTGACGAAATTCAAACTGTAAATATAATTTAGTTATGGCGACAGTGTAGCTAGCTAGCTGCGGTATTTCCCCATTGTAATGAATGGGACATATAGCAAGCAGCTGCTCGTCCTACAAAGACGCCTCGCGTCCGTAAAAATGCCTTAAAATCTAATCGGACACAACGGTTAGCTTTATAAGACATTGGGGACTGATGTTATATAAGTGGCGTGACGAAATTCAAACCGTAAATATATTAGTTATGCCGGCAGCTGGCCGCGGAGCCCCGTAGTGCAGTATCCACAAAGGGTGACTTTGCCCTGGATATGGAGCCCAGCAGGCTGCCGCTTTCTCGTCAGACTGTGTGGAGCTCCTAAAGTCCGACACGTCTTACCAAATTTGCAATTAGGCATCAATTTTTGTAAAACGGCCCATATTTCAGCTTTATATAGTTGATTTCTCGCTTAAAAAAGTCTCAGAAGTGAATTTGGTAATGAAACATTGCAGTGTCTGGAATATGAGATTCTGTCGCTTCTCTAATGTATGTGTATTGGGGATTCGCTCAACCAATCAGCGCGCGTCTCTAATGTCTGCGTATGGCAAGTCACTCAACCAATCAGCGCGCAGCTCATCTAAATATTCATGACCATACCATATTTGGAAGAAAAGCTCTTGTTACAAACAGGGCCAAAACACAGGGATGCATAACGGCCAGTAAAATATCAACCAGGCCATTTTCAGCCCAACCAATGTTACATACCCCATTAGGAGACCATAAGGAACAGTGTGAAATACCCTATATAATCATTCTATCACCCCTTTAAGACAGGCACAGCTAAACAAGCATGTGTGACAATGTGAATATTTTATTAATATATATAATAAAGTGCAGGGCCTACATTTTGGACAGCTGCTCCAATAGTTGCAAGCAGCAGCATAAATAAAAAGGTATAGTTCAAATTAGTCTCCCATTGCCAGACCTATCTCCACAGCGCTGTGGAGTAGGGTCTGGCTACACCACCCATCCATTCTAGGATAGGAGAAAAAAACATTCTGGGTTGTTTGCATTTCTTTAAACCAATCACAATCGTCTTGGGCAGCACTAAGCTCTGGACACAGTGACGGTGGCTCTGCAAAATGGTATCGGGAAGGAACTTGTTTTGGTGGAACATTTGCACCCCACAAAAGAAAACACCCCATGAAATATGAAATAAAGTTTACTGTTCACAAAATACAGTAATGTGAGCTATTTAAATTAGCTGGATACATACTTAAACTAATTAAACTAGTAATTTGCTCTTACAAGTGTATCACTGTGCGTCCATAGCAATCCCACCAATCGGTCCCAAAACGTAGCAGTTAGAGAGTAAATGCCGTAAACATATTCTTTGTAAATCTTTACAATCATTCCCAAAAGAACCTGCCTGCCTTGTTGCACAACCCAAATATTCTTCGAAACTTGCCATTCTCAGCAAATAGCTTGCTAGCTCAAATTGTATTGTTGTTTCCCGAAGTGAACAGAGTTTGAGAACAGTAACACACAGAGAGCGGAAGGTGAGGGACATCAGGCATTTATCCTGGAAATGTACTTCCATTGATCCAGACTAAGTTATTCATTATTCATTAGTTAAACTAAGTTTTAACTAATGTAGCTAACAGAATCATTAAACAGTACATGCCAAAAGTTTGGACACACCTTCTCATTCAATGTGTGTCTTTATTTTCATGACTATTTACATTGTAGATTCTCACTGAAAGCATCAAAACTATGAATAACACAACATGGAATATGAAATAACTGAAAACATGTCTTATATTTTAGATTCCTCAAAGTAGCCACCCTTTGCTTTTTTTGATAGCGCTGCAAACCCTTGCTGTTCTCTCAATGAGCTTCATGAGGTAGTCACCTGAAATGGTTTTCACTTCGCAGGTGTGCTTTGTCAGGGTTAAGTAGTGGATTTTTTCCCCTTATTAATAAAAAAGCAAAGGGTGGCTACTTTGAAGAATCTAAAATATAAGACATGTTTTCAGTTATTTCACACTTTTTTGTTAAGTACATAATTCCATATGTGTTCATTCATAGTTTTGATGCCTTCAGTGAGAATCTACAATGTAAATAGTCATGAAAATAAAAGGAAACGCATTTGAATGAGAAGGTGTGTCCAAACTTTTGGCCTGTACTGTAAGTCAATTGAAACTCCACTGCATTGTGTCAAAGTACATTGGAAAACGTGTTTTACCATGTTACTAACAAGCTGCAGTAATATCCAAATGTATAATTTAAACTCACAACTTAATATATAGTTAGGAAATGAGTGTCCATAAAATACCATATACTGGGATTTTGCGTGTTTACTGATTCAAAAAGAGAAACTGAAAAGGCATTCCTGTCTATCTTTGCTCTTCAAGCTGGATGCAAGCTGTAGGATGATGCCTATGAGGGTGCCCAGGAGGAAGGGCAACGAAAAACACAAAATGCTCCGGGGAGGTTAAAGGATGCACCAGAGTTGTGGTTTGGGATATTAAATGAGAGTATGAGAGTTATGCATTCTGTAGATAACCACTAAATCAGAATCACTCGCTTTGAAGCAGTCCCATCACAACATAACAGCCGAAGGCATGGCAATGAGTTTAACACTGCCTGTGTGTGCTGGTGGCAACTAAATACACAAGGGAATAAATGCACGCTTGCACACACGTACGGGCAAACTGAACCTTCATACACACACATAACACAAGTCTTCATACCTAACCTGACAAAATAGGTCTGATGCAAATGCAGTAATTTATTACTCAGAATTATTTTACTATAATATGAATTGTATGACTGTAACAAGTGTCATTGGACATTGAGTAATTACATTACAGTTACTAATCACTGTAATGCTCCATTTCTTTGAAATTTTTTGTGGGGGGAGTAGCTTGTTTGCTGTCATACCAGAAATTTGAGATTAGGGTTAACATCTTTTTAGTGTCTGTCTGTTCAGTGGAGAGACTGGTCTGGGACATGTTAGCTTGCAGCAGGGGCTTGAAGTGCGGGGAGGAGGCTAGTCTCCAAAAATAGATTGATATGCTTTGTGGTAACTTGAAAGTTGTATTTCTTGTTTTTTGTTGAGTCTTTTTAGCTGGCTATATCTTAAAACACTGGCATGTCTAGATTTGGGAATCACTCTGGGTTTTGTTCAAGTCTGGAAGGTTTACTCCAATACCTTCAAACTTAAGCTATCTGCGTGCTAAAATACAATGTCTCATAATGAGTACAATACACAATATATGACTTGTAAGGGATCATGGATTTTGGCATGTGTTGTATCTATGTAAGGGTTATTACACCTCAAATGAAAAAGACATGGATCATTTCTTTGGTTTGGGTTCCTGGATTGGGTACTAGTTGTTTAAGCACAACACATACCTCTGATATTATGTGCATGAGGAACATTATTCAAAGATGATTGTTAATTGTTAAATGTACATCATGTTCAAGTGTGTGTGTGTGTGTATGTGTGTTGGGGCGGCTGTAATTGTATTCTATATTAGTCATTTAGACGAGCCAAGCTGCACAAGAGAACTTCTACAGTTTCAGTATGACATGTAAAGAGAGGGATGATTAACTAATGCTGACCTTTTCAGAGCAGAAACACTTCTGCAAGAAACAGAAAATGATCTAAAGAACTCCATGGTGTTAATGTTGCACAAATTCTTGCAAGACCATGTATGTGAGGGGGAAATGTTGAATAAAAGTTTTGCCAAATCTAAATGCAATTCTTAGCATTAGTGTGAGTCTAATGTAGTTTGAGCATACATACTATCCTTGGGTGGGTGTTGAAGGTACACATTGTCAAATTGTCTGCAGTTATCAGAATTAAGTATAATCATAAGCCCTATTTGCACAGGACTAGCATTACCTGGGGACCTCTTGTCATTTTTAATAATTGCGGAGGTAGTCTGTGATTTTAATCCCGTGCAAAGTCCCGTGCATATCTGTGATTCAGGGTTGTATTGGCTGCATTGGCAATTATAAAGGAAAGCCTTGACATCATATGTGGGGGTTAATGTCAGTAAATCCAAGTAAAATACTGACTTTATTTAGGATTAGTATCATCTGGGGACCTTGTGTGGGGACATCTTAGTTTTTTTTGGCGCATTCGCAAGGGATAAGCGAAGCCTGCTTTTACTTGAATTTACTGACATCTGTACCCCGAGAGTTGGCTACCCGGAGGTGTGCGGAGAAAGGCCAGAGTGAGGCCGCTGCACCGCACTTGGGTCATGGTTCCGTATCTTTTTGGGCCAGGCCCGGTAGAGGTTACCAGAGGTGCATCCCCTATCCCCGCTGCAGCGGCTACCACACAGCATCACCATCAGCCCTCGGACAAAGCCATGGGAAGCGCGATTTGGGGACAGGGGTCTCCATTTGGGCAGTGGTCCAGACTAGGTTGGCCATGGCAGCGTCCGCAGCCCCATGAAATCCCATATCCGTCTTCGCGAGAGGGATAAAAAGGCGCACAGGAAACAAAAACCTTGAAAAAATGGCTATGTGCACAGGACTAATATTATCAAAGGACCTTGGTGTTTGGCGAAATATGGTAGGTCATTTGTGGGGGAATTTTTACTTCACAAATTACAGACATGGCTGATTCGCACGGGATTAAGATCACAGCCAACCTCCGTGATTATTATAAATGACTAGAGGTCACCAGGTAATACTAATCCCAGGCGAATAGGGCTTACTGTACCTGTGCGAATACGCTGCATGAAACACAGATGTGGGGGTAATTTCTAAATCACATGAGATCCCCTGGTATAGGTTCTATAGTATGATATTTTATATTAAAAATCTTTAGTCTGTATTATATGTTCAGTTATGGCTTTTATGACTTTTATCCTTTTTACAAGCACAAGGGACATGTTTTGTTTCTTGCAGTCAGTATGATTATCATCTCATTCCTGACAAACTGCACTACTGGGAAGAGGACACAGACAAGAACGTAAATAATTGCAACCTGCTGAAACAAAACTGAACTAAATGAGTACACTACACACTGGAGAGTTTGAAGCCCGTCCAAACACACTTGATGAATAAATGAAGCTTTACCTTCTCTATAGGAATTGAGAGGCAGTATGAGTGGCATCATTTAAAAAAGAGGCAATTAAAAAGAATGCAGGTTTTAAAATTGTGCTCATTTTTATTTTGGAATAAAATGTAACACCCCATTTCTGTTACTCCATTTTGGTTTGGCTGCATATTTTTCTTACTCTGGGTTTGTTCAAAGTAGGAACATTTTCAGATATTTAATGCAATGTGCCTTTATCAAATGTCAGACGATGATGCCAGAACCTCAGACCATGCACTGCTTGCCAGAGAAGCCATTTTGCACCCACATTGAACATTCATGAAGGCACTTAAGAATCCACTTAAAAAGAGGCAGAAATACCTGTTCCCTCACTGACAGTAACCTCAATAGACCAGACTGCATTACAGCTGCCACAAGACATGTTTGTAGTACAGGTGTGACTCACTTTATTTTAGATAGAAACTTCCTCTCACCATTTTTATATGTCGCTACCTCCACCTACTCATATAACCCAACTGCTGCAAGTCCAGGCAAGCTCTCTGAAAATTGTCGGAAGTCACTTACTGAAGTACACAGAGAAAATAAAGAAAAAATACATTTCTACTATACGATAGTCTTGAATGCAATTATTTTAATGGCTGTAAACACACTGCATGATGAATTATGGCTGCTGTACCAAAACAATTGCATTTTCTGTATTCTTACATGCCAGACATCCGAGTTAATCAAAGCACAATCCTTGTCTGGCCACCTTGTCCCTAACAGCAATTATATCTGGGGGCAGTGCTGCCATGCATTGCTACACTCATCAGTCTGTCATGTGTATGCAAGTGCCAGCTGTTGCTATGATAATTACTCCAAGTTGTAGATTTATGAGTGTTTACCAGCTGCAGGAGCTCACTGCTAGTAGCCAACTCTTCTCTAATTTGTAGCGAAAGTTGAGGTTGTGCTACGACGTCGGGAAATATTTCTTGTCAGCTTTGCCTTTTTTAACAAGGGTACGGGACTACAGATGAAATATAGCCTTTTGGCTAATTGTCCTCTTTCATAAATAAACTGAATTGAATTGAATTTGCCGATCAATTGACTAATGAACCTCAGCGCAAATTCTTTCAGCAAGACTTCTAAATAACTTCAATCACCACTATCTCTCCCTAAAACTATTCAGCTGTTAAGGAGTTCACTTTTCAGTAACCAACCAGAATTGGCCACGAAATTCATGATCCAATCACAGCATGACTTCCTGCTTTAAATGTCTTTTCTCCTTGCTGTCAGCTCTTTTTTTTAAAGAGCTTTATTAAAGTTTTACAGGTTACAAAGTATAGGCTACATTAAACATACAGTAGGCTACGTGTCACAACAATCAAAATGAACAATACAATTACAAAATTTAACTGATGAAACAAGATGTGCAAATCGAGCTAGTAAAGTGTGACTATTGCAAAGAGTCTTTCATAAAGTGCATATAGAGTCTTTCATAAAGTGCATATAGAGTCTTTCATAAAGTGCATCTAGAGTCTTCAACCACTGCAACCTGAATCCCTTTCCGGTAGACAGGTCCTTCGTTCGGTCTCCGGGTTCCCTCTCCACCATCACCAGTGTCTAGGCTCCATCGGGGGAAATATGTCTGGCTTCTCTACCCCTTTAAAATATTTTTAATCTAACCCCCAAAGACTCTGTACATTTCCTATTATGCACATGTACAATAAATCTTTGCATATCTGCAACAAAGTCTCTCCTGATGAATTAACACTTTTCCTCTAAGCGAAGCGAGAACCTTAATAGAGTAAGAGGAACTTTTCTTTACACATCTTTATTACACACAGTGGTGAAATGTAACTTAGTACATCTACTCCAGTAATGTGCTTAAGTAAAGATGTTGAGGTACTTGCACTTTACTTGACTTTTTTCTTTTCATGCCACTTTCTACTTCTAGTCCACTACATTTCCGAGAGAAATATTGTACTTTTTAATCCACTACATTAATCTGACAGCTTTAGTTACTAGTTACTTTACAAATTAAGATCTTTACACACAAAACACATTTGTAGTTTTAGTTTATACAATTTTATGTTTTATTATAAATTAAACTACCCTATAAATATATCAATATAAGTCCAGCTGAAATGATTCGACCATTAACCCTGTGAGGTCTAAGGAAAATTTTTACATTTCATTTTAAATTCAGAAATTAGTAGAGGTTGTGCTGTCTCTTAATACTTTAAGTCCATTTTTCTTACAATACTTAAATACTTTTTCAATGCAGGACTTTTACTTGTAACAAAATATTTAAAGTGTGGTATTAGTATTTTTACTAAAGTATTGGATCAGAATACTTCTTCCACCACTGGTTACACATACACTTGAACAGGCGGGTGAGGGCAGGAACATTACCCATCACACAGAAGAATCAACATGAGGTGTCATCTTGGTCATCATTAGACTACCTTATCCTGTTTTCTATAAACACTGCAATAGAAGAGTGTCTAGATAGTCAGTGGTAGGGCACCTTGGGTCAGCAGGTAGGCCACTACAAGCCTCCTAATCTCTGTGCCACAACAAGTCTCCTTTATGCTCCCACTATTAGTAACAGCAGTGGTAGCAGAGAGCAAGTGGAGGAAGAGGAGAGGTCTAAGTGGGCAGGCATTAATCAGATGTGGCCAGATGTGAGCCAGAAAAATGCTGATAGCTAGGTGTTATCAGGCACAAGAAGGAAAGGGCAACTTTGCTGCACAAGAAGGAGAGAGCAACTTTGCTATGTACACTAAATGGCCACAAGTATGTGGACAACCAAATATTACACCCATATGTGATTATTCCAAGACTATGGGCATTCATTTGCTTTAAAAGAGTATTATGATTTTAGTCTAGTGTCTTTAGAGAAGTGGGTGTGGTTTGCTGATGGACAGGGTCAGACTGACATGTCACATGATGGGGGCATTTGTTTGATGCTGATTTGACCCGGCCCAAGCGGCAGGTGGGAGAGATTAATTGAGGAAGAGACTTGTGGAGGAGATTCAGATTAAAGACTGATTCCGGAAAAAGTAAGACTGAAGCGAGCACGCTGCAGGCTGAAGCTGGAAAGCCACGCCACCACACGGAAAACACTATTGGAGAGAGACACTGAGAGAGAGATCTTTTTCTGATTGAAGAGATTTTTTCCACAACACTACTTTTGTAAATACAGCTCTTAAAACCTGAACTACACACAAAGAAGCGGGCAGGCGAAGAAGGCAACGAGAGACATTGGGCGAGCAGGATGTAGCTCCCAACGACCGATGCCATCAGGCCCGGCTCCAAAACGTGAATCGAAACAGTGGCTGGGTGAGTCAGTTTAACACAGCACAATCCCTCTAGAAGTAAGAAAGATAGACACTAATCCTGGCCAGGTCTTAATCTCACGTTAAATGCACACACGCAGGGAGAGGAGACAATATAATTAAGGTTACGAGCTAGGTTGGCCTTTAGAAGCTGGGTTTTGTTGTTCAACGAGCCCAGGTTAGTTTAGCAGCATAACATTATAAACTAGACATAGATTACAGTAGTTGTAGTAGCTGCAGTGAAAAACTGCCTTGCTGCTCTTCTTCTACAACTTTTCCATTGCGTGAGAAGCACTTGCATAGCCTTGGGTTCTGGCTTCCTTTTAAAAATTTAGTACAGAAAATCTTTCCATAGCATGAGATTTAGATCATCCTCTTCTCGATCTGCACCATCATTGCAAATATGAAGTTACACACAAGTTTAACATCATCCACCCACTGAAGCATGAAATGTGGCTGTAAGAAATGTAACTGCAGTTATTACAAGCAAAGAGTCAACAATGTGCCCCACACTGCTGCCCAGGGATGTTTGAACATTGAGTAACTCATCCATCTGCACTCCCTCTCTCTTTCTCACTCACACACCCTTTCTTCAAGACCATCTCTCCTTGGGGAGCAAATGCGACGCAGCGATCCAACACTAATTCTGCTGCCGCTGCTCAGTATAATCCAATCTGCTCTACTGGGGAAACAGAGGAACAGGCAAAAGAGAAGAGGCCCCACAAACAAATAAACAACTCTAGTCTTACTAACAACTGCACAGATGAGATTCCCTTTTCATGCATATTCATTTTGATTCAATTTGACTAAACGTATATGTGAGGATGAGCACTGTGCCGTCACTTTCTCTACTTGCAAATAATCTACATGTCTGTGCCCCATTTCTTAACAGACACTATACTTAGATAAAGCAAAAACAGTATCACTGATAGGAACTGCTCCTCCTTTGCATGTCCCTCCAGAGGTTTGTGTAATCACTTTAAAATTCAGGCTGCTCAACTTCCACCAGAAGAGCATGAATATTTCACCCTCTGCAAATGAGGACTTAGCGTTAAATTCCTTGATGGCAGTGATTATGACACGGTAATTAGTGAGATGGTTATGTGATGATGATTGTCATCATTGTGCCCTCGTCAAAGGCTGTCAATCATAGCTCATGTGAAGCTCATAAACATGGAAAGGAAAAAGGCGAGAGCTTGTCTTTTAGTAGTGTAGACAGTACTGACATACTAGTATAAGGGGGTATATTCGGACGATATGACTGTAACCTCAATTAAAGCTCAATGGATTGTAATTATTTTTTACATGCCTTGACCATGTTCACACACATGGAACATTAATATGTACACAACTAATGAAATATATGCAATTAAATAAGCAAGCTATCAGTCTTAGTATGCAGGCTAATTATGGTCCGGGTAAAGTAGGCTGTTTAACATAAACACGTGCATGCAGTGTAGTTGATTGGGAATTCTGAATGGGGGATGAATCACTGATTGCAGCTGGCACCACAGTCAGTCAGGACCACTTTAACACCCAAGCTTTGAGTTCAGAACATTCACATTTTCGGTTTAAAAAAGAAGCTTTTTATACAATTGCATGAATGCACATAATCCTAATGCTAATATAAAAATGTCAGGACATTGACATAATTCGCCTACGGAAGAGCTGGTGGAATTAGTAGGGCGGAGGAGTTCAGGCATTTCTGTAACATCTAAAATAGAATGCCACAAGCCAGATTTTACAACAAACATTTCCACTGTACTTTCTTTAATATTTTCATTAACCGGCTCTGACTCCCATCCTTTCCTCTGCAGACTCCCACATCTCTATGTACAACTCCCTTCCCTTGAAAATGTAAGTCATGCAGGAAGCAGATTCCTGAAAAGCCGGGGGTGGCAGGGGAGAAAGAAATACCTCTAAGGATTAGTAACTAATCCAGGCTTTGGTCTGGGAGGCTCTGGCCTCGGCCTCCTGTCCTTCAAAACACTGGGAGCTGTGTCGCTAGGGTCATCACTAATGGGTGGGGGCTTCAGGCGTTTACAAGGAAGGAGTGATAGGGGTACTTGTTAGCAGGCCAAGGGATTAGCTGCTTGTAGTAGTGTGAAAGAGTAGCAGGACTGTAGTAAGTTTAATCAAAGTGATACAGTAATAATGGTAGCTGTAATTACCTGCAAACACATCGTACAGATCATACGGAAGATGCACCGCACTATCGTAGCATTAATCTGATCCCTGATCAGATTAATGCTACGATAGTGCATTAATGATAATGATATGGTGATCATTTTCGCAGTTACCAAACAGCTTCAGGTGCTTACCACCTTTTGTACTGGACTAGAGCTGACCCTGATTTGCATATACAGTACAGCAGTTACATATAAAAAGAAAATGTCTTTAATCTCAGCTGGATTTTATCTGGATACTAGACACTGAAAAATATGGCCAAAGAGGCACTGTAACAGCTATGCCCAAAATAAAAAGGGACAGGAAGCCTTAATGGAAATGATGCACTGTAGTCGATGTGTGCATGTCCGGAGGGCAGCTGAGTGGACTTATTTTACAGTGTTGTTTATTGGGTTTTTGTTATGAGCACTGTCCAGGGTGCTGAATCCGTTGCTGAATCTGATGGCAGTCCTGGACGATCCATGACATTCGAGGACTAATCAGCCTTATTTTCCTCAGCTGCCAAGTCACTAACCAACAAGGTATATATTTTTTTGTTCCAGATCCCGGTTTCTGAGTCTTAGAGATGCCAAAAATTCATCCACTCCAGTCAGACTTGCCTGGTTGACAGAGTTATTGGTTTGTCCTGTGCGTTTTGTCTCTAGTCAGTTCAGATTTTAAAGGATAAGAAATCTAAAGTTTTTTTTAAGTCTAAAATTATGCATGCGGTGTGTCACTGCACTTGGGTCCAGTTAAGCAATGTTACAGTTGTATTGCTGATTATATGCTGATTGCATGTTTAAGAGTGGATTTTATGGGTTTTTATCGGAGTGTTTATGTTTTTCCTGCATATAAATTACCACGTGCGTTACACCCCAAACTAGGGGACCAAACCACTAACTTATACTATCATATCCAGTCATAAAATGTGTGTTTATGAAGATGATTAAAAAGACTATTGCTGAGATCCTAATTGCATAGTTTGTCTATTTACTTTTAAAATGTACTGCAGCTGCTATTAGAAAGTATGTACTGTACAATTGGGACATATTACTTCTTCATAACATCGTGCCTTAAAATGTCACCATCTTGCTCATGTATGCTGCGCAAAGGATTATGGGTCAAAATAGCCAGAAGAGTAGGCTGGCTTGCATAGTGCTAAATCCAACCGGATGCAGTGGGACATCCTGGTATTTTTGGCATATTGCATTTGACATATCTTTTCGGACAGACTAAATCTTTTTCTGACATACCAAGGTAGTATGGGTGTTGGAACGCCGGGTATAAGTCCTGAAAGTTCAACCAATAAGGATGTGAAAACCCTTAAAACACCTTTGAAAGTGAGTCAGCAGTCATTGTTTGATTTCAAATTCAGTGTGTTGGAGTACATAACCTAAACAATGTAAAAACATCACTGCCCTTTCTTACTGCACTGTCAAGTATATACCTAAAAGTTTAGTACTGGGGGTTACATTGGGTACACTAGACTCAACTTTGGAACACAGGGTCCCAAACATTGTGGCTATGAGGTGGCAAACAATATATTGTACTGTCATCATTAAACTAATTTGCTCATGTTTTGCTGTTGTGTAGTCACTCAGCTGAATTATTTCTCATCTTTTCTACATAGTATCTGTCTTGAAAAGAGTCACCACTCTCCACCATGTCTGTCCTGTCTGGGCACATAATTACATGATTGATGTATATGGACAAGTAGAGGATGATGTGGAGCGCCACTCTGTTAGACACTGTCAACCACACAGAGATGAGCCATACTAAGAATGAGTGGGCAAGTCTTTGCCTTCAAGGTTTGTCTGAGATTCTAATTAACAGAAACAGACAATCAATTGAAGGTCTGCTCCCCAATTAATATGAAAAAGACAACTATCAGTCTGGTGTCTCTCTATCAATCCAACAAACTGAATTGTGTAGTAAATGGTACCAAAAGATGATTTATTTAGTCATATTTACTCTGCTAGACTTACAGCATGCCATTGTTTCAGTTTTTTGTAGAAGTACTGAACTGGCATACCTGTCATCTTTGTAGAGAACAGATTCTTAAACCTTGAAGTTGGAAGGAAAATATCTCAAAGCTGGTGACCAGAGTAGGAAAATGAATGTTGTCTTTTTCCTGCCTCTTCCTTGTTCAGACCAGCGACTGATGAGGTGATTACATCCAATGCAAGACAGGTGTGCCTACACGGAGTGAATGTATTGCTCTGCTAATGTGAAAGGAGATGGCAGCACTCCAAAAAAATTAAATAAACACACAAAATAATCTCAATACTCGAGCATCAGGTTACCATTTTATTTTTTTATACCCATGCTTTTCGACAAAAGCCTTCATCAAAGCACCACAATATCCTATCCTATCCTCCTCCCTTTAGAGAGAATACGCATCCCCAGGTGTGGAGGAGAGGTGCCAGCTTCTGTTACTGCAGTGAACAATAATACACAGCACACACTTTTTTATCAAAAGAATACAGGCAAACATAACATCAACTCTCATTCTAAAAACACAACATCTTAAAGAACCAACTCTGTACACAAAGTTCAAATGTAGGCACACAAAGAAAACAAAGTTTAAGGCCCTATTAGGAAAATACTTGGTTTAATCTCGTAATGGGCTCCCTCAAGCTTACCTTGCACTCTGAATATGGTTATGGTTGGGTGTATGACTCTAAAGCAGCCTGGAGGAAGAGCTTTAAATGAAAAGTCATTATTAAATCCAAGTGATTAGTTGGTCCATCCAACTAAATACACAACAACCACTTACAGTATGGCACAATGCATAATGGCATAATACAATTGTGTACAAAAGTAATTCCCATGCTAATCTGTTTCTGTGGCAAAACATTATATTGAAGCCAAACAGGGTGACCCTCTTCATTACATGATGTTGTGCTGGAACAAGTTACAGCTTAAAGAGATGACAATCTACCTAAACTTTTGGCCCAGAGAGAAATGTTTTGAGTGACCACCTCGATACAATGTAGCCGTATGGTTTAAATTATGATTTGTGATTTCTTTCTTTACTCATCTGAAGTGTAACTATGGCAGTAAGTGTGCTTTGGACAGAGTCACTTACAGGATCTATCCCTTGATAACAGACCCTTAAAAACTGCTGTTAATGTAACATTGAAATTACACTGAAATCAGATTATTCTCCCTTTGTCATTAAAGCAACAGGGATAAAAAGGTGTCCGAGAGTTCTACACTTGCTGTGTTAATCTGATCTTTGATTTGTGCAACCACAGTATAATGTGTTTGAGTCAGAGAGCCCTGGTCTGTAGGCTATGTGTGAGGGACTGGCATTAGTGAGTGCCAGTAAAGACGATAAAACGTAATATTAATGTGTTTTCGCTTGTAGTTCATCTATACGAATGGCTGATGTGTTTGTGTTAGTTTATGGATAGTTAGCTAGCTAGCTGAAATGTAAATAAACGGTTAAAGAGCAAACATTATTCTTCTTCCTCTGATGATTTTGGCAGCTTCAGGTGCATTACCAAACACATCCTCATACCTAAACAACATTATCAAGGTCAATTTCAATGACACATATGGCCGTTCTATTTACTGCCACATGGTGGCGGTTTAATCATGTAACTGTAAACATGTGACTTTTCTTTTAAACGTAGTGGGCACTTTTTTTAAACACATCGTAAATGTGAAACGGAACTAGTTATGTTTAGGCAACCAAATAGTTAGTGTTAGTAAAACATCAGGGGATGTCTTAATATGAGGGTTAGGGTTAGGGTCACAAAAAACTACGTACATGAGGACGTAATGTGACGTAACGTATGTCATCGCATCCTGGACTAAGGTCATTTCAAAATGACAGCTGACTTTTGGTTTCACACAGGACATGAACCCCAGTCTCTTTAGGGAAAGTCCTGTGTTTGTTTGACTCATCCACCACCCCAAGTGTTTAACATGGGATTTTGTCTTATACTTTGTCACCTCTCCCTCAGCTACGAGAGGTCAAAGCCTAACTAGAAAATAATTGTCAGCTAGTTGCATAATCGACCCATATGGTTGTTTTCTAGGTAAGGATGGGGGGACATTACCACCATTGTCTGGGCTGGACTGGAGCTTACCATGGTTTGCATGTACTGTACCAGAGGAAACACCAAAATGGCTGTGATCTGACTAACATCAATATATGTAGCTGCATACTGTAGAGCTATGTGCTATTGTCTTTTTTGAATGAAGGAATAGGGTGAAGCCTTTATAGCAAGCTGTACCGAGAAGGTTGAAACACTCACAGAGAGAAATGTTTTCAATATGCTGAAACAACATCTACTTGGTATGACTTAAGTTGTCATCCTGAACTAGCTTTGCAGGCTTTGCTGCATTAGTCTGGTGTATAAGATGTGGGTAGGACGTAATATGAGTTCTCTGAGGAAAAGAGGCCATCATAAACCCCTGCTGACATGCTAAGCTATTTTTATTTCCCTCTCCAATTGCACTGCTGTTTGGCACAGCATGAGCCTTACAATCCACAGTCTAAAAAGCATAAAAAGATGAATTATTACCACAACTGAGAGAGTGAGTGAGAAAAAAGAGAGAGAGAGAGTGATACAGTTATGATTAAAAAAGGAAAACGTGATGTCGAGTTCATACTTTGAAAAATAAGAAGAACAGATTGAGGAAAGGGATGACAGTGTAACTGGAGTGAAACGAATTACAAGTGAGAAATGAGAAACCAAGAACAAATTAGAAGCAATCAAATGACAGTTCCATATTTTATGCTCCTCAAACCAATCTATTAAAGTGTACGGCAATCTGTATTGCTGCTCCACTTCTCCATGGAAAATGAGAAAAGGTTTCGACCAGATGGAACCAGAAGTCGTGGTTCCTTACAGTCTCAGAGGGAGGCGTTTTCTGCCCAGCAGGGTGGGCTGTCCCCGGGGTAAACTTCATCTTTTAAAATCAGGCCAGATACAGTGGCAAGAAGGAGAGGATGATGGGCAGAGGAGGTCTCCAGCTACAAAAGAGTGATGGGTGGTGCCAGAAGGGTGCAGTCAAGCACATGCAGCCCCTGGCTCTGCTGGGAAATCCAATTCCCTATATGTCAGTGGCAAGATGTGCCTTGCATATCACCTAAAAAGATTCACTCCCAAGGAACCTCACTGACGTAAAGAAGAACTAAATAGTAACAAAATAGCAGTTTATAACTGCCTACAGGATGTTTCCAAAGGTATCCTAGCACTTCAGTTTGACTATGAGTTCAAGACCAAACAGAAACACATTTCCACCCAAGTAAAGAGACCACCCATGTCCCTTTGTCAATTATGAATGTGGTAAAGGGGTCGAGGACAGTTTAGAAAAGCATTCAATTCAAAGAACTGTTGTTGCAGGAGTCATTGCTGGAATAAATAAAGCTGGCTTTATTTGTTCAGAATTTGGTGAAATTAAAAAACAGCATCTTGATTTCAGCCGCAAGAAAACCTTGGACTTCTAAACCAGTGGTTCACTACACCTGAGGATCAAAAGCAACTATGAGTTGAAATCATAATTTTAGGTATTTGAAAGCTTCAAAGTGTTCAAGTTTAGGTTTCAGATTAATCTGGTCAGTTTTGTAACTAGCCTTCAGAACAACACAGTGAAGCATTTTCTGTTCTGACACCCTAATCAGCACAACAATATCATTTGTCAGTACTTTCAAAAATGGGGCAACGCCTGCGAGCTAGTTCAGGCAGCCAACTCGAGCTGCATTGCGTACACACACGTGACATGCCTCACTCCCCGTATCATTTACCAAACACACACCATTTGGCGGCATATTTAAGGTGCACAATTTCCCCATCTCTGCTTTGTCAATCCCGCTGCTGCCCTGCACCTGTATCGCTGCCCGCTGTTAGCCCCACCACCAACCCAGCATCCACCTGCAGTAGCCAGGGGGAAGATTCTTTATCATCACTCCCCAATATCTCATGTAAACCTATACTGCGGGGAGTGATGAGGTCGGAGTCTGGCTGCCAAACACAATGTTCTGCTGTTCTAATAAACATTTCAAACGTGAGTTGTCTGACTGAACGGTTAATAAACACTGTTGTATAACCATTTTCTGATTTTTACACAGCTATAGTTAAGGTTTGGTTAGGTTTTGGGTTTAAATGATGACTCCACTAAGGTTAGCGGACCTCCATTGTCATGATTAAGATAATAAGCACGTGGTTAAGGTTAGGATGTGATCGTTATGCTTACAAGAAACCAGCATTGACTGTCAGCAGTTTGGATGTAGAGATTGTTAGAATGTGTATATGCAGACAGTTTAGAAAGCTGAACAGTTTCATCATATTTAGTGCAGATATCAATCAAATTACATACAGTTGTCATACAGAGTTGTCCGTAGTAACATTCACTTGTCCTGAGCCAAACAATACTTTCTGACTCAATAAATCCTGTTTTCAAGTGATTTTGAATATTGTTCTTCTTTAAGTAACATATAAAAATCAAGGACAACAAATGTTCATTTAAATGTATTTATGTTGATACAACTTACTATTCTATTAGACTAAATGTATAGAAGGGCAGTCTAGTAAAGGAGCAAATGCAATCACTGTAGAACTTACTAATAAAGTGCATCCCCTGTGCAAGAGATTTGTCACATATACATGTATGTATGAGAGGCTGTTTAGGCAGTATATCATACTTACTCACAACACAGAAGTAGGTATAGTAAAATGTTGTTGTGTCAAACTCCTAGGCAGTGCACAATGTAAGTACAATAAATTAAATAAACAATAAAAAATACAGATACAAAAATGAAACCAAAATGAGCAAAGTATACAAAATAGCAAAAAAGTTAGAAGTGAAAGTAAGAAGTAAAAAGTGAAGTGAACAGTGTAGATAAAGTGGCAACAGTATGGCAGTAGTGAATGTCTTTGGGTATGTTTTCCTTCAAGAGTTTGTTATTCATTGGATGGATGATTCATCAATTGAAATAGTCACCCTCTTGTTATTTCTGAATACTTGGATACTGCATCAAGGTTGCCTTATTTATCTATTTAATATTATATATTTAATTATTGCTTTGTTTTTCAAATATAAACCAACTCTGGCAGATAAAGCCTAGAATTTTAAAGTCAAAGTGATACCCATCTGGTGCACCTGCGAGGTGTGGATTGATCCGTTAAGTCAATGTGGCAGGTTGTGCCTGGGGAAAACAGCAGAAAAGATACACAAACATATATACACACACAGTAATCTCTAGTGGCAAACACAGTGCAGACCAAAGTGGCAATCAGACAACGTTCATCTCTCTGCTGAAAGTTAAAGCACCATTTGAAAGAAAATTTCCGATTAGATAATGATTTTCAGTCAGGAAATGTGAAACAAAGACACATTCAGTCAACCGCAGATGCAGTCAGATTGTGGACATGCTGCAATTAGAGAGCAGAAGGTGGCTGGGGGGAGAGAGAGGTTCGCATGCAGAGCATTGGCAATACCACTAGAAGCTCTCCCCCTCCACCCACACACATAAACACACACAGATACACACAAAATATGTTTCGTAGTGTCCTCTATTTAAAAAACCACAGATGTCTCCCATACCCTGATGATTTCTGCAAGTGGTCCTTTTCAAGCTGAGAAACAAATGTTGCCATGGTCACTGAATCATGAAGGTCATGTGATGCATCATTCATTTCCCTCCTGTCACTGCAACCCCACTGCTCTCTACTACAGACAACCATCCCAAAAACTTGGGCAGTGAAGTTTTTTGTATCTCTTTTTTTGGCATTGCAGCAATCTGGCAGAGATAGCATACTGTCACTCTTTTGGCAGATTTCTACAACCCTCTTTCACTCCAGGAGACTGCAGATGTACAGTACTTTAAAAAAGAAGTAAAAAACAAAAACAAATAAAGTGATATTGTTTTACATTCTACAGTTACAGCAATATAATGTAAGCCATGCACATGGTATAGCTTACACTGAAATTGGATTGGAATTAGAGCCTTTGGAGCATTTGTTCACTTGTGCTCCTTGATGCATTATGTTGCCACTTGAAAAATAAATCAAGTGTTGAAAACTGAAATTACAACTGACAGCCTGTCTAACTGCAACTGCTCACAACCTAAAATAATAACAATGATTATGGTAGAATCAATGTTATGTATATTATGTTTATTGATTGTACAAGTGCATCCGTTATCTTTGCCTCAGTTCTAATTTCAATCACAATGATTATAGCTTGCACAGGAACTGAGGTACTAGGTGTATTGACAAAATCTTAGAGTATCTTAGAGTACATGCTGTATTCTGTTGGTCTACAATCAGAAAAAGCTCAAAGAAAACACTTCTGGCAGATATTTTGCCTCAGAAGTTGATGGAGATCAAAAGAGAGCTGAAAGGACGTTGATTGTTGCACATACACTAATGTAGTGGACAGAAACACAACTCCAAATGCTAATGTCTATGCTGTCCCTACACAGGATCCATTCAGCGCTCAAAGCCCAACACAAAAATTGACACATGGAGTGGTTATGTGGCTTGCCTAGACAGCTGTAGTAATTAAAATAGGAGCATATCTGTTCTGTCAGATGTGCATGAGACAGACAAATGGGTAACACTTTATAAAAATGGTACATGAATTATCATGAATTCATGCATGAGTTAATGCATGAAAAAGCAGGAATTCATTTATGTAGTACTTCATGAACTATCAGTAACCATGATTAATAGTATCTCATTCATGACTTAATGCAGGAACAATACGTTAATGAATGCATCAATTAAGGTATTTCATTCATCATGATCTCTGATTTATTAATGATGTTCATGTCTTCTTCATGGGTAAATCAGTAGTTAAAGTGATAGACTAAAGAAACTGAATTGTAGTGTTGTAATTGTTACATTACTTCTTCACGTTTGTGGCCCTTCAAATAAAGTGTAGGTCCATCTTCATCATTGATAAATAAGATATGATTAATGGTGGCATATGCCCCAATCTTTGTGACACCACAAATAAAAAAAACGGCAAGACATTTCTTGTGTTCAGACACTTAGAAATTAGTAAAAAGTAAAATTCATAAATATCCTACTTGGCTGAGCATTGTTCTTAGACATTACTGTTTAAGTGCCTTGAGTTGTTCTGAATAAAGCAACTATAAACATGTATATGTATGCAGTATACTGTATTTTGTGTAAATGTAGTGACCTCAGTATCAGTTTGCCAACCCACTCCTTTAATTCTTAATACATTTAGTTTTATGCCACCATTAATTATATCCTATTTATCAATGATAAAGATGGACCAGGTCAGCACTTTATTTGAAGGGCCACAAACATGATGAAGTAATGAAGCAGTAATGTTCAGTTAACCATGATTAAACATGTTTATAATATATGTGACTGGTCAGTTTTTCTGAAGAAGACACAAACATCATTAATAAATCAGTAGTCATGATTATTCAAATACCTTAATTGATGCATTAATTAACATATTGTTCCTGCATTAAGTCATGCATTAGATACTAGTAATCCTTGTACATTACTGATAGTTCATGACGTACTAAATGAATGAATGCATGTTTTTTTATGCATGAAGTCATGAATTCATGATAATTCATGTACAATTATAATAAAGTGTTACCGACGAATAAAAAACACAGCTGAAACGCCTGAATACATTGGAAGGGACAGGAAAGTCAAAGATCAAACACAGACTTCCAGCTACCAAGATGACCCACAAGGTCTGAGGAGGTCCAGGTGCTGTGAAGTGAAACCGCAGAGGACTGATGATGAGCAGCTCATGGCAACCGCAACCATACTGTAACTTGTGACCAGATGTTGCTCGAACATTTAAAATGCCTTTAAAAAGTCAATTGTCGTTTAAAAACAAAATAGCTCCTTATATGAAAAAAAGTAGGTTGTTTGTCAGTGCATCTCAAAATTACTCTGAAGAGTGCCTTGATGATTTGACACATCAGTATGTGGTTCTTCTGGTACAAATTGTGAAGTACACTCTATGTAATTATATATATATGTAATTTCAATTATTTTACAGGAAAATGGCATAAAGCCATATGTTCCGTTCAGCTATGCACAGCCAGAGGCTCAGGGCTCCATAGCTTTAGCCCAAGACAGTCATGCCTTCTTGGTTGTTACCACTGGATTAATAACATTTTCCCCATGGGAAGTACTTTCCTCTGCTGATTATTCGGGGTGTTTGAATCTTCTCTTTGTAAAAGATAGAAGCCAGGAGGAAATGGGGGGACACAGTGGCTAAAGGAAAGCAGCTGTGAAAGTAATGGAACACCACATGACATTGTCCATCCTTCTTTTTTGGCCAAACACTTAACCTCAGGTACCACTCTCAGCCCTCTGGTGTATCTGACTTAGTGCCAGGATTGTTTAAAATGCAGGTTTTATGTTGGAATGTATCTTGTGTCTTGACGTGTGATGAAGAGATTAAGAAGAGACATACAACTCTCAAAATCCCACCAAGGATCAGATCCCTTCTCTTCATTTATGCATTAACGGCACCATTTCTACATTAGTGCATCTCACTGTATTAGTCATGCTTTTCTGCTCCAATCCAAACTGTCCAGAAAACTGCAGCCAGGAATGTTACTGGATACAATAAACTGTCATGACTGGCACTGATTCTGTTACAATTATAGAACAAACACATCCTTACAGTTTGTTTGCAAATCTAAGTCACAGTCTTGCTTCTTCTTGTGTCTCTGAAATCCCTCACCCATTATCCTGATCCTGTCGCTCTATTGATCAGAATCTCTTATCTGTCCCACAGTTGATGGGGGATTGCGCCCCCAGGTTTATAAAACTCAATTTAAGATACTGCTGCTACCTTTTTTTTTGTTTTAAACTGAGGAAGCTATTTAAAAAAGGGAGAGCTGCAGAAAAATATTATTCATTATTAATTTGCATGTTTTTTATGATGCAAAATGTTGATGCATGATGTCAGCAGCAACATTAAATAGTCATAACATGTGACCATTTTATTAAATGGCCATATGTTTTCAATGTAAAATCCTTATTTTCAAAGTAACTGACTTTTAACAGAGTGAAAAGTTAAATATCTTTATAAAAACATGTAGTGGAATGTAATGCTAAAATATAGAGTATGGAAATAATCGTACAAGTACCTGCATTTATGAACACTACTTGAGTAAATGTACTTGTTACATTCTATCAGATGCAACACAGAAAAGCAAAAAAATAAATCATACTGCTCCTGAGCCTATCTGAGTCTATTTAGCGGGATTAGTCATGAATCTGTGGTTTATAGATCACAATATTATTAAGTGGTAATGGTAGATTCAATAACATTAAAGCTCACAGAGTTTAATCACAAGGCTGATCCTTGAAGGTCCTTCTTCCAACATCTGACTAGCAGGCACATTTCATTTTTCCCTTTTTCTGTTTTCGCTATTCATTGCAACCAGCGGCAGTAGAGGAGCTTCCTTTCCTCTTGTCTTAAGTTTCTAAATATATCACCCCCTACAGCTGTTGCTGTCAAGAATGACCTGAAAACAGCCAAAAAAGGGAGGTTTGACACATGGTATATATGTAACAGGCTTTACCTGCTAAATCGGTCTCTGTGTTTGCCCAGAAAGCAACCATGACAAATTGATCTGAGAATGACAATCTCAGTATGACCATCAGTGGCTTGGGTATTAAAGCAGAATATCACTGAAATTCAGCCTTAATTCATCCGCCACACTGTGACATTTCAGTATGTGAACAGTAATTGCAGAGCAGATTATTCTTGGCATTTTGGTGAGCATGCCACTAAGAAAAAGTGCCCTACAGTAGATTTCTTGTGTAGAATCCTCATAATGTTTGAGGTACGAGTGACTGCACAACTTAATAATTTAAAAGAACAGGGCAATTCTCTTTAAACAGAGTAACAATACTATTTTCCCCTCTGACAAACTCTGACACATGCATTAAATATTTAAGTCAAAATTTGATGAAGCTGGCCTTTGTGTAACTGTATAATTGTGCAGTTGTTGAGAGATGTTGGACAGCAGTTAGGTTCATTTTAAAAACACAATCTTCCCTATATGTCATAAGAAATCATAAAACTGGTGCTGAAATCCCCAGTGAATGAAAGAATGAAGATTTGGCTTCAAAAATGGCGCATACAGACAGCCTCAAGCCATATTTCTGTGTGTGTGTGTGTGTGTGTGTGTGTGTAAATGAGAAAGAACCTCAATGTATGTTACATTACAGTTCATGTACATGTGTCGCTACAGTTGTGCGTACAGCTCCTGCACACACTGCCAGCGGGCATATCACAGCACAATCCTTGCATTTCAAGGACTCAACACCTGTGTTTTTCTACCCAGTCAGAGTTGAGTAACAGCTCCGCTCCAACAAGATATCCAGGACAGGGAGAGGAAAGAGAGGTATATTTCTGGGTATTAAATAATGTAGAGGGGAAGAGAAAAATATTGCTTTTGTTTTCTTCCAGGTCGGGACCCCTAACAAAACACTGGTGATTGACCAAGCCAAGGAAATGGGATTCCATGTTAAACTGACAGATGCCAGACAAAATGCAACAGGGTCTTATTTATTGTAGTATCCATTGATTTTATCAATACAACTTTAAGCTGCTATAATTCATATTTTCATATTAACAAGATGACCATAATAGATCACATGAATACGTGTATGTGAAAGGTGCCACTCGTAGTAATAAACCCATAGAGAAATATCACCTGACTCTGCAGAGCTGAAGGGAACAAGTTTTATTGTGTCTTCCAGGTAATTTCACAATTTCCTTTATTGGTTCAGTCTCACTTTTGTCATCAGCTGCATTTTCAGATACAGCTGGCAGCTATTTGCAGTTAAACAGCCCTAAAAAAAAATCGCTGTACGCTACCTGTCAATCACCAATCACAGGCTGTTGATGTCAGTGACTAGCTGGTGTGCTGTACACAGTGGAGGGACAGTATACATAGAATTGTCAACCTATTAATTCTATATGGGAAATTTCATATCCATAAAGCGAAATTTTCTAAATCTCAGCCAGCTTTTACCCACTTCAGAACTGAATATCTTTTTTTGAGTCTACTATTTATATAGCTGATCTACTGCAAGATTTTTTCAAGGAAATGTGATTATATAGCCTTCACTCCATTTCATATTGTCTTTGTATTGTATTTTATGTATTTTTTTTATTGTTTTCTACCATCCTTTTTTCTCTATGTATTAAGTGCCTCTTTTACATTTTATTTTATTTATATATATATATTATTTTTATTGTTATTTTATATTTTATCAATTAAGGTTGTAATGTTCCCTGGTTGGAAATTAATATCTTTTTGTACGATGTATGATGCCGAATTGTTCAAACACTGTATAACATGTTTGTAAAGTTTGCAAATAAAAAAAAAAAAAATCATAGTGGGATTGCGGAAACTGTAGAACTTGTTTTCCCCCTGAAACCTCTGACTAATTGTAAATGTATGTTTTCTGTACATCTTTTATTTTATTTTTCTATGTAATGATTATCGTTTGTATTGCTTCGTATGTTTTTTTATTATTATCTTCATAAGTTACACTTGATGTTCATGTCCTATTACTGTTTACCTGATTCTCTGTATAGCCTACTGCATTTTGTCAATAATTAAAAAAAAAGATAAAAACAGTGGAGGGACAGAGCTAAAAGGAGAGGGAATATTGGACCTTCATTTTTCAGGTGGATACCAACACTGCTCCAAACAGGGCTGTACTGGGACTGAAATTCAGCCCGGGACTTTAAGATGGAGAGGCCTTTTACGCGAGTGCCCTTGGTGCACGAGCAGAAGGATTTTTTTGCAGTTATTTTAATTCTAATAGTGTTTTTATGGTATAGAGAATCAGATTACGCTGAAGACCTTCAAAAAACTTTAGGATGACACCTGCCTCCTCAGGGTGTATAAGCAAGTCACCACTGCACTGAACACAACCAGGTTAGCAAAACCTAATCTCGAACACATAAGTCACAGTATACTGCTAACTACCAGCATGTCAGTTGGAGTGATAAAATAGTTACAAATCCTCACACTCATATACTCAAAAACTACAATGCAGTCTCATAAAATAGAGATTTGTGTGTGTGTGTGTGTGTGTGTGTTGTGTCCTTACTTTCTCAGCTTGGCTCCCTGGCTCAGCTTCCCCTGTGATGGACCCTGCCTCTGCTTACTGATTGTGCAGCTACATATGCATGAGAAGAACATCAGTTATAAATATGACTAAGAATAAAACATTTTCTAATTCAATCTGTGCTTCAGTCAAGTTATTATCTAGTATGTGGAACTATTGGCATTTTATCCTATATGTAAATATCTGATTGATTGATATGCCTAATATGATTGCCTACCCAGCCCTGCACACTGCCCCTCTACCTGTCTGTTTCCTGCTCTTCCTCTCTCCTCCTCCTCCTCTCTCCTCCTGCTGCTCCTCCTCTTCTCTCCTGCTGCTCCTCCTCCTCTTCTTTCCTGCTGCTCCTCCTCCTCTTCTCTTCTACTGCTCCTCCTGCTCTTCTCTCCTGCTGCTCCTCCTCCTCTTTTCTCCTGCTGCTGCTCCTCATCCTCCTCTTCTCTCCTGCTGCTCCTCCTCTTCTCTTCTACTGCTCCTCCTCTTTTCTTCTGCTGCTCCTCCTCATCCTCCTCCTCTTCTCTCCTGCTGCTCCTCCTCCTCTCTCCTCCTGATGAGAGTGTATGTGTGCAACAATAGAAAATAAAAACAATTAGCTTATCGAAGCAAAAATTTGGAGACAGAAACAACTCAGGTATACAGGCCTAAAACTCATAAAAACCTAAAACTGTCCTACCTCACATCACCAAATCCAAACCTGACTGAAAGTAAACTATTTTTTCGGCGCCTTAAGTTTGAGCCAATCGGATGTCAGGAAAAACGAGGATCAGTCCAAGTTAGGAGGGGCCGCTCGTATCCCCTCTCAAGATTGAAAGTATTGGTTTGGCCCAGTCTGAAACACACACAGATACAGCGCTCCGCTGCAGCTGAACGGCCGGCCAGGCCGGTCGCGTATGAAAGACAAAAAAAAATTGACCACCGGCCGGTTCGGTCTGAAATGGACCGGCCGTTTGGGATTGTTCCCGGTATTCCCGATGGCCAATCCGCCCCTGGCTCCAAATGACTAATAATATTGCTCCATATCTGCTGGATGAGTAAACAAGGGTTTGCTGACAGTGTGTTCACCGCTTGTTTATCGCTGATCAATTCAATTATTGCAGGATTTACTGTATGTGCATCCAAGTTAAACTGGGATGTCGGAATTTCCAATGTAGACGGATTTCCGACTCAGAAAGTTGGGAAAACCTCACCAACCCTGACATCACAATCTATGCCTGCTCCGAGCATCGACAGTACTTCTGTCTTATTTCTGTCTCCTTAAATCAGTCGTGCCCACTGTACTGTCCATCTTCCATCTGTGGATATGTTGCTATGGTGTTTGTATGCGCTAATTACCACATAGTCAGGTGTTATCAACTGGTAGTGCTAAAAATGGCTAACCTGCTAGAGTCCCCCCACCCTGTTAAAGCTGTTAAAACTTTTTATATTAATGAACGTCTGTTACATTCAAGCCATTGCCAAATGAGTTGCTACAAAGCTATTTAAGACTATCACGTACATACAACTCTCTCTGTATTTATAAGTAGGGCTATATTCTGAAGATTGTGTCGTTGGGTGACTTTCCTGCGCAGAAAATCAAGTGAAGATAATTACCTCTTCTGAAGAGTCCATCATGTTTTTTTAATCCTCCGTGTCCAACTGTGTGGAGGAGGGAGGGGGGGGGGGGTGTTACAGAAGGCTTGTATCATGTGGACGCGTCAACACATTTGTCGTCATTACATAGAATTCCTCATGGGGGCGGCAGAAACTACGCACTAGCTTTAAATATAATGGTTTTCCGACTTGTTACTGGAACCGTCAACTCAGGTGTGACGTGATTCCCAGTTCTGACATCAGACTTCTAAAGTAAATGAAACTGTTTGGCAGACGAAACAGCATACTGAGGATTGACTAGTAGATCCTAAAATGTTAACTTCTTCCTCATGGTGGCGCTATGAGAAAATGCCACAGGGGTCATTCAAATCAGAGTTCATTCCCCTGGGTGCATGATCATGTTTTTAAAAACATGGAATGCTCCCACATGATATTCATTGTTTTGACCTTTTAGCTTGAATATGCTAAAGGAAATGGCAGCAGGTCACCAAAACATGACTCAATGAATTGCACTCATTGGTTGCTGGAGCGTGAATGGAGATTTTGGAAACCAAAAAAATCCCTATTTTCCTTTTTTAGAGGTCAGGAACAACTGATAAAGAACTGACAATATTTCGGCTCATGGTAAGGCGAGGAAGCATTGCAATCTGAGGTTCTACCTTAACATCACCTCAACTGAGTGAGGACTGTCAGTCAAACAGCTCAGTGAGACTCTAGTGACAAGAAGTACAATGATTGCGTTGCTCCTGCAGATCAGACCATGTAAAAGGCACATGGTGCTACCTTAAGGTTTTACCAAACATGAGGGTGCTATCTAAAATCTTACAAACCGGTTTTGTCAATGATATGTTGGTTAGAATGTGATATAATTTACCAAAACTATATGCAGTACTGTACATGAGGCTGTAGTGTAAATGATTGTCATTCGGTATACAAGCTTATATACAGACATTTTCTTTTTCACTCATTGTCTAATACGTTTCCTACATTGCCCAACAGTTCTCCCAGGACCAAAGCAGCATATGTTACGCAGATGTGTTATTTCCTCTCGAGCTTTAACATCATCTGCTCCCTTCGGTTAATTTAAGGTGGCACATATTCGCTCATGGCAAATCTGCACCTACCTCACAAGGGCACCTGTTTCCTCTTGGAGAGTGCTTTTGTGGCAGATTGAAACTGGAAAGGTTCTCTATCATCACAAAATTGTCTTAAGCACTGTGTCACACAGCATGCGGCTTTTGGGGTTAAGTGGGAGCTAAAAACAGGATGATGTGACAGCAGCTTTATGATCATCAAAATTGGATAACTGAAGAGTGGAAATTGCTTCACTTCACTGCAAAAAACATGAATCCATGGATCGTCTCTACCTGGTTTCAGATCAAGCTGCTGATGGTGTAATTACAGTAGAAGATGTGTTGTAGCCTGAATAATCCCTTCATCAACTCACACGTCTTCAGCTACAGTACATGTTATATTCTCACAGCATTGGTTCATAGCTGTACCTCTGTGGCTGTTTTTTTTAATGGTGATAATCAAATTAGGATATTGATGTCCCTCTACACGAAAGGGTCTTTTGGTGAATTGCAATCAAATTAGGTTACTGGCTGCTCTTTATTCATTAATGAACTAGCAGAACTTGTGCATTTTTCTTAGAGGCGTACAAAATATGTGACTTTGACGCAGAACAACATGTTTTCTTATTACCAGTCAGCATGGTTTGATTTTATTATGAAAGCAAGCTTTTACTTACCATAAAAGAAATTGCTGGTCGTCATTTCTTTCATCAATAAAGTACAAAATACACTCAAGTTAATTGCTGACATCTAGGAACGTGCCAACATTGCAAAAATAAATCTGATGGAGCAGGAACCACGTCAGATTAGCCACATTGTTTTGGGGAGAAGACAAAGGTGAAGAGTGAAATGAATACCCGTAGCGTGTGAGCACAGATAACAGAACAACTTCTTGATTTACTCTAACTGTAGGTTATTTACAGTCTGGTTGATTATCTACTTGACCTGTTGGTTTTTTTAGTCGCGCTGTCTCCGTGTTCCCAGATCTCAGCAATTATTTTAGTAAGTACATGGTATCATCACTGGCAGAAATGAAGCTCAGCGCAAATTCTTTCAGGAGGACTTCTAATCACTGCAATCACCACTATCTCTCCCTAAATCTTTTCAGCTGTTAAGGTGTTCACTCTTCAGTAAACCAATCAGAATTGGCGACAAATTCATGATCCAATCACAGCATGACATCCTGCTTTAAATGTCTCTCTTCTTGCTATCAGCTGGCTTCTCAGGCAAACGTGCAACCCTCCTCCTCCCCTTCCACCTCCAGGCGTCATCATCCACTGCAACCGGAGTCCCTTTCCGGCGGATGGGTCCTTCGTTCGGCCTCCTGGTTCCCTCTCCGCCATCACCAGGGCCTAGGCTCCATCGGGGGGGGGGGGGATATGTCTGTTTCTCTACCCCTTTAAATATTTTAATGATGGAGTCTAATCCCCAAAGACTTAGTACATTTCATGTACATTTCATATTATGCTTATCTACAATAAATATTTGCATATCTGCAACGAAGTCTCTCCTGATTGAAATTATCGAAATTGAAGCGAAATCCACACTTCCTACCTCAAAATCTATGGTTGAAGGCCTGAAGAAGACCCAGCAGGGTCGAAACGTTGCTTTTGTATTAAATATGGGAGGTTAAAGCAGTGTTGCGGACATTACATTTTTTTCTCGTTAATATTTTTTATTTGTCCTTCACCTGCCAGAAGGTGGGATGTGCACACAATTACTTTTATAAATGAAGGCAAATGAAGACAAGTGACGAATAAGCATCAGTACGTTAGAATTAAACTCCATGTAACTAATGCCTTGATTTTGCGCTATATCTTAACTACAACCAGTGGCACTGCAGGGAATCAAGGAAGCCATGAGAAAGATTACTTTCATCAGGTTTTAACAGACAATCTTCACCAAGGTCTTCATGTAATACCAACCACTGTGAGCTCCTTGATTTCCCTTTAGCTTTTTAACAGACGTTTCAAGTATGCTGCAGATTTCACAATAAGAACAAATTAATGAGGAGTAGTAAAAATAATAGACAGGAAAGCCTGTTTAGGAGCTCTCTGGAGTATGTAAACTCAGGTTGTGGGAAGAAAATATAATACCGTTCTCTACAAAATGGTGCTATCCATCCAGAAATATAAATCTTTTACAGCCATTTCACTTGGCAGAGACCTTGAAGTTGACAAAGATAGTAACTATAAATATCAAATGAGGGAAGTTTTCATCAACAGATTTAAGTACAGTAGGAACCAGTATAGATATTTGTAAAATAAAAAAATAAAAATTATGATGATTTCATGTAATTTTCCGGGGCTTACATGTTACAGTGTAGCAGGGGTGACAAATTACATAGTTTTACACAAATTGTTAAGATTGGTGCTCTCTATTGGCCAATTCTATCAACAGTTTAACAAGATGACAACCCTAAAAAGATACAGAGAGAAATATGCCTAAAGACATCAAATAAAAAAAAACAGTGTGTACTTCCATTATGGCATTGCTGTTTGATGCAGTATAATAGACTAATATGTGATGTTATAATTTGATTTTTTTATATCAAGTATTGTAATTTGGAACAGCCTCAAGGCCTGAAAGGTTGCCAATATGATGAATACAAAAACAACAAAGCCCTATTTATAGTGGATATTGAATGCAAATCAAACACATAGACGACACTACTTTTTTTCTCCAAATCTGACACAGTGTAGGTACGTCCCCTTATTTTTTTTTTAGAGAAATTGACATACTGTACAAGCCTGGCAAAAGATGTGATGCAAAGACAAGGCTAAAATATACCTGCCAGGCTGCACAGGTTTGCAAATAAATCCAGACGAGTGCTTATCTCAGCTAGGATTTATGATAAATACTCTCTTTACCCATATGTAGATGGGAGAAAAAAAACATACAGTATCATAAAAAATAGATTAAATAGAAGACTGTTCCATTACATATCTAATGTTTTGAATGAAATAATGTTTTTCAGACCTACATCACTGCCTTCATTCACCACTCCATCACTGGACCCACAGAGCTCTGATTTACACCCTCAGTGTCTGAGAAAACAAATGTGTGCTTGGTAGTCTAGAGTTTGATCAGGATTTATGCCCTTGGTCAGACATATAAACGCATACCACGTCGTTGCCAAGGTTCAGCCTCTGTCAATGTTGTGCTGAGAATATTACACAACGTATCCACAGCACAGATTTCATATTTGCAAGAGTTATACTGTATCTGTGAATTAAAAAATAAATAAATCACAGTGTCAAAATTGAGATGTTGCTTCTATTCCCAGATCTCTCAGAGCTTCATTTTTGGTGCACTGCTCATACTTGTGTGCTTGTGTGCTAATCTCATTTCAGCTTTTCAGGCCAGCCGAAGGGAGAATGTGAACAACGGCAACTAAGCGAGAGAGCCACAGCTGACCACAGTGACGTAAGCTGCACTGACCGGCCCGACAGACACTGCGTGCACATATACACACTCACACACACATCCTCTCACTCACCTATATATACCCACATTTTCACGGGGGGATTAAACATCAATGGCCCCTCAGTGTGAATGTGTGTGTGTGTGTGTGTGTGTGTGTGTGTGTGTGTGAGTGAGTGTGTGGGAGCGAGAAAAAGAGAGTAACCTATGCTTGCCAGTTGCAGCTGTAGCTCCTAGCAGTGAAGGGACAGACTGTCATTTTTTTTTTTTGTTTTCCCCCCTTCTCATTTAAAAATAACTTTGCTGTGAGATTTCATCCTTTAAGATATTAAATGTTAAGTATAAAAAAATAGGTTAATTTGAAAAGTAAAGTATTCAATTATCATTTTACAAGTTAGGACGTTTCATATCCGTGTCAGTTTTGGAGATGTTCCAGGAGCATGCTTCATGCCAAATTAAATGTATCCAGTTGCCAAGCGTATGTGTTAGAGTGAGTTAATGTTACAAATATGACTTAAAGTTGTGAGTTTTCAATCTAACCGAAACATTTTTTTTTACCCCTAAGGATAACTGTACCAGTGTGCATATTACAGAGAATATTTCAATTTCTGAACATTCCATTTCAAAGCTGCTCTGCCCATTAAACCTATCATGGTGCTCTGGCTCTCTACATAATGACCTGGTTGCTACGCCTCTCTTACGCTGACCTGCTGACAGCTTTAATTAAGCGGCTCATATTGCTTCTAGCAAAGCCTGGCTCGCTCACCCCCCACTGCCATTTTACCAGCAATCAAATAACAACTTGGACAACCTGTGCAGGAAAGTCGAACAAAACGATCTCATGATTATCACATGAATAGTTTTGATTGCACTGTTCAACTCTCATTCACAGCTCTGTGCTAGAAAGAATGTCAGCGGGTCACCTCAGCAGCAACTGATTAAATCATCCAGGCTGATCAGAGGCACAGTCAAACGGCATCACGAACTATCCACTGATGTGACGTGCTGAGGGGTCAAAGATGATACGTGGATATGGACATGGAAACGCTTGCATAACACTCTTTACCTCAGCAACAGTGACAATGACACGTTCCAAGTGCCGTAATGCACATGACAGTTCAATGAGCTTTTCACATCATAACTAGACTATGTCCCACTAAGCAGTGGAAATGCTTGCAAACACTCACAGACCCGCACACACAAACAAAGACAAAAGCAAGACGTGAGATGCACCAACAGCAAATTTTCATCGCACGCTCCCTTTTGTTACAGTGATCACTTTTTTTCCTGCACTCTCTTCAAGAATATTCGCTTTCTGCAGCTTTTGCACACCGACGAGTAGCTTTAGCTACCAGGACATGTTCAGCTCAGCTCAGTGAAGAGTGGTCACAAAGAAGCAAATGTCTTTCTGCTCTTTCATGCAGTCACACAGGGTCAGATTATTGAGGTCACATTATGAGGGGATAAGAATAAAAAGGCAGAGGGAGACATGGAGGGACAGGGATTTGCTGTACTTTCTTCCAGTGGCTTGTGAACCATATGTTCAGCCCAGGGACTCAATAAACAACACGAGGGGCTCAGCAAGAGCCCAGAGAAACTCCGACAAACTGACACATGGGAAGCCGGCTGCAAACTGTGTGCCGGGAACAAGGAGCCAAGTTGAGTTTAATTGAGAGCTTCAGTTCAAAAGTGGGCATGTTCAGCTAGAATATCGCTCAAATGGAGGACCATTGATGAACTGTCTAATGATGTTACTTCTCATTATTTTACAATAAATAAATGAGATGTAAATGACACAGCAAAAAGAGAACTCAGTTTTAGCTTTCAGAGGATGGAGCTGCTGCGACCTGTGAATCAATTATAAAGAGAGATTTACTGACACATGGACAGGTTAAAAACTAAAAGAATGTCATACATAAGCTTGGAAGCTTTCCATGACCATGTTCCCTTTGCTTTTTCCTTTTTCGTAAAACTGAAAAATGCTGCAGCGCTGGGTGCATGTACTTGCATATGATTTCTTTGAGAAATTAAAGGAATAGTTTGACATTTTTGGGACATGGGCTTGTTAGAACTGGGCAATATATCGATATTATATCTATATCATGATATGAGACTAGATATCGTTTTAGATTTTGGATATCGTAATATCGTAATATGACAGAAGTGTTGTCTTTTCCTGGTCTTAAAGGCTGCATTACAGTAAGTGACGTACTTACCAGACTGTTGTAACTGTTCTATTATTTGCCTTTACCCACTTAGTAATTATATCCATATTACTGATGATTATTTATCAAAAATCTCATTGTGTAACTATTTTGTGAAAGCACCAATAGTCAACACTACAATATCGTTGTGGTATCCATATCGAGGTATTTGGTCAAAAATATCGTGATATTTGATTTTCTCCATATCACCCAGCCCTAATGCTTGTTCACTGTCTGGCGGAGAGTTAGATGAAAGGACTGATACCACTCTCATGTCTGTACAGTAAATAAGGTAGCACAAAGACTGGAAATGGGGAAGCTAGTCAATAGCCTGGCACGTTAACCCCACGTAAAATGCCGAACTAACACTTTTATGCATCATTTATTCTGTTTTTGTACAGAATAAACAGATAAGATGTAATGTGTTAAAAAGTGAGCTTTAGAAGTGCTGATAGGTGGATTTTGTCAACGCCAGACAGAGTCAACATAGGTGTTTCCCTCCATTTCCAATCTTTGTGCCACCTGTAAGCTAATCAGCTACTAAGGCCGGTTACACACTGCACGCGTCGTGCGAGCGTGGCGTTTCTGTTGCGTCTCAGCTGCGTGTCAGCTGCGTGGATTTTTCTGTGTCCTACACACCAGAAGCGTGTCTGACGCGGCGCTGCTCCTGCTGCTAGATACAGGGAGGGCTGATCTCGGGACATAGTGCCGACAGATTCAAACTCTGAAAAATGGGTAAGTGGGCTGTCTGTTTATAACAACTTTGTGTAGCTGTAAAGAGCCTATATAGCCTATCTGATGTTGGACCGTCACTCAGAACACACACTACGTTGTTATCGTAGCCTATCCTACCATTTATATAATAGCCTACTGATTTGAATAAAGCAAGACAACGTCGGCAGTATTGACTGCAAAATATGTTACAGAATATTTCGTTCTGTATGACAGGTGCAATATTTGAAAATATTTTCTCTGAAATTTTGTATTACATTTATATCTACATTGATGTCAAAACCTAGACTTTCAAACATCAAGATGTCATTTATTAATGTGCATTTGTGTCTAAATGACATATACACATATTTTCCTATTCTATTTTGCCTGGAAACGCTTCCAACACGCTCGCGTCTCGCGTGAAAAATAGGCGCCGGTTCTATTTCTAACAGGCATGCGTCTCACGCCGGCAGTGTGTAAGCTCTAACCTGTTAACATGGGAGCCGAAATATAAACGGATACGCCATGCGGCTGACACGCTCGCGCGACGCGTGCAGTGTGTAACCGGCCTAACTGTAGCTTCATATTTACTGTACAGACATGACAGTGGTATCAATCTTCTCAACTAACTCTAAGCCAGAAAGTGAACAAGAGTATGTCCCAAAATCTAGAATTATTCCTTTAATTGCTCCAACAAATTATAGGCATGTACACATGCCCAGCTTTGCAGCATTTTTGAGTTTTGAAATCAAAAGTATGCCAAGCACATACAAAAGATTCAGAGGTAAAGTGAAAAACAGAGAGTGAGCACTGAAGCAAAGCAACAATCCCCTGAGATCTCAGTAAGAAAGGAAGAGGTGGATGATGGAGAAAGCACAGGCAGAGGGAGAAGGAGAGAGAGTTTGCCTCCAGCCACGGCACAGAGGAGGATCAAAGGTTTGTGCTCTGCATCTCAATGGACATCCGGTAGCCAATACTGATGAGCCCGGTTGTGTGATGCTCTATTCACATAGTTTATATCTTATGGGTAAACAAGTGCTCATTGCATAGAAATCAATGAATGTCTTTGCCCCATGTTATTTGACTGCACAGTTATCTGCAGTGATGCCATTCATTGAAATCAAAATTCAAAGGAAGGATTGTAAAAATGAAAATCGGTGTTCAGGACAGACATTACTTTGATCTTTCCTTAAGGAATACATGCACATTAATCAGCTGTATAGTGTTACTACAATTTTACTAAATGCAATTTAACACCTCTATGGTTTTGTGACAGGATGGTGGATCTGAAAACCAGGATAATTTTTTTGTTTATGCGTTTCCTTGAAACTGACATTTTCTGTAATAAAGTGGCAATTAATTCTGCCCCTGCTATCTTTGAGAATCTGCCAAGTTTTTGTCTAAGCCAATATGGTCATCATAATGAATACAGTGTGTGTACCAGTATCACTCTAAAAGGTGTTTTTACTCTGCATTTTCACTTCGCATTTAATACGTACAGCTGTGTGTTTTGCACATCCTTGACAGTTTCTGTGCTACAAAATGCAAACCGACATTCAATTTAAGCTGCTACAGTAACAGAAAGAGAATAGTAAATGCTGTACAGTGCACATACTGTACAGTGATATGTTCACCACATTATGCACAACAGGAAGACAAACTAACCACTGCATAAGCTGGTAAACATGCCATCAAATATAAAGCAACTGAACATTGCTGTTTGTGCCAGTCGGGGGTCTCAAATCGATATCTATTTTTGCAGCAATAATGGTTCAAGAGTCCAATCAATATCAAACAGCTTATTATATGGTTAATTTGTGCTTGGGATCAGGAATGTTATGTGAATTAGATTAAAAAAAACACAAAGCCTGTTTCTGTTCAGAAATAAAAGGAAATGACATTGTGTCCAGTGCTTTGGCAACTGTCCAATGCGTTCAGCATTATTTTAAGAAGTAGGACAAAAAAAGGACACATTACTTTACATGACTGTGGTGTACTATATTTCAACCATGACCTTCTACCCTTTACCATTACATCGTTGAAACAGCAAGCCAACTGCCACTATGATGATCAGAGGATTTGTCCCAGATTATGGGAAGTCATTACTGTAATGCTCCTTTTATATGTGATCTAATGTGGGTATTCTTTGTGAATATGTTTGTGTTGTACAGTATAAGCTATCCACTCATCCTGGAGAAATAGGAATCTGCAGTGCTAAATCGGTTCTCCGAAGACACACTGTATCTTCCTCAGTTATGCATCTTTCATGTGGAGGATTAACATAGATCCAACATTAACTGTTAGAAGATGTGTTATTGAATATGAGAGAGAATGCATGCACTATTTTTGTTCTGCGATGTTTCCTGTTTATATACCTTCCCGACGTATCAGGTGACCTAAAACAAGGAAATCCTTCATTGTTTAACTGATGAGTTAATGCCCTACCATCAATAGACAACAGTACTGTAGCATAAACATTTTTAATTGAAGACAGAAAAGGTCATTTGTCAATTTCACACTCTAAATAGAATAATTTGCATAAATGAACAAAAAATAAAACTAACAAATACAGTTCCTTTTCAGGAAGCTTCAGTGTCTACTTGAAATCGGACGGGCGTATTGTTTACAGCCATGTTTCTAATGCTGTAGTCATCTGGAAAAAATTTACAGTAATGAAGATTTTGACATTATCTCTCATTAGTGTGTTTGTCTATCACAGATGGTTGTAAATCCTCTGATGAAACACTCAACTGACCTCAAGTGGGAATCTGTCCCTTTAACTTGAGAGCCTATTAATTGTCTGCAATTATCCATTGCAAGCGTGGGATCTGTCAGAAGCATCTCTTCTCTTCCCACATGGACAGAAATGGCATAGTGGTAAAGGTTGACTGCGACATTCACTATTTATTGCACAGTAGGGCTTCTACAGTCCAAATCTGCCATCCCACTAAAAAAAAACATCTCCGCTTTACCAAAACCCCTCCCAACTCATGTTTTTGAAGGGAAACATTTTACTTTCGTTAAAACAATGGCTTGCATACAATGTCTTGTCTTGGTTCTAGTCATGGAAAAACTAAATAATGAGACGTTTGTAAATTAGCTTGTTTAATGACCTTGTTTAAAGTGTGCTGTTCTGTAACATTGGGGAATCATCCATAGTCCCCTTGGTGCATTCAAAATGTTTAAAGTTTAGTGCAAATTTGAAGAAACAAAATTACAGAAACAAAACTAACAAACTAAGGAAATAATAAGGCAACAATTATAAATATATCAAAAATAGTCATTAGAACTATCTTTGTTACAAAAAAGGTACAAAAGTTTTGTCCTGTACCAGTGAGAGGGACATATTTTTCAGTTCCTCTACTGATTTCACAGCCTTGTATCCCAGCTGGTGAAGTACTTTTTGACAAACAGTCTGTGTGTATTCTACCATGTCATAAGACAGTTTCAAACGCCAACTCTCTGCGTTAGCTGCTGAGTCCCTCACTGTACCAAACTTATGTTTTGCTGAGGGCTCATTGCTGCCCCGAGTGTTTGCATGTATCCAGTCTTCCACGTTTTTATCCATAGGCAGCCCCAGATAGTCATAGATCTCCTTTGTCTTGAGAAGCGGATTCCTAGCCAAATCCTCATAGCGAACCAACATGTATTTCCCTTTCAGCCAATAGGGATGGTTGAGACCAGTCGAAACAGAACTGAGAAAGTCTTCACAGACAACTGTAAGCTGACTCAAGTCTAGATTATAGGGCCTTCGCCCTGTGGCCCTCCAAATACGCCACAGACGATACGTATCCCTGAATGTCTCAATCCGTGATGACAGGATACCACGCGGGTCTCTGACGAGTTGAATCACTTTGATATTCAGCCGTGGGTCTTCCACCAACGCGCGTAGATCTCCAATCTCCGGCACTCGAACAATTTTGATCGCCACGTGCCGTTTCTCGCGGCATGCCTCCGTTGCTAAGGTCATGTTCAGAGCCGCACATTTCTTAACACAGTCCCCTTCTTCAACATTCATGTCAGCAGGACCAAAGGCATCACATACAGGTTGCTGGCACAACGCTCGGCTGGCACCACGACGGAACAGTTTATCTGTGGTGTGGTTTGTGGGCGTCGGTTTGATATAACTCTCCAGGAAATAGAGGTCGCAACCGTACAGGCTACGCAGGAGGTCTCGGCTGGCGCCCAGCATCACACGCCGGTCTGCAGCATTGCGGCTGTGTGACAAACGTGGAATCAGTGTGGTCTGAACATGATAAAGAGGCTCAAACAGGTAGAATACATCCTGGTGCTGGTTGAGCAGCTGGCCAACAAAGGAGGAGCCGCTACGGGTGGTGGCCAGGACCAGGATGTGCGTTTTACGTGTGGCATTGATGGTAAAGTAAGGGTAGTCATCGCAGCTTCCACCGCCTGCTGCTCCCCGCTCAAAGGGAGGTTCTGTCTCCTGGCCCCCAGACCACAGTTCTGGGGGCTGGGCAACGGGCACAGCTGGAAAGGCTTGGAGGTGAGTGTCCGGATGGCCGTGTACTGGATGGCAATGGAGGCCAAGGCCAGCAGAATCACTGCCTTCCAGGAACATTGCATGGCTGAACCACTTCATTTAGACACAGCGGTCCATGCCAGGATCTCTCTGTGAACAAATCATGTGTTGTCTTTTTATTCTTTGAAATGATGGTATTGTTATATAATCCATTTTTTTTTTTTTTAGGTCTAACAGTTCTGTAAATATCTTTCTAGATGTTTCTACCAAGACAAGATGACTTGATGCCCTAAAATGATGATTGATTGTTACACATTTGACACTACAATTAGACACAGTACAGTGGAGAGAGGATAACTTTTCAATAAAATCTAATTTGAATGTACCAATTAATGATGGGACATCTTGTGTTGTGACTGATTTTAGAATTGAGGGTGAGTCATCAGTGGGTTTAAAATACAGGCTATAATTCATTTATGATTCTAGGGACTAAATGCTTGATTTTTATTCACTTTGGTGCTTACGTTGAAGGCAGGGTTGACGATTTACAATACCCTCAATAAGAAAAGAACAAAATTGCTGTAGCCACGAGACAGGATTATTTAATCATTTAATTTGTCTCCGTTTCTCCTTCCGGTGCTACGGCCTTATTTTTGAAAATTAAAATAGATAAAGAGAGAGAGAGTTCTTAGCCCTTTAACTTTTGGTTTCTATCCAATTAACTGACACTGACTGGCAAAAACATGTACAGCATTCTAAGAGCCCACATCACAGTGGAGTGCAAGCATAACACAGGCTATATTATTATTATTTTTATTATATATATTATTATTACTTTTTTTCATATTTTTATTTACTTTTTTTGTACCAATATTTTAAAATAGCTTTTACCTGAATATTAACATAACTATTCTGGTTAATTGTCTGTAGCATGCTTTGTTGAGTTCAAAATGCACCAAAACATATACTCATGATTTGGGACACCATATACTATAGTATACTATACTACAGACTGTAGTAGCAGACTGCAGTAGACCCTATACATCCACCCTGGCTCTCTGTCTACTCTGTCTGCATCAAATTTAAGAGCCCTTATCTAGCCAGATTGGAGAGTCTAAGCATTGTGCTTTATTCCACTTGTTCATCAGGGGATGGGGGCAGCGCCCAGAAAGGTAAACAATAGTTTAAAGCTTCACTGCCAATGTCATGTCAAGGGGAAATAATGCAGCAAGTGAATAATTAGATAATCACATAGAAAACCTGTCCCATGCAGGATACGATTTTTGAAATAATACTGTAGCATCACACACTGGGGCCTTGATGCAGGGGAGCTTTGATGGTGTAAGTAAAATAAAGGCTCACCATCATCACTTCAGGAGCCATGCACGAGACTTGTAAGGTCCAAAAAAAGAAATGATGCATCAGGGTATCTCTTCTGACTCCAAAGCACAGTGTGAAGGCGACTCTAAAAATAACATCTGAGAAAGAAAAACTAAAATTAAATCCCAGAATTGTTTCATAAAAGCGGATAGAAATCTATTTTCCTCCCACTCTGTTCGTGTGAAGGCGCTGACAATGTTGAAATAGGCTACTCCAGCAATACAAAATATACTGAGTTCTATGGCCACCGATGGCAACTCTGACGACTTGTGCTCAAAGACAGCGTTACTGCTTTCTCCTCATAGACATTTCGAATGAAAAAGCCCACTGTACTGCAGCGGGAACAGGTTAGGCTTTCTGACAGAGATTTTCCGCGATGCAGACATCCTCACCAACGCTGCGATAACACAATAACATACTCTATGAACGCATCCCACCCAGCCGCAAGTGATCTAAATAATCACTAAATTCTCTTTAAATTATTCAATTTCATGAAGCACAGTGCACTTATGGTATACATTCGCACTAACTACGTTATACCTTGTTGGTAGTTGTAGCATTCTCATGATGCGTTGTACGTCCATGAATCACGGCTGATTTCCTTTAGTCCTCAAACGTTTTTCCTCCGTGCGCTTCCTCTCGGGTAGGAGAGAATAAATGCGCCTAGGAGACCTGTATTTTCCATATAACGGTGGGGCGACTCGGTATAAGTTGAACGGTTAATTGGCGTCAGACGCAGAGAGGAAGATAGAAAAAAGTGGTGGCGTAACGTTGATGCGGTTGTGTTATTATGAAGCAGCCAGGCGATAAGGAAAGCGACAGCCGGGCTCCCCTTAAATGATGCGCAGAGTGTGTGAGGTACACAAGGAACGACTGTCTGGACCACCCCAGACCCCTCCCCCTTTCCACCTGCCTCTCCCACTCTCTCCTTCTCGCTCTCTAGCTCTCTCTTTCTCTCTCTCTGTCATTTTTTTATTCTCCCTCTCTCTGTCACCCTCTTTATCTCTCTCTCTCTCTCTCTCTCTCTCTCTCTGTGTTACGTAGACACACACACACACACACACACACACACACACACACACACACACACTTCACTATCCTCAGTCTCTTGCCTGCCACATCACACACTAACAGCACCCCACACACACACACACACAAACACACACACACACATTCAAGCAATTCAGCTCTTTTCAGCCAGGCAGCTAGTTCACATGATTCCATCAACCCTTTTCAATTTGAATTGTATGCAAATCTTTGATTGTTTTTATGAACCCACTTTTGGATCTCCCCCCCCCCTCCTCATGAATGGAATGGCTCCAGCATATCCTGCAGGTTATTTTGCTCACTTATCTTACATATTATCCCACCTGTCTGATTAGACTTGGGGTGACCATTTCAGGGATTCTATAGCAGCAAATTTCTCTTCTGATTTTGACGTGAACTCGTCACATCAGCATTACCACATCTGGCTTTATGATTCTGCAAAGCTCTTTGTTCCGGGCAGCTGTGTTTAACCCAGTTATTGATACAGGAGTGGGTGGGCCAATAATGAACATGATATGAGTGTGAAAATTGCAGGAAGCAAGACTGAAAAGCAAGACAAAAAAAGCTTTAGAAAAAGTGTTGCCAAATATCTATTCCAAAGCTGTAGGGGGAGCTCTATAAAGAAACCTGCGAGAAAAAAGCGAAACAAAACTGCATTGCGCCCCTTTAAAAGAGATGTAAAATATGTAGTACTTTGGGAGTCAGGGGAACTGGACCAAAGGGAATTGGTTCCCCATTTTGCTGGCAGAGGTCAGTGAGGTAGTTAAAAAGCTCTGAAGTGGCAAGGTGCCAGAGATACCGAGATTTACTGAGATGCTGAAGGCTCTGGATGTTGACGAGCTGTCGTAGCTGACATGTCACCAATTCCATTTTACACAGATGCTAAATAGCCTTGCAAAGCCAATCTAAATTTTAGCAATCTCAGTTTTCACAGCAAGATTTTAGAATGACTGAGCCTGGCCACTGCAAGCTGGGCCAGTCAATAAACACTACAGTGAGTGCTTTAGAGATGATGACTTGAAACTTGAGCCCTCTGAACAACTATTTAAACTATATTAAATGAAATAAAACTGTGCAATGTCAATGTAAAGGACCAGTGCCTGTTTTTTCCACCGTATTTTGAAGCAACAGTGGTGCAATGGCATTATAACAAGAGTCAAATTTGAAAAGTAGTCTCTAGCCTCCCTACACTACTTTTCAAATACTGTATGACTTTACACTTGGTATAACTAATGTACATTTAATAGAATATGTAGATCCTTTACTTTAATAAAATAGTTATACCAATGAAAGCTACAAGTAAAGGTTCTGCTATCCTGAAAGTACAGAAATATTAGAAAAATGCATTCAGGTATCCTCTCTTTCGAGTGAAAACCATGTATCTCCAAATTGAGTGATTTTGCATTTTTGGATGAACTGAAATTTAACATATTCCTTAATGGTTTGAGGAAATGCTTCTGTTTCCTCATCTAAATAATAGGCTAGTAATGGTTCCCTTTCAGAAACCCTGTCTTTATTATATTCATGGATTATTATTTCAGATGCATTAACATGTCAGTGGCATTTTAATGTTCCAGCTGGTCGAGGTGGAGAATTTACACTACATACGGCTGGGTCATTTTAACAATACCAATGCATTACAACTCTCTACGATTATAATGTTTTGTATGTAAAACCTTAATCCACAAATAAATGCATAGTAACAACTCTGAAACAAATGTGATGCAGTAAAAAGTGATTAATTTCACTCTAACATGTAGTGGCGTAGAAGTATAAAATAACATAAAATGGGAAAACTCATAAAACAGCACAAAAGTACAATACTTGAATACATGTACTTAGTTACTTTCCACCACTGGCAACTACCACTTGTTTTCTCTGATGGTGTCAGAGACTTTTCCCTGGACAACATAATGTTCGTCTTGGATTGCATTTCTCTTTGTGCATGTTTACAGTCACATTTTTTTGCCCTTCCCTGGATGCTCCCTTGGGTTGCTTGTGTATTGTCTTAACCTTGCAGATGAATGGCCCCTGGATGTACTTATAGCAGTGCCACAGGGAGGCCAGCGAAGAAACAGCTATACAGCTCTGATTCCATGGCTGTCCCCAGAACATTGATGTCAATGAACCCAGCTTGTGGAAGCCTTGTCAAGGGACACACTCCCACACTGAAGCTGGGCATCTGCTGCAGCGCGATAGCCTTTCAGCGCATTATCACGTAAGGCTATTCTTCTTGAGCATGCTATAAAAGGATTTGTAATAGATTCATAACACGCCAGGCTAAATAATGGTTTGTAGGGGGTGCAGGCTTTGTTCTTCTCTCTGTCATCCTTATGCCAGTATGCACATGGTGACAGAAGCTGGGTTTTTGTGTCTGGCCTTTCTTTATAACAACTTGGAACTCTGCGCACAAATATTTCAAGGGATTGTCTAGTTCTTTTTTACAAAATAGAAGGCAGAACACAGAGCTTCTCGAAGTGTGATGCTGCAATTGGTGTTGCATCGGACCACCATGTTTCATTCCATATTACCTTTGCTGTATTTGCTGTTCCTCTAGTCGGTGTATTTATTTCTCAATGCAGTGAAAAAGAGGTAATTGTAAAGAGAGGTACCTCCAACCACAAATTTTGTAAATAATTATGTTTTAACGTCCAGGAACCTAAGGCCATTTTTACAATTCCTTTTCCGTCTGGTTTTATTTTCTAAAAAAGCTTGTAAAACATCAACCCTGTTGTCTATAGTCAATCAATGTACATAATTTTTTTCAGGAAAAACTGGGCTATTAGAATATTTGAGCTGTAGTGAGGTCAATTGAAAGTAAAAAAAAGGTTGTATGACCTTAAAAACAAATAAATAAATAAAACGGAAAATGAATCTCACAGATATTGATATCACACACAGAACAATAAAAGCTAAGCCAATCTCCTGTCTAAATCAGTTCCCATATGTCTTGGGTGTCAAACTGTGAAGAAATAAACATTATAACTTATATAGTTGACAAAATATATACAATTTAAAAAAAAAGTCCAGACGCTTTTGCCAATAATCAAAATAATAATGTTCAAATGTATTGATATCACACACACAGCAATCATTTGTGTTGTCTAAAACAGTTATCCTATATATTTGGAGTCATCCAGTGCAAAAATAAACATAATGAACATTATAACTCATATAAATTACAAACT
Organism: Perca fluviatilis; assembly: GCF_010015445.1. Classification (NCBI taxonomy): domain Eukaryota; kingdom Metazoa; phylum Chordata; class Actinopteri; order Perciformes; family Percidae; genus Perca; species Perca fluviatilis. The sequence goes on from NC_053114.1 coordinate 13,409,955, forward strand.
ATTTACATTTCTTCAAAAAAAGGCCCAAATGTATCCCAAATATCTAAACAGTGATGCCATTCTTCTCTGTAGAACGGTCATAGACCGTAGTTATCTCTCTTTTTCACTTTACTTTTTGTTCTCGCTCCTATTTCCTGGAGTGAACTCTCTTTTCGACTATATACTCTTTGTGTGATGGACCTGCCTTCCCATTGGTTGAAAAACGTCAAAACAGTCTTGCAAAGCATCATGGGAGATTTATACTAGACTGTAGCAGCCGGTAGCAGAGAGCTAGCGGCAGAAATGACGGAAAATTATGGACATCGAGTGGATAAATCTTGGATGTAAGCGTTGAACAACTCCGAAAAGAGGCACAAGTGCCAGGCTGGATAGAAAACCTTCTGGAAAGGCTATGAAGACAACAAAGACACCCCCGTGATGGCTAGCTTGTTAGCTTCTAGCTGGAAAAAACGGTACGAAGATAGATAAAAGTTTCATTAAATAATCTAAATATTAATCGGAGGTGCCGTGTGATGTCGTGGACGATGCCGTAGGGCTCTGAGGGTTTTAACCCTTGTGTGGTGTTCATATTTTTGATACACAACCAATGTTCCCGTGTCTGGTGGACCCACCACATTATTAGGCTTTTAAATCAATACAGCTATAACAATTTATGTAAAAATACTTAACAGATGTTTACTTTAGCTCAATTACCAATGATATATATATCATTTATGGTTCATATTTGCCATTTAGCCCTGTGAGATTACATTTATGATCATATGATCATTTTCGTTTTTTGTAAGAAAACAAGGAAATTCAATTAAAAAAAGGTAAAAAAAAATAGAAACAAGATTTTTGATCATTATTGGTGCTTATTTCTTAGACCTTAATCAGAACAGGTGAAAGTGCTTCAAATGTAACAATTTTGTAACTGTGTGGGAATAGCAGGTGCAGAAAAACAACATTCCCGCACACAGACACACGCACACATACAGACGCACAGACACACACAGAGACGAACAGACATATAGACACACACACACACACAGCAGGCCCAGTTAGGAGGAGGACACAGTTAAGTTTCATAGCACCTACATTTATTACACAATTATTACACTCGGGTCCAGTAGACCCGAACACCATGGTACACCATGTGGGTGTCATTGCAGTCATTGAAAATAAGTAATGTTTTATGTTCTTCACAGAAAATGAGCAAATGCCAATGAGTTTGACTTAGCAGAAATAATAAATAGCATAATTTGTCTTTTAGCAAACATTAAAAACAGGTCCCACAGACCTGAACACCATACAAGGGTTAACACATATTTGTTCAATTCAATTCAATTTTATTTTATTTATAGTATCAAATCATAACAAGAGTTATCTCAAGACACTTTACAGATAGAGTAGGTCTAGACCACACTCTATAATTTACAAAGACCCAACAATTCCAGTAATTCCCCCAAGAGCAAGCATTTAGTGCAACAGTGGCGAGTTAAAACTCCTTTTTAGGGAGAAACCTTGGGTGGTGAGGAAAACTTCCTTTTGGGAGAAACTTCGGACAGACCCAGGCTCTTGGTAGGCGGTGTCTGACGGTGCCGGTTGCTGGTGTGATGAACAGTGGCAATAATAGTCACAATAAAGATAATGGAACTATGACTAGAAATAGTAGTAGTTCATGGCGTAGCAGGGCACTGCAGGCCATTACAGGGTGTAGCAGGGCACTGCAGGGCATAGCAGGACGTAGCAGGGCACTGCAGAGCGTAACAAGGTATAGCAGGGCATAGCAGAGCAGGACCACAGCGACAGCTGCAACTATGATTTAGGTGCCACCCTAATCCAAGGAAAACTGCTGGGCGAAAAAACATAAGGACTCCAGGGAATAAGCTCCCCAGAGCTAAGTTAGTAACAAGCATTTCTGGGACATGGATGGAAAGAGAGAGGAGAGAGGAGCTCAGTGTGTCAAAGGAAGTCCCCCGGCAGTCTAAAACTACAACAGCATAATTAAGAGCTGATGCAAGGCAAACCTGAGCCAGTTCTATAAGGGTTGGTAGATGAATCTGACTATGAAGAGAAGCATAGAAGAGAAGGGGTGCCGTGTCTGTAGGCGAACAATGAAACTCCTCACTCCCTAACTATAAACTTGATCAAAGAGGACAGTTTTAAGTATACTCTTAAATGTGTCGATGGTGTCTGCCTCCCGAACCCAGACTGGGAGCTGGTTCCACAGGAGAGGAGCCTGATAGCTGAAGGCTCTGGCTCCCATTCTACTTTTGTAGACTCTAGGAACCACAAGTAACTCTGCATTCTGGGAGCACCGTGCTCTAATGGGACAATAAGGTACTATGTGCTCTTCAAGATATGATGGTGCTTGACCATTTAAAGCTTTGTAGGTCATCAGAGTACTTTTTGGTATACCTGAAGCACTCTGATGACAGGGCAGCGACTGCAGTCTGTGGTGGGCAACTTCTTTAACCACCTATCCCTGAACATCTCTAGATGGTCATAGATTTCAGGCACTCCTCCACCAACTCCACCAACCCCCCTGCTCTTCAGGTAGATGGCCAGACAATAGAGAGACTGGAAGTGTATAATTATCCTGGTCTAATTATTGACCACAAGCTGACTTATAAAAGTAACACCGACCGCATCTTCAAGAAATTTCAACAACACCTGTACTTTTTTCAGAAGCTATGATGACTGCAGGTCAACAAGTCAATACTCCAGTCATTTCATAACTGTTTCATCTAAGCTACCCTCACTTTCAGCATACTGGCATGGTTTGATTCCCTGACTGAGTTGAACAAATGTCCCCTCAACAGAATCATAAAAATGAGCGGGAAGATTATTGGACAACCCCAGACCACTCTCACAACCATATTTGAGAAACAGGCCATCAGGAAATGTTATGGCTGGGGTTCTGACCCAGAACACAGAGAAACGATTTCAAACATTTTAATAATAGTCTGTACTTAGAGATATCAATGAAGACAGAGACAGGGCTGGATAGCTCCGGGACTGGACCGAAGCTCGAGGCGGGCGGTCAGTGGAGAATCCAGGGCTGGACCGAGTCTCAAGGCAGGCAGACAGAGGAGAATCCACAATGACTCACTGTAGAATCTAAGCATGGAGGTGGCAAGGACAGAGCGGCGAGGAGCTGGCTGCACAGCAGATAGCGGCAGAGAAGGCAACAGGTCTAAAGCGGAATCTAGACAGAGGAACAGGTAATAAACAGGTGCACAAGAAATAACAAGGAGCTAAACAAAAACTAAGTACTGAGCCAAGTTACCAAATGGGTGGATGTAACGATCTGTCGCCGAAGGGAAGATCAGCCCGGGTTTAAGTACTGCAGAGGTGAATCATTGACCTACTTCCTAGAAGCCACGTCCCTTGACCACTTCCTGCAGAGACAAAACAAAACAGACAGAAACACAGGGGAAAGTGAAGAGAACAAACACACAGGATGGAGATCAACAGCCCCATAAAAGGAAAAGTAAACTCATCGAGTGTGGACGTGCTGATGTGTACGGTAAGCGTGTTACAAACACTAGTTTGCTGCTCCAGCAAAAACTTACTCAACTCTGCTTTATTGTTTAAATTAGCGGCTATTTGCCTGGATTGCATTTGAATTACAATTGTTCTACTCAAAAGGACTTATACTTCGCTTCTCTTACAGCGACTGCCTCGCTGATCTTACAGTTGCTATAACGCTGTTAGCTACTTTAGCTTAGCCATTAGCAATGGCTAATTTCTCTCCCTCTCCTGCTCTCTCTTGCTCTGTGTTTCAAATGTTTAGCTATTCCTCTGCCTCCTTTAGTGATAACGATACATGTAATAAATGTAGTATATTCGCTGCTCTGGAGGCAAGGCTTAGTGAGTTTGAGGCACGGCTCCGCACCATGGAATCAGAATCATATGCTTCCGTAGCTAGCCAGCGCCATGTAGCTCATGCGGGCCAACATACTGTAGCTTCTGCTAGCTGTCCCCCGGCAGACCCCGAGCAGCCGGGCGAGTGGGTGACTGTCCGAGGGAAGCGTAGCGTTAGAGGGAAGCGTAGCGTTAGATCTAAACCGGGGAATGCACATGATGACGGTTGCTCTAAACCGGAGCATCTTCGCCTCTCTAACAGTTTCTCCCTACTCAGTGATACATCCGCTGATAAGCCAATTCTGGTTATTGGGAGCTCTATACTGCGATATGTGAAGCCGGTGGCCCCAGCAGCTACGGTCATATGTGTCCCCGGGGCTAGAGTGGTCGATATAAAATCCCATCTGAAGCTGCTGGCCCATAAAGAACCATAAATACAGTAAGATCATACTTCACGTAGGTGGTAATGGTCGTAAATCGGAGATCACTAAAATTAATGTTGAGTCACTTTGTGCATATGCAAAGACAATGTCGGACTCTGTAGTTTTCTCTGGACCCCTGCCAAACCTGACCAGCGATGAAATGTACAGCCGCATGTCATCCTTCAACCGCTGGTTGTCCAGGTCCTGGTGGTGCCCAGCTAATGATGTGGGCTATGTGAATAACTGGGGGGCATTCTGGGGAAAGCCTGGTCTGATTGAGAGAGACGGCATTCATCCCACCTGGGACGGAGCCGCTCTCATATCAAAAAGTCTATTATCGGTCATAAACCATGACAACCCAAGTTTGATATTAGTAATCAGAGGTGCAATGCTACGTGCCCCTCTTTGCTTCCGTTGGAGCAGTCGCCCACTCATAGTCCCCCGACTCAAATTGGTTAAATCAAAGGTAAACAAAAGATGCGCTATACTCAACAACCTAATTGGAATTATAACGACTGCAACGATAGAAAAAAATAGGAAAATTAGATGTGGACTATTAAATATTAGATCTCTGTCTTCTAAAGCAGTATTGGTAAACGACTTGATATCAGATAATAAAATTGATTTATTTTGTCTTACTGAAACCTGGCTGGGCCATGAAGAATATGTTAGTCTAAATGAAGCCACTCCTCCCAGTCATATTAATACTCAAATTCCTAGAGGCTCAGGCCGAGGAGGGGGAGTTGCAGCCATCTTTGATTCAAGCCTGTTAATTAATCCTAAACCTAAACTAAATTATAACTCGTTTGAAAGTCTTGTTCTTAATCTTCAACATCCAAAATGGAAAACATTACAGCCAATTATATTTGTTGTTATTTACAGGGCTCCAGGTCCGTATTCTGAATTTTTATCTGAATTCTCAGAGTTTTTATCATGTTTAGTCCTTAAATCTATTATCAGATCATTCTTTAATTACTTTCGAATTCTTAATACCTGACTATACTAAATTAGATAAAAACTTCTACACTAGATGCCTATCTGACAGTGCTGTAGCTAAAGTTAAGGAAGATATTCCAACAGCATTTGACTCTATGTCATGCCTTAACGTAACAGAGGACCTTTATGTAAACCTCAGTCCCTCCCAAATTGATACATTTGTAGATGGTGCTACGACCTGCCTACGGACGACTTTAGACTCTGTTGCTCCCCTCAAAAAGAAGATGATGAAGCAAAGGAAATTAGCACCTTGGTATAGCTCCCAAACTCGTAAATTAAAACAAATCTCGCGAAACCTCGAAAGTAAATGGCGTTCCACCAAAGTGGAAGAATCTCGTTTGGATTGGCAAGAAAGTCTCAAAACCTATAGGAAGGCCCTAAGAAAGGCCAGATCAGACTATTACTCATCACTAATAGAAGAAAATAAGAACAACCCAAGGTTTCTTTTCAGCACTGTAGCCAGGCTGACAGAGAGTCACAGCTCTACTGAGCCATCTATTCCTCTAGCTCTGAGTAGTGATGACTTCATGAGCTTCTTTAATGATAAAATTATAACAATTAGAGATAAAATCCATCACCTTTTGCCCTCAACTTCTAACGGTTCACCTTTAAACGCAGGGTCGCTAGAAAGAACGACTAGTCCCGACATATTTTTAGATTGCTTTTATCCTATAGACCTTTAACAATTAATGTTAAAGGTATCTTCAGCTAAGCCATCTACCTGTCTCTTAGACCCTATCCCAACAAGGCTGCTCAAAGAAGTGTTACCCATGGTTAACACTTCATTACTAGATATGATCAATATGTCCTTATTAACAGGTTATGTACCGCAGTCATTTAAAGTAGCAGTGATAAAACCTCTTCTGAAAAAACCCACCCTCGATCCTGAGGTCTTAGCAAACTATAGACCTATATCTAACCTTCCCTTTTTATCCAAGATCCTTGAGAAGGTAGTTGCTAATCAGTTATGTCATTTTCTATATAGCAATAGTTTATTTGATGACTTTCAATCAGGATTTAGAAAGCATCATAGCACAGAGACGGCACTGGACTTGTCTCCAGTCTTGTTCTACTAGATCTTAGTGCTGCATTTGACACTATTGACCATAGAATCCTGTTACAGAGATTGGAACACTTAGTTGGCATTAAAGGAATCGCTCTAAGCTGGTTTAAGTCCTATTTCTCTGATCGATCTCAATTTGTTAATGTTAATGATAAATCCTCCAAGTACACTAAAGTTAGCCATGGCGTTCCACAAGGCTCAGTGCTTGGACCTATTCTATTCTCCTTATATATGCTTCCTCTTGGTAATATTATTAGGAAACACTCAATTAACTTTCACTGTTATGCGGATGACACCCAATTATACTTGTCAATCAAACCAGATGAAACCAGTCAGCTAGCTAAACTTCAAGCGTGCATTAAAGATATAAAATCATGGATTACCTACAATTTTCTGATGTTAAACTCTAACAAAACTGAGGTTTTTGTGCTGGGCCCTAAACACCTCCGAACCTCATTATCTAAAGACATAGCTACTCTGGATGGTATTGCGCTGGCCTCCAGCACTACTGTCAGAAACTTAGGATTTATTTTTGATCAGGATATATCCTTTAACGCCCATCTAAAACAAACCTCAAGAACAGCCTTCTTTCATCTTCGTAACATTGCCAAAATTAGGACTATCCTGTCTCAAAACGATGCTGAAAAACTAGTCCATGCATTCGTTACTTCCAGGCTGGACTACTGTAATTCCCTACTGTCAGGTTGCTCAAATAAGTCCCTTAAGACTCTCCAGCTGATCCAGAACCCTGCAGCGCGTGTTCTCACAAGAACTAAGAAAAGAGATCATATTTCTCCTGTATTAGCTTCTCTGCATTGGCTTCATGTAAAATCCAGGATTGAATTTAAAATCCTTCTCCTGACCCACAAAGCTCTAAATGGTCAACCACCATCATATCTAGAAGAGCTCCTAATACCTTATTGTCCCACTAGAGCACTGCGCTCCCAGAATGAAGAGTTACTTGTGGTACCTAGAGTCTCTAAAAGTAGAATGGGAGCCAGAGCCTTTAGTTATCAGGCTCCTCTCCTATGGAACCAGCTCCCAATCTGGGTTCGGGGGGCAGAAACTGTCACCACATTCAAGAATGAACTTAAAACTCTCCTATTTGATAAAGCTTATAGTTAGGGAGTGAGGAATTGCAGTGTTCACCTAACTGGCCCACCTGCTTCTCTTCATAATTGTTAGATTAATAATATATAACAAAAGTAGAGGGAGGCAGGCCAGCACAGCCCGATCCGGCAGGGGAGAGTTCCAAGCCCGAACAGGCTACCTCTCCTTATGACCTGTCTCTCTTAGTTATGCTGTTATAGTTTTAGACTGCCGGGGGACTTCCTTCCTTTGACACACTGAGCTGCTCTCTCCTCTCCCTTTTTATTACCATTTGTGTGCATGCCGTCCCAGAAATGCTTGTTACTAATCCTAGCTTCTGGGGAGTTTACTCCCCGGAGTCCATATGTTTTTTTCACCCAGCGTATTTCCTTGGAGAACGTTGGCACCACGATCCTGGTTGCAGCTATCGCCGTGGTCCTGCTGCACTCCCTGCAGTGCCCTGCAATGTCATGCTGCGTCCTGCTAAACCCTGCTGCTTCCTACTACGTCCATCCATGGTCTGCTGGGCCACGCTACATCCTGTAATGCCCTGCAGCGCCCTGATATGACATGAACTACTACGACTACCATTTGAAGTCACTGTTCCATTATTAATGTGACTATTATCGCCACTGTTCATCATATCCCCAACCGGCACCGTCAGACACCGCCTACCAAGAGCCTGGGTCTGTTCGAGGTTTCTTCCCAAGAGGGAGTTTTTCCTCGCCACTGTCGCACTGCTTGCTCTTGAGGGAATTACTGTAATTGTTGGAATTGTTGGAATTGTTGGGGCTTTGTAAATTATAGAGTGTGGTCTAGACCTACTCTATCTGTAAAGTGTCTCGAGATAACTTGTGTTATGATTTGATACAATAAATAAAATTGAATTGAATTGAATCAGACCCCACCCATAACCTCAACAACCAGTAACATCTGTTACCTTCAGGGAGGAGATTCCGTTCCCTTCCCCTACGATCCAAACGAGCCATGTCCATCTTTGTGCCAGCATCCATCAGACTGTTGAACAAACAATAACCCCTCCCCCCATCCATCGATCCAGACTTTGACCTCTTCTCCCTACCCACCCCTCTACTCCTACCCTCAGGGCTTTTAGTTTCTTTTAGTATTTAGCATTTATTTTTTCTCTGGTATGATTAATACAGACTATGTATTGTTGTATGTTGTGTTTGAATGTGCCTGACCACAAACAAAGTTCCCTCATGGGAAAAATAACATTCTTTTGATTTGATTGAGGAGAAGGATTTTAAATTCAATTCTGGATTTTACAGGAAGCCAATGCAGAGAAGCTAATACAGAAGAAATATGATCTGTTTTCTTAGTTCTTGTCAGAACACGCGCTGCAGGATTCTGGATCAGCTGGAGAGTATTAAGGGACTTATTTGAGCAATCTGATAGTAAGGACTTACAATAGTCCAGCCTGAAAGTAACAAATGCATGGACTAGTTTTTTAGCATTGTTTTGCGAAGGTGAAAAAAGGCTGTTCTTGAGGTTTGTTTTAAGTGGGCGTTAAAGGATATATCCTAATAAAAAATAACTCCTAGATTTCTGACAGTATTGCTGGAGGCCAGGGCAATGCCATCCAGAGTAGCTATATCTTTAGATAATGAGGTTGAGGTGTTTAGGGCCCAGCACAATAACCTTGGTTTTGTCTGAGTTTAACATCAGAAAATTGTAGGTCATCTATGATTTTATCTTTAATGCATGCTTGAAGTTGAGCTAACTGACTGGTTTCATCTGGCTTAATTGATAGGTATAATTGGGTGTCATCTGCATAACAGTGAAAGTTGATTGTGTGTTTCCTAATAATATTGCCTACAGGAAGCATATACAGTATAAGGTTCACATTTTCTTCTACAAGATTCATCAACATTACCACAGCTAAGCTTAAAAAACACATTTTAAACAAGTGGACTACAACAGTAGGCTATTTAAATTTACATTATATAAGTTTACATTTTGGACACCAGACAGTACCAGCATGATTTTCCTAGACAGCCACTCACAAGGGAACACAGTTGTTAATTGAGCTGTACATAATCTATGGAAATGAACATTCTTGGCAATTGCTGGGGAAGCTGAATCCAAAAGTCAAATGCCATCAATTATCTCTCTCATGTCGGCCATCCTATTACAGTAAACTGCATCGGTTACACTGTAATTCTTACAGACTACCAACCAATTTCTCGTAAATGTCTTATATTTAATGGACATATTTTAAAATGTATCAAACTGAATAAAACAATAGATCAATTTTGATTTCATGTCAACAATACAGTAGGATAGCTTCAAACCTTCACACAAAATTGTTATTAAAACAGAGGAACCTGTTAAACAATATTTGGTACCAATTTTAAATACATTTTAGATTGTTAATGTTGAGCACACAGTTGACATAGTCACACACTCCCTAAAAGGGCACATGAGATACAACCATAGATATCTACATTTCATTTGGAGCTAAAAACATTACAGGGTTTTAAAGGGATAATTTGGATATTTTGAAGTGGGGTTGAATGAGATACTTATGATTTAGTGTAATGCCTACAGATGGCGGTTGGCACGTCAACAGTTAAGGGAAGCAGGCAGGAGTACCGACACAGAAGCTAAGCACTCTTGTCTCCACATTGAACGGCATTGCTGTCATAAACACTCTTTTTAATGTTCTTGTATTTGTTGTCTCTTCCAGAAACCGCTGAATGTCTGATCCAAACAGCTGATCTGTGGTGTGTTACAGTGTGCGACACACTTGCGCTTCTGTGTAGGGATACGGTAGTTCTATGGTTGCTGTTGTGTATAGTTTTTTTAAGTGGGCCTTTGTTTAGGTGGCTAAAATATTTGCTGGCCTCTGTACACAGCAATACATTGATTATATTTTGTATCAGGACTCCAGTCTGTTTTTTTAAACTGCGGGCATGCCGATTAATATCTACTGTAGTATCAGTATACACTGACTATGGATAAGTAGGCCACCTCATACAAACTCTACTTAAAAATATCCGAACTATCCCTTTAACTTAAAAGGTAGCCAGCTAAGCTATGGAGGCTGTCTCTAATGGCGATAAGACCTCCGATGCTCTGTACTAATTAAAAATTCACCAAAATCACCCAAAGCATGTAAAAACTATCTCAATTTCATAAGCCACAGCCAGCCGTGACCACAGCTTTGTGGGGTGTTGGAGAGGTGATGCTTTCTGGTTCCTCTAGAATGTTATCAAATGAGCCAATCAAAGATATCGTAGCAGAGAGCAAGTAGTATTGATTTGTTTAAAAGCTGTTCAATCTTTCTCATCTTCTTGTTTAGCAGAAAGCAAGTCAGGCAAGGGCCTGCAGGCTTTGAGTGTGCACATACCAGCACTCTGTGAGCAGCGCACACCTGACATATAATTCCTGTGCGTAACTCCACTGTTTACGCAAGCCACTGTTTTTTTCTCGGAAGTCTGAGTTCTCTGTCTGTGTGGCTGACATGCTCATCTCAACCTTTTTAGGTGTTCTCACCTCGCTGTACCCACACTCAACAATGCACCCAGTGAGTGCACATGCGACTCTGTCAAACTACAATGGTCAAATGATGAGGTAATGACATGTATTTGAATCTAAATAGCAAGGATCATTTATAGAATGTTTCAGATCTTAGATACAAATTGCTTCTACAGAAGAATAGTTGGTTGACTGATTGATAGTGTTTGTTAGTTGCAGTCTCATTTCAGTCTTTCTATACAATATAGCTAAGTTAAAATAATTCAATTTTCATTAATGTTTGTACTTACACACAATTACACTTCCAGCACATCACATGTTTTGTGATTCGGATGATGCAATTACTCTATGTTTTGGAAACGAAGACGAAATGTTCTAATTGCTGCGTGTGTAAGTAAAAGGGCTTTTTTTGTTTGTTTTAATCAATTGAAACTACAGCTCTAAATGCCTACTGTGCAATTACATTTGACAAAGAACTATACTTAGGCTTGGTAGATTTTCTTTTTCTGAATCAGAACACTGAGCACCTTGCCAGTTTGTCGTGCTTCTTTATTCTGTTCAGTTGAAGAGAATAGGTTTTTAGACTACTGTTTGATATTCACCACAAACAAGAACTGCCCAATCTGCATCCCTTACATTGAATATGTAAGTGACCTGAAAAAGCTCCCGTCTCGTCAGTGCTCCAGCAGCAATGGCACTGCTGGCAGACTGCTTGAAATTCCATCTAGAGGTTGGTCCCTCAGGATGAGCTTTATGCAGTGTACACCCACAGAGCTTCGGCTCTACTGGCTCTTTTGTCAAAGGTCTCTCTTAATCAAATAGACGCCATATATCCAGTCTCTCCATCCATATGTATGGAGTAATTTGATAAACGACTTCATAGCCTTGGCAAAATCACAACATGACATTTGAAATATACACACAGCGGATGCACTCATGGAGACACACACAAAACCCCCATTTGAAAGTCAGTTTCTACCTATTTCAGGCGATTATTTCAATCACAGTAAACGTAACAAATTATACTTATAAAAGAATGCAACTATTTCCTTTGAAGACAATTGTGTTTGTAAAGTGCTGTGAAGCAAGATCAAGTCTAATTGAAATTGTATCAATGTGAATCAGCTAATTTTTCAGCCGTGGCAGTGCAATCAATGATTTATGTTGCGTAACTGATGATGTTGCAAGCCTGTGCTATTAATCAACTTTCCATTATATTAGGCTTTAATGATTATATTTATTTTTGTCTAAATGGTCAAATATTGCAAATGAATTTCTCCCAAACCCAAAAAGTAGAGCTTAATGTGATGCTTGTTGTGTGTGTGTGTGTGTGTGTGTGTGTGTGTGTGTGTGTGTGAGAGTGAGAGTGGGTATAAGGCATAGCAGCAACACATATCTCTGTCACACAGTCAAATTGTGTGGACTCACATCTTTTAATCCAGTACCCACAAACAAGTAAAAACATCATATTTTAGGATTAAGATTTTGTTTTAGGGCTAAAGTTTAGATAACTGATCAGGGTTGGACATGCAACCATTATGACTCCAGAAAAGAAGTAAGAAATTGGTACTAATCAGTGCACTCACTGATTAGAATATTTGTTTGTAAACCTATTCCTCTTACTGTTTAGCATCTCTATAAAATATGTTTGGATGGATGTTGCAGTCATAAATCAAGTATTGGCATCATTGTGTCCTCCCATGATTCACTGCGTCAGGCTACAGAAACATCACCCATAATTACGCCTCCATAATTAAAAGTAAAACTCAGAACCTAAAATGAAGTTTTTAAGACTTAGAGAGAGAAGAGAGAGTGGATGTAGGTAGAGAAGAGTCAATGCATACATTAATCAAGATCCAAAGGGTATTCCAACCTGCTATCAATCTACAAAAAACTCCAGGTGGCCAGTGCACACGTTTCTGCGACTGTATTTGAAGCAACACCCTGACCATTTGCCAAAATAGTCATTATGGAAGTTAGAAATCATGCATATTTTCATAACAACTCAGTTACCTCATTTAAATATACTCTACAGTCCCACCCTGCCAGGCATTAAAGCCACATTTAAGGTTGTGTTACTATAGCTAAGTCTCCATTAGCCTTACTCCATCCTTTAGCAGTCCCACCAGTGCTACACATGCGGAGACCTCCACTTCCTGTAACCAGCTGATACACACTGTAATAATGCTAATGCAATCCAAACTGCAATGCCAACAGCAGATTAACGGGAGCTTCAGATGAGTCTGGTAAATCTTTATCCTTATCCTATGCCCTTAATCATTTGGTGTGCTGAACATTAGTTGGCTGGCTGGTGGACTACAGCTGCTGGCTGGATGGTTAGCTGATAGCAGCTGGAACACACAGTAAACTGGGCTAGTACTAAACCCTTCAAAATAAGTACTGGGCTAATTTATTTAAGTATTAATCTTGCAATTTCTGTTACAATACACGTTTCAGCTTTTTCCCAACATAACATGCTCTTAACTGATCTATATATAAATTGCAGGAACGTCTGTCTGTCTGTGTGTCTGTGTGTCTGTGTGCCTGTTATGCGCATATATCTCGAACCGTTAGTCTGATGGATTTCAAACTTGACAGGTGTCTTTTTATGGGCACGAGTAATTGCAATGCCAAGTTTGACGTTGTTTGGATTAGAAATGCAAAAGATATTGTTAAATACAAATCGGTAAAATAAACACACATTGGCTTTTGCCGCTCTTGCCGCTGGCCACTCCCCCTCTCACACTGCACACTGAGTGAGCACAGCGCAGGACCAGAGACAGAGAGGTGTTGAAGAAAACAGCAGAGCTTTAGCAGCTAAAATGTGAAATACATCTCAGACCCACAAAATTCAATTCAATTCAATTCAATTTTATTTATAGTATCAAATCATAACACAGGTTATCTCGAGACACTTTACAGATAGAGTAGGTCTAGACCACACTCTATAATTTACAAAGCCCCAACAATTACAATAAGTCCCTCAAGAGCAAACAGTGGCGACAGTGGCGAGGAAAAACTCCCTCTTGGGAAGAAACCTCGGACAGACCCAGGCTCTTGGTAGGCGGTGTCTGACGGGCCGGTTGGAGATGTGATGAACAGTGGCAATAATAGTCACATTAATAATGGAACAGTGACTTAAAATGGTAGTCGTAGTAGTTCATGTCATATCAGGGCGCTGCAGGGCGTTACAGGATGTAGCGTGGCCCAGCAGAGCATGGATGGACGTAGCGGGAAGCTGCAGGGTTCAGCAGGAAGCAGCATCACATTGCAGAGCACCGCTGAGCTCAGCAGGGAGTGCAGCAGGCCCATGGTTGGCCCTAGTTTTTCAGCATCGTTTTGAGACAGGATATTCCTAATTTTGGCAATGTTACGAAGATTAAAAAAGGCTGTTCTTGAGGTTTGTTTTAGATGGGCGTTAAAGGATACATCCTGATCAAAAATAACCCCTAGATTTCTGACAGTAGTGCTGGAGGCCAGGGCAATACCATACAGAGTAGCTATGTCTTTAGATAATGAGGTTCTGAGGTGTTTAGGGCCCAGGGCAATAACTTCAATTTAATTTAAATTATAGGTCATCCAGGATTTTATATCTTTAATGCACGCTTGAAGTTTAGCTAGCTGACTGGTTTCGTCTGGTTTGATTGACAAGTATAATTGGGTGTCATCCGCATAAGAGTGAAAGTTAATTGAGTGTTTCCTAATAATATTGCCTAGAGGAAGCATATATAAGGAGAATAGAATTGGTCCAAGCACTGAGCCTTGAGGAACGCCATGGCTAACTTTAGTGTACTTGGAGGATTTATCATTAACATTAACAAATTGAGATCGATCAGAGAAATAGGACTTAAACCAGTTTAGAGCAATTCCTTTAATGCCAACTAAGTGTTCCAATCTCTGTAACAGGATTGTATGGTCAATAGTGTCAAATGCAGCACTAAGATCAAGTAAAACAAGGATGGAGACAAGTCCTTTGTCTGCAGCAGTTAGAAGGTCATTAGTAATTTTCACTAGTGCCGTCTCTGTGCTATGATGCTTTCTAAATCCTGATTCAAAGTCATCAAATAAACTATTGCTATGTAGAAAATCACATAACTGATTAGCAACTACCTTCTCAAGGATCTTGGATAGAAAGGGAAGGTTAGATATAGGTCTATAGTTTGCTAAGACCTCAGGATCGAGGGTGGGTTTTTTCAGAAGAGGTTTTATCACAGCTATTTTAAATGACTGCGGTACATAACCTGTTAATAAGGACAGATTGATCATATTTAGTAATGAAGTGTTAACCATGGGTAACGCTTCTTTGAGTAGTCTCGTTGGGATGGGGTCTAAGAGACAGGTAGTTGGCTTAGCTGAGGATATCTTTAACATTAATTGTTGAAGGTCTATAGGATAAAAGCAGTCTAAGTATATGTCGAGACTAGTCGTTATTTCTAGCGACCCTGCATTTAAAGGTGAACCGTTAGAAGTTGAGGGCAAAAGGTGATGAATTTTATATCTAATTGTTGTAATTTTATCATTAAAGAAGCTCATGAAGTCATCACTACTCAGAGCTACAGGAATAGATGGCTCAGTAGAGCTTTGACTATCTGTCAGCCTGGCTACAGTGCTGAAAAGAAACCTTGGGTTGTTCTTATTTTCTTCTATTAGTGATGAGTAATAGTCTGATCTGGCCTTTCTTAGGGCCTTCCTATAGGTTTTGAGACTCTCTTGCCAATCCAAACGGGATTCTTCCACTTTTGTGGAACGCCACTTACTTTCGAGGTTTCGCGAGATTTGTTTTAATTTACGAGTTTGAGAGTGTTATACCAAGGTGCTAATTTCCTTTGCTTCATCATCTTCTTTTTCAGGGGAGCAACAGAGTCTAAGGTCGTTCGTAGGCTAGTCATAGCACCGTCTACAAATGTATCAATTTGAGAGGGACTGAGGTTAACATAAAGGTCCTCTGTTATGTTAAGGCATGACATAGAGTCAAATGCTGTTGGAATATCTTCCTTAAATTTAGCTATAACACTGTCAGATAGGCATCTAGTGTAGAAGCTTTTATCTAATTTAATATAGCCAGCACAAGGTCGAGGGTGTGGTTAAAACAGTGTGTCGCCTTGTGCACACTCTGACTGAAACCGATTGAATCCAATAATGAGTTGAAAGCAGTACTAAGGCTATCATTGTCAACATCCACATGGATATTAAAATCACCTACAATAAGTACTTTGTCTGATTTAAGGACTAAACATGATAGAAACTCTGAGAATTCAGATAAAAATTCAGAATACGGACCTGGAGCCCTGTAAATAACAACGAATATAATTGGCTGTAATGTTTTCCATTTTGGATGTTGAAGATTAAGAACAAGACTTTCAAACGAGTTATAATTTAATTTGGGTTTAGGAGTAATTAAAAGGCTTGAATCAAAGATGGCTGCAACTCCCCCTCCTCGGCCTGAGCCTCTAGGAATTTGAGTATTAATATGACTGGGAGGAGTGGCTTCATTTAGACAAACATAGTCTTCATGGCCCAGCCAGGTTTCAGTAAGACAAAATAAATCAATGTTATTATCTGATATCAACTCGTTTACCAATACTGCTTTAGAAGACAGAGATCTAATATTTAATAGTCCACACCTAATTTTCCTATTTTGTTGTATCGTTGCAGTCATTTTTATTCCAATTAGGTTAAGTATAGCGCATCTTTTGTTTACCTTTGATTTAACCCGAGTCGGGGGACAGACACCGTGCTTATTAGACTATGAGTGGGCGACTGCTCCAACGGAAGCACATAGGGGCGCGTAATACTGCACCTCTGATTACTAATATCAAAGTTGGGTTGTCATGGTTTATGCCGTCTCTCTCCATCAGACCAGGCTTTCCCCAGAACGCCCCCCAATTATTCACATAGCCCACATCATTAGCTGGGCACCACCCCGACAACCAGCGGTGGAAGGATGACGTACGGCTGTACATTTCATCATTGGTCAGGTTTGGCAGGGGTCCAGAGAAAACTACTGAGTCCGACATTGTCTCAATCACAAAATCACAAATGTGTGAAAAAAAATGAATAAAGAATAAAGAAACGACAATTCACGAATTTAAGGACGTTTCAGAATCCCACACATGCAAAGCACAACCAGCTACAGACAACAAGTGGCAGACAGAGCGTGATGCCACTTACTGTATAGGCAGGCTATCTATCTAATAAAGCAAGACGTACTATCTGTATGTATGTGTGTCTGTGTCTGGGGGCGTGTTTGAGGGAAAGGTAACCTGCACATCACACGCAGACACCACATGCACAACGCTTTACAACAGGGTGAGGGGGGCGGGGGTGTTACATCCTTTGACTCTTTTCCTGCTATTGTACTAAATTGATGTGAGCTGGCAGAACATAACGTAATCTCTGAGATTATTCCTTCACAGCGCTGTGCAATGCAAGAAAATCAATGTCTCTCGCTCTCGCTCTCTCTCTCTGCGTGCACACACACACACACGCACACAAACAGTCCGGTTCTGGTGTCGTTGATGAACGCAGATATGCGTTGATTAGCTCCAGGTAGTGCAGGAGTCGCAAATCATTGTACAAATAAATGGCCACTGCCATGAGTCCATGACGCTAATGTCTGATTACTCCACACTGTCATTGTGATATATTGTGATTACATTCTGAATCTGCCCCGTTCTCTGTTAGGTAAATACAGTAGTACAATGTCTTCCTCATGTAGACGTAGCCTACACTGTAAGTCAGTAGTAGCCTATACAGTGGAGTTGCATATTAAGTGGTTTGGGGTCCTTACGTAAGTAATTTTGGGGTACAATTTGGTTTTGAAGAATTCTACAAGCAGCAATACCACAGGCCAAGCAATCTCCCGTTCCAAACAGGCACATTTTCAACGGGCACTGTACTAGTAATTTCAATTTGAATGGATTTTAAAAAGTAAGTGCATATTAAGTTATTTTTGCTCTGATTAAGATGCATCAAGCATATGGTTACCAAATGTTAAAATACTCCACAAATGTCTGTAGTTAGATTATCCACTTTCAAAGCAGTTAAACATTTTTTAACCAAAATCTGAACTGCAGCTATTTCTTTAGCCTTGAGATGTATTAACATTGGAAATACAACAATTAGTATTATGGTGGAAAAAGTCTGCAAATATCCCCTAAAGCTGTTCTATGATGGCTATCATGATGGCGACAAGTTTGACAGAGATATACACATTTATGTATGGGAATAGTTCGACAATTTGGGAAATATTAGTGTTCTACAAAGAGTAGGGAGCAATAAGCAATAGCGTCAGATACCGACACACAAGGCACCCTTTAGGGTCTATATCATGGATATAAGACCTGGATACAGCGTTCGAGGCAATGCCCCGTTCAGTCCTAGAGAGTTGCTCAGTGGCACTATTAAGGCATTATGGTGTCAAAAATGCCCCAGATGATTGGCACAGCTTCCGTAATGTCAGTCATACTATTGTACTCAATGGATAAAATTCTGATAGTGAAACGAGTCATTTTGCGGGGGTTGTGACACTCAAAAGAAATGATCCACTGATTTACAGATGTCTTTTTTGTCATGTAAATCTATGGGAAAAAGTATTTTTATGCTAGAGGACATTACATGAAGGCCCAGGAGTTGCAATTCCACTGTTTGTCCACTAGGAGTGGGCAATACTGGGAATTTGGTATTGATCCGATACCAAGTAAATACAGGGCTAGAATCGCCGATACCAATACCGATACTTTGTACTTGTAACGTCACGATCATTGAATAATTTTGTGATTTTGCCACACAGGACAAAGATTTTAGGCAAATCTAAATGTTTTAATGTGTTTATGCAAATTGGTGGTGGCGAATTACTTTTTTGCACACATCACATGTGGCAGTGTTCGTATCAGCTGGAGTGAATAAACTCCACATAGTGCTTCTCTTTCTTTCCGCCATCATCACAGGCTTCTCTCACTGTTCTGACTCTCCGCTCTCCGCCTCCGGCAGAGCGGGGAGGGGAGAGAGAGAGAGAGGGGTGCGCTGTTTGCACACTGCGCACAGACTTGGAGAGACGCTGTGCTCGCATGAACTCTGAGAGAAACTGCAACAAAAGTATCGATCTCATCATGACAGTATCGATCCGATACCAATACTCATGTTGGTATCGATACTATCGATATTTAGATCGATACGCCCAGCCCTATTGTCCACTAAGTTCAATTTGCTTTAAAGCCCGGTGCACTTCCTGGGGGACTGGTCTAAATGGGACGCACCGGACAGAGCAACTGCTCAACCGTGGCGCTGTAAGATGACATAGGATAAAGAGCAACAATAGTAGAGAAGTATTTTTATTTTTTTAAATTTGTTCATTTTAGGCCTTTATTACATAGGACAGCTGAAGACAAGGGGGAGAGAGAGGGGGAATGACATACAGCAAAGGCGCAGGTTGGAATTGAACCCGCTGCAGCAAGGACTGAGCCTCTGCACATGGAGACAGGCTCAACTAGGTGAGCTACCCTAGCGTTGAAAAGTAACACCAAGGAGGTGCCCAGACATGATTCATTATGTCGATCATAATTGTTCATTCACACACCCTGGTGAGAGCAGTTTGGGTTTGCACAAAGACACTTTAACACTCTCCAGTTGTGTCATGGAAATTTTGTTATCCTCATACAACAAATTAAAACATGTGGAACTTTTCTGACATTTTAAAGTGTTGACATTTTCGTCACTAGAAGCAGGGGCAGGATATCGGTCTGTCATGGAACACTGTACCTCTATGAATCATTCTGCTCCTCTGACTGGCATGTAATGTGCTTCTGGGATGACTCATTTATGTGTAACAGACATCCCTAATGCTAGATTAGAGAACCGTGCCTTATCTAAAAGAACTCAAATGGAATAAAAAGCCTTCAAGTTAAATCATTCTGTCCCTGCGGGATACCCATCAAACCCTGTTATTTTTTATCATATATACTGACAGACTAGGAGATTATGTATAATTATGGAGATAAGAGAAATTAAAGGGCTCTGTTCTTATTGACCTGCCTAATGCAGTGGACAGAAATCTGGGTCCCTGAAAGCCTATTTGCGAGTGGCGTATGTGCATTATCGTGACATATTATGAGAGATGCTTTCAATCAGCATCTTTTTTATTTATTTATCTGGCAGCAGCTTGACTCCATGCAAATGAAATGAGCAACAGGCAAAACACATCATCTGGAACATGAAATAGAGTGCATGAAAGCTGGGATGGCAGTGATAGAAGATTTGTCATGCAATTTGATTAAAATGTTTTTTTTCTTCTCCAAATAGTCTCTGTAGTAAAACAGCATTTCTCTAATTTGACTGGCCTTTCAAGGAAATATGGGCTTAAGAACAAAACTGAATGGTAAGGGCACTCTGACACATCATTATTGGTTTAGTAATTTTGTTGATATAGTGCTGGTTTAGTGTATATCTAATTTTGTCAGCAATAATTCCAGCCCTTATATATGGAATACATTGTATTGCACAGTACATATAAGTAAAGGCACTCCATATTTGCAGGGTAAAGTCATTCATTATGCATGCTTTGTTCCCAACTGTTTACCTGGCACTATTTTATCTCACAGGGAGCCCAGATAAATGGAATATGAACGATTTGTATATATTCTATATTTTACGTGTCTGCAAAACACATACACAGCCTTTTCCAGCTGACTGATGAAGGCAGTTTCTTTTCAAAACAATTGTCAGTAAAAAGAAAACAATTGCCCTTGAATCATCTCATGCTATTGTCAGGGCTGACCCAAATTTTAGTTCGTTGCCATGGTAATCAACGCCAAAAATCAGTATTTGAATATTCTCTCTAGGCCCTGCAGGAAAGGAGGGAGGGCAACATAAAACAGTAAACATTCACTTTGCATTTAGGAATAGCCTCAGCTGATGTGGGTGCTAAAAATGCTGCAGGGGTGCAAGTAAACAGGGCATGTCTAAGTTTTCAATCACCACTTATTTTTTTTAACCTCTAAAATCTCTATTAACAGTCCCCTTTTACTACCATCTGTCATATCAAAATGAGACAATGCTATGAGTTGATGAAAATCCAGAAACACTCTGAGAGTTGTCAATTTTCACTGTACATACACTAAGAGCTTTGAGACCCAATTTAATCATATTGAGACGTGCACTAGTCCAATTGTCATGGATGTGGTCTGGTGTACTCTCAGAATTCAAATTATGTTATCATGCCTCCTAAAATCTGAAGAATTCTTGCCTGTTCCTGTACAAAATCAGAAACGGACGTTCATAACAAAGAGCATGTCTTGCTAAGTTGTAATGCTATTTAAACTGAGATAAAGTACTCCATTTGGACTAGATAGTGAATAAAAGGTGACGGGAACACAGCTTTTAAAGTCTTAAGAGAAACCTGGAGACACCCGTCTTAATGAGAAACACTGGCAGCAACTGGATCAGAAGACAAAGAGTTATTAAACAAAAGCAGTGTGTGCACTTTTGGATGAAACAGACTTGTTCCAAATTGGCCTGATTAGTTGTTACAATTAAATTATAATACAAATGGCTTAACACTTTATAATGTGATATATGACATTAGTTTCTTTGGATTTCCGACTAAAAGCTACATGAAGAGATACTGTATACTGCAACAGTAAAACAGACATGCAGACTTCACTTTGTAACCCAACTACAGTCAGATCTCCTCTGAATCAACAGCACTGAACTCGTTATTGTGTTCAAAGAGAACTACATCTGTGGGTAAATCTTCTCTTAAGATTGTGACTGTTTGAGCAAACGTAAGAAGCCATTTCAGTTTAAAATAAATATATAAATATAAAGTTTAATTGTGTTTGAATTGGATTTTGAAAAATAAACATTAATAAAGAATGAGTGCTTGGTGGTTGTGTACCAGTCCTTGTGTCGCCCATTATGTAGCTTGTTTTATTAGGAAATCATCTTAGATATAACTAACAAACTCTTTTTATGTTTATCTCAGCAGCAACAGATCCACCATTCCATCCATTCTCATGAATGGATTCGTATGATATCCTACAAAATTGCGGGTCACGTGACCGCCAGTCACACGACAGTTAAGTTTATCTGTCTTTACAGTTAAATGTAGCCAACAAAAGGTTGTTGATAGCCATGAGCACTTTGAGGTGACGGCCCTTTCAGCGGCCATTACAGTTAAGTTTAGCCAACAAAAAGTGACTGTCATGCCGCTACGACAGTTACGTTTAGGCATTAAAATGACTAATTAAGATTAGAAAAAGATTATAGTTTGGATTAAAACACTGCTCTCCTTAAAGGTCCCATGACATGGTGCTCTTTGGATGCTTTGATACAGACCTTAGTGGTCCCCTAATACTGTATCTGAAGTCTCTTTCCCGAAATTCAGCCTTGGTGCAGAATTACAGCCACTAGAGCCAGTCCCAGAATGAGCTTTCCTTAGTATGTGCCATTTCTGTGTCTGAAGCTATTGAGGAGGAGAGAGGGGGGGGGGCAAGGTGGAGAGTGAGGGTGTGGCCTTGACCAACTGCCACTTTGCTCGTTTGAAAGCCATGATGTCTCTCTCTCATGGGCGGGCCAAATTCTCTGGGTGGGCAAAGCAGAGAATGGGGAGGTCCTTATGACCTCATAAGGAGCAAGATTCCAGATCGGCCCATCTGAGCTTTCATTTTCTCAAAGGCAGGATACCCAGGGCTCAGTTTACACCTATCAGCACTTCTAGCCAGTGGGGGACCATGGGCAGGCTGGCAGAATGCATATTAATGTTAAAAAACCTCATAAAGTGAAAATTTCATGACATGGGACCTTTAAGTAGTACTCCCAGGACACAAACACGCATTTCCTGGTTGAAAGTCTTGTCTTTTCCCTGGGAGACGAACTCCACCCCATAGCTTTATAACCTACCTATCCACCCCAACATACACCCTAAATTCCTACATGGATCAGAGTGGTCTTAGACAGCAGCAGTCAATGTGATGCATACAGCAATACATACGTGGATTACATGTGAAATACAGTGCATTACCTATCATAGCTATATGAAAGAATGGTTCATGAGAACAGCGTGGTCCTTGTCACCCATCTCCTTGGATGGATGAAAGAGCACAGAATGGCTTTAAAGTGTTTAATCTAATTCTTTAAGTGACAGTCTAGAGTCTGTCACTTAAAGACCATTAGTTTGAATTCAGTGGGGGATGGCTGTCCTGCCTCTACCTCTTCATTTATAACTTTTAAGTGATGTTAGAAGCTGTCCGTGTGCAATGCAGAATAATTGCTAAGACCTGTCCTTGTTGCAAAAAGGTTCACAGGAAATCATACAGCTATTGCTTCTTTAGGTGTTTTTTTCCCTTCAACTGAAATGTATTGCTGTGACTGCAAGGTTTTGTGCTGGCCACTACCTGACCCAGATATGCCACGAGACATTCCTTCACAAGTTCATGGATGTTAACACAGTGAGACAACTTGTCCACATAATGATAGTTATGTTATTGTAACTCCAGATTCTATGAGTATAGCCATAGCCCCCTAAGAGCTGTTGCTATTGGGTTCATCCCTTTACGCATGCGCAGTCGTGAAGATTTCTTTCGCACCCTTTCCCTCAGCAAGGGCCTCTATTATGTCCGCAGATACTGTATATTACAGGTGCAGAACCCAACATCAGCATTTTTCTTCAGCCAATGTTAGTGAAGCAGGTGGCCCGCATCTTAGGGGGCTATGCCTATACTCATAGAATCTGGAGTTACAATAATGTAACTATCGTTCTATTTCGTAAGATCTGTTGCTATTGGGTTAAGGGCAAAGCTGATGTAGTCAATGCCACCTGCGACACAGGGTCCACAAGCAGAACATAGACTAATTCCTCTTCTTATTTGCAAGTCAGTGTATCAAATAATATTTTATTCTGATAAAAACTTGTCATGATTATGAATTGGCCTAATACTGTATTGTAAGGCCCATGTCATGATTGTGAGAGTGCTTTAATAATGATAAAATTAATATCATGATTAATAACTCACAGCCACCCAGTGCAGGAGGGATGGAGACAGCAGAAAAAAACACACATCCAACAGCCCATCATTTGCCATTGAGTGAGGATAGGACCGAGTGGGTCATGGAGGACTTGGACAAATCATGCATGGGGATGCCCAGGAAGCCGCTGCGCAGATGTCGGCTATCGTCATGCCCCTAAATGTGGGGGAGAGGAGAAACTGGCCATCTCCCTCCCACCACCTGTGATTCGCACATGCCTCCCCAGCCAGTGAAGGACGCATCTGTGTACACTGTTACGTGTGACGTCACTCCCCCCAGGGGAACCCTGGATGACAGGGTCCGGGAGTTTCCCCAATACGTCAGGTCTGACTGTAGAGAAGGAGGAATGGTCAGCATCAGCCACTTGTGGCGTATCGGGTCGAGGTGCAGTCGACAGAACCATCTCTGAATCTTTCTGGAGGAGACCCAGGGGAACCACCACGTGACTAGCAGACATCATGCCCAGGAGACACATCACAGACAGCGCCAACACTGTTGCGTGTGGCGTGATGCGTGACAGCAGAGAGCTCAGTGTGTCCAGCCTTAGCACTAACAGTTTGGCTCTCATGACGGTTGAGTTTATGTCCACACCCAGATAAACTATTGTCTGTGTGGGGACCAGTGAGCTCTTTGCCAGTTTATGGCGAAGCCCAGTGTCTGCAAGTGCTGCACGACTTCCATGGTGTGGATCGCAGCCTTCTCCTGGGAGAGAGCCATAATGCTTAAATCGTCCAGATAAAAAAGGACTCTGATGCCTTTTCTGTGTAACGGCTGAAGCGGGGTCTCCATGCATTTGGAGAACGCGCGAGGGGCTAGAGAGTAGCTGAATGGCAGCTGGTTGTACTGGAAATGAGCCCCTTGAAAAGAGAAGCTCAGGGATTTCCTGTGTTTGGGGATAACTGAGATGTGAAAATACGTATCTCTCAGATGCACGGAAGTGAACCACTCGTGGTGACGCACACATTCCAATACGTGTCTGATTGTCAGCATGTGGAAGGGGCACTCCATGATGAACCAGTTGAATTGAGACAGGTCGAGAATGGGTTGTATTCCGCCCGTCTTTTTTTCGTTGTGAAAAAGTAGCGGGAGTAGAAGCCGCCGTTCTCCTCCCCTGGAGGGACGCGGGAAATTGCATGCTTTGCCAGCAGCTCCTCTGGCTCTGATGTCACCTGAGATAACATAGTTGTCTCCAACACGCAGGCAAAGCGAGGTGGGGGGGTGGCAAACTGGAGCGTGTAGCCCTTTGTGATCAACTTTGATACTAACTTTGGTACAGCTGAGTGGACGCTTGCTCCCGCTGTCTACATAGCGAGAGAGTGTGAGGGAACGACTCAATTCAATGGGAACAAAAGCTGCTTGGTTGAGGGGAAACTGCTCTTTAAAAGGGCTGTTGTTCTTCCAGCTCTCAACCGGGATGAGACAAACGTTCCCGCGCACCGTCATTGCCATCGCCGCTGCTTGTGGGGTGGCTTGGGGGGTGGGTTGGTCTAGGTGGGGGCCGCCCGCATGGTCTTCCGGGCCCGTGGAGCCTGCTGGGAAGATGGGACAGGCTGCTGCTGCGGGGGAGGAGTGCGGGGCGGAGGAGTGGAAGCCAAATAGCCCACCAGGGGGCTATGGGGCCGTCCAGCAGCTCACGTCTGATCTTAGTGGGTAGCTGAGACATATGCAGCCAGATGTTACACTGGGCCACAGTTTGCCACGCCATATTCCTGGACAGCACCACCGTGGAAGCCGTCATGAGGGTCAGAACAGCGGTCATGGCCTTGCCAATCTCCGTAGCTAGCTCCGGGGGAAGTGCCCCCGGCGTGGTGGCCATGGCGGAAACAGCAGACGCCAACAGAGCAATGTTGTTTTGTGCTGCGAGGCCCTGGGCTACACACTGGTGCGAGCGGTCAGTGACCTGAGCACAGACTTGGTCCAGGGGGGACGGAGGAGTGGGCTTCTGGTGGCCGAAAAAGGTGGCCTTCGGGAGCATGATGGATGCCAAGCTCTGTTCCAGAGGCAGGACCGGCGGGAAGCTCGACTCTGTGTCGCCGTGAACCCTGGTAAAAGGCGCGTAGCGGGAAACCAGAGCCTTTTGCTTCCCGGGGGGGGGGGCGAAAGCCTCTTCCACAAACGGCTGAAGCTCTGAAAAGCGTGGCCATAGTGGAGCTTGCTTGGACGGCAGCTCCTGAACGTACACATCCACACTCACGAGGCTGCGAGCAGGGGATGGTAGCTCAGCCAGCATCGCTATGCCTCTCAGGTCCGGCAGGTCAAAGAAGAAGGCCTTAGTGGTGGAGAGGGGAGCCGCTTGTGGCAGAGGGGAAGACCGCCGAGGCGATGCCCCTGGCCGCTCCGGAAAGGGGGAGAACCGTAGTGGCAGGATGTCGTCACCTGTCTCGAGCTCCAGTCCTCCCAGAGGGGAGGAGGGAGAGCCGGCGAGAGAACCGTCTTCTGGGGGATCGAGTCAGCAGACTCATGCCCATCGAAGATGTCCTCCTCCGGCAGATCCAGGGTGTCTCCGGGGTCCTGTCGGTCCGCCCAGCTGCCGTCACCCTCACCGTCAACCCGGAGCGCCAGAAAAGCGTCCGCCCGCCGTTTGAGCTCTTTAGTTGGCAAGTGAGCGCAGAACTGGCAGGAGGCCTGAGGAGTGAGTGCCATCCCGGCGTTAACGGGACCGAGGCAGGCCTCGCAGCTCGGGCAGCAGGCGAACACCACTGGAGGTGGAAGTCTTCATACTGCTTGACGCTGAAGAAAAAGTGGGAGCAGAGATACAGTTCTGCACCTGTAATATATAGTATCTGCGGACATAATAGAGGCCCTTGCTGAGGGAAAGGGCGCGAAAGAAATCTTCACGAATGTGCATGTGTGAAGCGATGAACCCAATAGCAACAGTTCTTAGGGGGCGAAGCGTATACGAAATAGAACATTTAATAAGCGTGTTTGACAAAGGCTTCCAAATGAATAGCATAACTTTGGTTATTGTGATTCGTATAGGATATTTAACATGCAATGCTTGCTGCCATAAAGCTAAATATGCAAAGAACACAAACACAGAAATCTTTTGAATCTAGTTTGTGACCCAAGTACTGACTTTGTATGCCCTTACACAAAAACAGGACACTGGGAGGTGGACAAAAGTGGCAGACATGCCTGAAATCAGGAAATGTTTTTATTTTTTTTACACATTTAAAATTCAATTCAATTTTATTTATAGTATCAAATCATAACAAGAGTTATCTCAAGACACTTTACAGATAGAGTAGTTCTAGACCACACTCTATAATTTTCCACAATTTCAGTAATTCCCCAAGAGCAAGCAGTGCGACCAGTGCGACAGTGGCGAGGAAAAACTTCCTTTTAAGCTGCTTACACACCAACCAGACGGCCAACCGTCAGCAGAAAAGACTGATCAGTCTCCCAGAGTTTGTCAAAAAAATGCCTCAGAACACAATGAAGAGACGAGACGTAATACGTCTCCATAACAGCAGGTGGCGCTAATCTGTATCGTTGCCCAAAACATTATTGGACGAATGCGTCACATGGGTCTGTTTTCTCCAGAAATTCAAAGACAGACTGTCATGACTGACCTCGCCAGACTGTCCAACGGCTGATCGTTGGCTCTATGTGTCCGGGCCTTTAGGCAGAAACCTTGAGTGATGAGGAAAACTTCCTTTTAGGGAGAAAACACGGACAGACCCAGGCTCTTAGTAGGCGGTGTCTGACGGTGCCGGTTGGGGGTATGATAAATAGTGGCAATTATAGTCACAATAAAGATATTGGAACTATGACTAGAGTTGTAGTAGTTCATGGCATAGCAGGGCGTAGCAGGGCACTGCAGGGCAGAGCAGGGCACTGCAGGGTGTAGCAGGGCACTGCAGGGCATAAAAGATGTGCAATATTTGATTTTGTTTTATTTTAAGAGATCCTTTTTTAAATTTTTTAATCGTGTAGTATTATTCAAAAAGGAATATCTAAACTTAGAAATCCACTCTCTCAAATTCATCCCCCTGAAGTCTCAGGGGAAAAAAAACGTTTAACTTTAGTTATTTAGTCATTCTGCCATTGTAAATTGTCAACTTTATTGTCAGCTTCAACTGCAGCATCGAGCTAGCTAGTGTGCATGAACAAAGGCATAAATCAGAAGACTCTGCCAATCAAGGATGGCTTTTTGAACATCAAACTTATTTTACTTTTACTTTTCACACACAAACACCAACAGACACAACCTAAATGTAAAAACACCACATGGCAACTCTTTAGAAAATCTAAAACACAAAAGGCACACAGTAGTCCTGATCCAAGAAAGCTGATTTCCAACCTTGACTGGATTGACTGTCAGTTATCTGTGGGCTGGGATGAATACAAGTCTAAACAGAATGGCCAATCAAAGGTGATTTGTATCAGCTGCAACCAGGGTTGAGAGGATAGATCAGGTGTCTGATATCTGCCACCAGTTTTGTGTTCCTCTCTGTTCCACACAAATATGTGACAGCCCACCCTCCCTGAAACCCCTTTTATAGAAAAGCTGGAATGGGGGTGAAAAGGAATGAGGTCAAGGGGGGGTTAAGAGGAGTGAGGGATTGTAGAGAGACATAAACCCAAGACGCAGACGGCTTTTTATCCAATCCATGTCCAAGGCATAGTCCCCTTTCACCCAACAACCTCCTTCTGTAAAGCTTCCATCCCTCCCACCTTTACCCACCCTATTTGCTGTCCTTAACCCCTCCTTTCTCCGGGGAATCCATTCAGCTCAGCAGCAGCAGCATGAATACAAGGATGTGCTGTGGTGGCCACTCAAAGTACGTCATTTACATGTGTAGGGAGCACCCATCCGCAAGATGCAGCCATTAGGGCCCTGTGAAAAAGGAAACATAAGAGCTGTCCGATATTTCATGCCTCATTGGAGCCTTGGAATGACTGAAAGGAGTTATTTCAAACTCTGTAATGCTGAAAAGAGATCCTTGGGCATCTCTTTATATGAATAATATGTGTGTTTAGGGTAGTCACTGATAAAAGGAGGGTGTGTTTGAATGCCTGCCTAATAAAGCAGTTGGATGGTGTAATAAAAGGATGGTTGCACATCACTTACTGGTGCCCAAATTTCAAGGCACAGTTTGATGGAAACAACATTGCATTAAAGGGGTGATAGAATGATTATAGAATGATTTGACCTATTCAGAAGACAATATTTATAAGGAGTAGCCTATGTAAATATTGGAGCGTGACAAAGATAGACTAGAGCCAAATAAGGAGGAGCCACCGAGTTGATATCAACTCGGTGGTTCGTTGAGATTTGCCTGTTTTCAGAGGCTTCAAATTCAAATTGTGAGATTTGCAGAGGAAAGAGGTGTCAATGGGATTTTGTGGTTCTATGCATGTCCTATTTACCCACCAAACTGTTGTTTTTCAACTATGACAAGGTAAAATCGGTTTTGCATTCTATCACCCCATTAAGTGGTTCTGTTTGTGGATACATTCTGCATTCGGGAGTAATTTGATTATTTAGTACATATAGACATATTTATACACAAGGTTGTAAATGGGCCAGAACACAATGGATCGCAGCTCTAGCAGTGAAAGTCAAGACGGAATGACACTCTTACATTTTCAAATCAAATCAAGAGCAGGGTTGATTTTTTTTATTTTAAAAGCTGGATTACACTGCAAAGTGTGAATACATTGATACATATATTTATTTCTTAATAAACATACCCCAGATCTAGCTTATAGAGCCAAACTGAAGACATGGTGGTGGTTTTTCCTCACTCTTCTGTATGCAGTATTTACTGTACAGTGACTGCCCTGTACTGTTTCTTATGTTGCCTTTAGCTCTTATTTACAATTCTTTCTTTTACTGGATGTACTGAGTGCTCACCCAGGATTGATACAATTGCAAATTGTGTTTTATTTCCATATACTGTACCTCTTGCCATTGTCTGGTCTTATATTTCCATTTGCTGCTATGGCAACATTGCTGAACTAAATTAATAACATCAAACAATCCCCAACTGGCTTATTGAGCCCATGAACCAAAGTCCCTTAAGAGTTCTGCACTTGAGTGGCACCTTAGAAATTAACTTTATGTCTCTATATCTGCCGCTGTGAATACTACGGTCATCCATACTCTAAGTGAAGGTTGATGTGAAAACCAACAGCATAACATTAGTTAATTTTATTTTCAGTGCTGCTGCCTGATCAGCCAACAAACGACAAACAGCAGGGGTTCTTGCATGTGAGTGCAGGCTGCTCTCGTACATATAGCTACGAAAAGTAATGCACTGAAATCCATATGTACTTTGTAGTGTCGCGTCCCGGAAGAAGTGAAGGGGTAACACAAGACTTTCACCCAGGAAATGGACGTTCATGTCACAGGAATACTGCATAAGGGGACCGTTTTTTTAATCCAAACAACAAACTTGTTTCTAATCGTCGTTTTGGTGCCTAAACTTAACTGCCATCGCCACATGACAGTCAACCATTGTCAGCTAAACTTTCACGTCCGTCCCTTCACGGTGTCCTGTACCCGTTTCCCTGTACCTGGCTAACAACGATCTTTTCTCGCCAGCTTAACTGTCATGTGTAGGGTTGGGTACCGAAACCCGGTTCCACTATGGTACCGGTTCCTACGCAAACGGTAGTATTCGGACCGGATTAGAACGCAATTTCGGTTCCGACTGAAATATTTTCCCTCTGTTGCTCTGGACAGCGGCAGCCTCTTTTTTTTTCTTTTTTTCTCCCTTTTCTGCCAAGTGGCACACGTGCCCGCTCGCGGTGTGAAGCGTGTGTACGCGCTATTCCCCCGACATGCACTCTACAATCCCTGCTGATTGACGCCTTTTTGTACACGCTCTGAAACGGACGTAAAAATATCCCACTTTCTCTGTAGTCTACCGTTAGCTAGCTACCGTAAATGTAGGCTACTTTTAAAATGGCATATTTTCCCTCTGGGCTCACCAAAACGGACGTGAAAGCATATTAACCATTCACTGACTGCACGTGATCGCTAGTAAACATATTACACTTGCTCTGCTAGTCTATCGTTCAGGACAGTAGCCTGTAGCCTGGTGGTGGGGGAAGCGAGACAGCCTCCCCAAATTGTCTGCCCTTTCAAACTCATACCTGTGTGTGTGTGTACAGACCTCTTGGACACCACCTGAGAGAGTTTTCTCCTGGGCAGGACATGCCATTAGTCAGGAGAGGTGTCCTATCTTGCCAGAGAAGGCAAATATGGTCACTTTTCTGCAAAAGAACGGCTAAAGTTTGAAGCTGGTTGGCATACCAACTCAACATTTATTTTGTTGTTACTTGTTAATAGTGTAACTGTTATTTGTTAAATTATTGTAGCTGTGTGTTAGGTGACTTAGGTTTACTTATTACATATTTAAGTACTTTAAAACATTAATATATTGTTAAATTTAAATAATTTTCAATAAAAAAAAACTCCATAAAAAGCCTTTCTTTTATGTCATTTTTCAGTTTTTCAAGAATCGGTTTAGGAATCGTTTAGGAATCGTAATCGTTTTAAAAGTACCGGTTCGGCATTGGAATCGTAAAAATCCAAACGGTACCCAACCCTAGTCATGTGGAAGTTTGGCTGAACTTCGTCACGTGATCGGCTGCCGGGCTTCTGTAAATTGCTAAAAGTTACTTTTCAATCTTGGTTCAGGTGTGTTAATACTATACTATACTATACTATAACAAATACTTTTTGTTAACATTCAGAGGAATTCTACACCCAACGATGAAACACTGCACTGTTTTTGTCAACATTAATAAGATATGGCTATAAAAATATACATATGACTATACATGTTTATCTTTTAAGGTTTTTAGGTGGTAATTTGGAAAGAAGGAAAGCAGCAGGTTTTGGGCTTGCTGGAGTGTGATAAACATTTTCACAGTGTTTTCTTTTAATGTTATTTTTAAGCACGTGAGTTCCTGTTTTTCTACAAGTACAAATCCTCTGAGACTTTGCTTGGCATTTTTTGTAGGCAGGCAGTTTAACGTATTGTTTTAGATGTTCCACTCTAGATGTCTCAGGGATTGAAATACATCATCTGTCATGGCCGTAGAGTTACACTTGATGCTCAGCATGTCTGCGTGCTTTGATGGATAAAAACAAAATCATGCATCAGCTTTTTTCAAACAACTTTGGAATCTCTCCACTGCACTCCTGAAGCTTTATCAACTCCCACACACACTGTGTCACTTTAATTTTTCCACCTGCTTTCAGTCCCTGTTACTTTGTGCATACTGCACTGTACCTTCGGGGCCAGTTTACATCAAACATTCACAGCTAGATGATTTTAAAGTGTCAACCGCTTGCAAATAAATGCTACATTTGGTCTTGAACTTGGAATTAGTTCATTTAGGTTGAAGGTGCAGCATTTTATTGTGTCTCTAACAACCGCACAAAAGAGGAGAGATTTTGAACTTGCATATTTTATGTAATATTTATCTGTAAATAACAAATAATCATGGCAGTGACAGTGTGTTGCTTTCTGCAGCTGCTATTTGTATTGTTGCTGAAATGTCACAAAAGCAAAAAGCCATGGAGGTCAAGGATTTTGAGATGTAAATACACAGATACACAAATATGCTGCAAAGTGAAAACTGGAGATGGTGCATCTTTTATTAATTTCCACTAGAATAGTTGTCTTGGAGAGCTTTTGTCAGTCTTAATATTCAATTTCAATTACATTCTATTTTATGTATAGTGTCAAATCATAACAGAAGTTATCTCAGGACACTTTATAGATAGAGTAGTTCTAGACCACACTCACACACATTTACAAAGACCCCAAGAGCATGCATTTGGTGCAACATTGGCGAGGAAAAACTTCCTTTAAACAGGCACAAACCTCGGACAGAACCAGTCTCTTGGTGGGCAGCCATCTGCCGCTGCCATTTGGAATACAGAGACACTGATACAGATATACAGAAATTAGATTCATAATAATTATAGCAGTTGGTATGATGAACAGTGCTAATTATAGGATAGTAAGGATAATAGAACTATGACTCGAAATAATAGTTGTAGGCTAGCAGTGCATGGGGTAGCAGGGCGTCGAGCAGGACCATGGCAGCAGCTGCAACCACAATCCAGATGCCACCACAGTCCAAGGAAATATGCGAGGCGAGAAAGCATAAGGACTCTGGGTAAGATGCTCCCCGGAACTAAGTTCGTAACAAGCATTAATGGGACATGAATGAATGAAATCGTTGTTAAAGAAAAGTATCCAACCACATAAGTGTATTCCTCCTGCCCTTCAGGGTCACTTTGTCTTACTCTGTTTTGGTTGACCTTCTGCTTCCATTCCTATCCCTGTCCTTTTCTTCCTCTATAATATCTTTCAGCTCATCATTCACCCCCACAGATCTTCCTCTCAACTGCTGCAGCAGCATCCTGGTAAAATGATCATGATAAAAATAGCAACAAATTACATTTGAGAGCTTTTTCTTCAATACCCTACCCAAAGACAGTGAAAGGGGACTGTAAGGAGAAGGATTTGAGTAAAAGTGGAATTTTTCTAACTGCCTCAGTGCTTTAGATGGCAAATGTGTCGATCATTCTCTATCGTGCTCTGGCTTTTGTTCTGTTATATCCCTTCTGCCAAAAGTCAATGTAAGCACACATATGTAGGTGCAGTTCAGACTACTGACTGAAAATACATTCTTCTCATGTCCACCAGTAGCTGCAGGAAACGTTTGAGTTGTGTAGTCAAATCATCAGACTGAAAGAGTGGAATGATTTAAAAAAGAAGAATCTCAAA
Source organism: Perca fluviatilis (assembly GCF_010015445.1). Taxonomy (NCBI): domain Eukaryota; kingdom Metazoa; phylum Chordata; class Actinopteri; order Perciformes; family Percidae; genus Perca; species Perca fluviatilis. The sequence goes on from NC_053114.1 coordinate 13,443,653, forward strand.
ACATTTCCCTAAGGTTATTCACTCATTTATTTTCTTGTAACATTTACTGTGAAAATTGATCACATCAAAAATTTTAAATTTAGTCTCAGATTTATATTAGTAAAATAAAATTTTAATTATCAGTTTTAAAAAATGAAGAGAAAATGTTTATGGTATACGAGTCCTGATTTAGGCAAGTTATATAAATTCACAGTGAATGAAGTAAATGTTTTTCTAAGTCAAACTATTTCTGTGTGTATATGTGTATGAACGTGTACATATAGAAGATGAAAAGAGTTATAGTGCACGGTGGATATAGAGCAGTACGGAAGCCGAGCAGTGCGTTTTAGTCATCTGACAAAAAATGTCCCTACTTAATTAGTGCAGCTTTAGGTTAGATCAGTGACATCAATTTCAATGTAACTTTAAGAAACAACGTGCAAGAAATAGAACTGTGTTGAGTGACCAAAAGGTAGAGCACAATAGTTTTTATTTTTTTTATTTTATTTTTTGTATTTTACCTTTACTGGACAGTTTGACAGTGAGGTAGACAAAAACAGGGAAAGAGGGGTCTGTGTGTCAAAATAGCCCAAAACCTCAAAATTGTAAAATTATGTCTTTGACTGTAGTGTGTTGTGTGTGATGCAGAATACAATATGGAAGTCAAAGATAAATACCAACACCTTTTCATACTTGAATTTGTATTTTTGAAGTATTTTTTAAAGTCACATCTATCGTGACTTGAAGTTGAGTATGTATGCACATTTAGCACAGTAACACTTAAGCTAAATGACTAGTGCTGTCAAACGATTAAAATATTTAATCGCGATTAATCGCATTAATGTCATAGTTAACTCGCAATTAATCGCATATTTTTATATATTCCAAATGTCCCTTGATTTCTTTTTGTCCCATTATTTTTTTCTCATTTTAATGCTCTTATCAACATGGAAAAGTGGATCGGCTTGCTTTGTGCTTTTGTCGCCTGGCTTTGACGAGGGGGCTGAGAATTGGCATCATCTGTGTGCTTGGCCATCAAGTGGTATTTCAGACTGGATGTGCTGTGATGATAGCTCAGTTCACAACGACAAAACACAAAGATCACTTTGCTCTTTTCAATGGAACCATTTGGCAACTTTTTAAAAGTAAACTTTCCATTCAGAATTTTACAACGCTCGCCATCCACTCAAAACATAACGTTAGCCTACTACTCTTTGGCCGGCTCGCAAGCCCAAACAAGTGTGTGCGATGTGCCTGTTGTTTTGTTTCCGGTCTAGCTAGATCCTGTGTGGTGTTGTAGTTTTTTTTTTAACGTGACTAGTTGTTGCAACAGCATGTGAAAAAAACTACAAAGTTTGCTAGGCTAAAAAGAATGTTAATCTCCCGATAAAAAAATTGACGCCGTTAAAATGGGTTTACGTTAACGCTGTTAATAACGCGTTTAAATGACAGCACTATAAATGACTCATCTTTATTTTCTAAACAGACAGTTGAACATACACCACATTCTCCTGCTATTTTGTGTGAGCTGTGACCTTAAGTTTCTGGCTTGTAGCCCTCTGAGCGAGAGGAGTGTGTGGGAGCTGTTTCCACCCCCGGTGGGAGGAAATACTTAAATTTGGTGCCAACTCCTCACAGATGCCCTCTCTCCCTCCTTCTCTTCATCATGACTAGCATCTCAGGCTTCTCTGAAAGCTGTACTGTCAGATATGGACTCAGGGGTCATTGGAGGCTTCAGGGCATCTCCACTGTAGGAATTCAGAGAGCCTTGAAAAGGCAGCTGGCCAAATAAATCCAACAAACCTACAGTGGGGCAAAAAAGTATTTAGTCAGCCACCAATTGTGCAAGTTCTCCCACTTAAAAAGATGAGAGATTTTTTTGAGTTAATTGGTAAATTCCTCGGTTAAATAAGTATTTGGTCAACTACAAACAAGCAAGATTTCTGGCTCTCACAGACCTGTAACATCTTCTTTAAGAGGCTCCTCTGTCCTCCACTCGTTACCTGTATTAATGCCACCTGTTTGAACTTGTTATCAGTATAAAAGACACCTGTCCACAAACAGTCACACTCCAAGCTCCACTATGGTCAAGACCAAAGAGCTGTGAAAGGACACCAGAAACAAAATTGTAGATCTGCACCAGGCTGGGAAGACTGAATCTGCAATAGGTAAGCAGCTTGGTGAGAGAGAGCTTGGTAAGATCTCACCTCGTGGGGTCAAAATGATCACAAGAACGGTGAGCAAAAATCCCAGAACCACACGGGGGGACCTAGTGAATGACCTGCAGAGAGCTGGGACCAAAGTAACAAAGGCTACCATCAGTAACACACTATGCCGCCAGGGACTCAAATCCTGCGTGTCCCCCTGCTTAAGCCAGTACATGTCCAGGCCCGTCTGAAGTTTGGGGCCATGTATTGTGAGATTTTTAGTGAAAACCTCCTTCCATCAGCAAGGGCATTAAAGATGAAACGTGGCTGGGTCTTTCAGCATGACAATGATCCCAAAGACACCACCTGGGCAACGAAGGAGTGGCTTCGTAAGAAGCATTTCAAGGTCCTGGAGTGGCCTAGCCAGTCTCCAGATCTCAACCCCATAGAAAATCTTTGGAGGGAGTTGAAAGTCCGTGTTGCCCAGCGACAGCCTCAAAACATCACTGCTCTAGAGGAGATCTGCATAAAGGAATGGGCCAAAATACCAGCAACAGTGTGTGAAAACCTTGTGAAGACTTACAGAAAACATTTGACCTCTGTCATTGCCAACAAAGGGTATATAACAAAGTATTGAGATGAACTTTTGTTATTGACCAAATACTTATTTTCCACCATAATTTGCAAATAAATTCATTAAAAATCCTGCAATGTGATTTTCTGGATTTTCTTTTCTCTTTTTGTCTCTCATAGTTGAAGTGTACCTATGATGAAAATTACAGGCCTCTCTCATCTTTTTAAGTGGGAGAACTTGCACAATTGGTGGCTGACCAAATACTTTTTTGCCCCACTGTATATTATTATTGATATTGATCTTCACTTGAGAAGGTGTTCTGTCTCCATTTCTGGCTTTCAGTGATAAGGAAAATTTTATTTAAAAAATGTCTTCTGTAGAATAGTGCTGTGGTCACCTGCTTTAACATGAGATTATGACAGCTACTTCTACACAGTATGTTACTGTTTACATGTCAATTCTTTCACTCAGTAAATTGCCTTTTCCTGGGTCACGAGATTGTAATGAGATTGGTGAGAATAGATGAGCAGAAATGTCCATACAATTATGTAAATGGTGCTGGAAGATCCTGAAATGGATAAGCCAACACTCAACATTCATACGTAAATGTAATTATAGGTTGATTTCCAAAGACTCCCAAAACGACACATACAACTGTTATATTTACTGCGGCATGGTGGCGATTTAAGAACGTTTCTCAAACTATTTGTAGTAGGACACAAACTCAACACAACTTCCATTTAACTCATTTTCACAATGAGATATATCAGGGAATGTCCCAGCAGATACCAGTTACCAAACAGTCTTGCATAATTATACAGTTTAGATTGCTTATAGTGATTGTTTCCTTGACCAGCACATCATGGAATTAATAGCAGAATTTATATAACTTCTAAATCTTTTTTGGTGAGATACAGATAACTTAGCTGACTGCAACTCCCTGAATAGCCATAGCAGACACCATTTGAAATATATTTTCCCAACTCACACGGAACCCCAGAGTCCTTCTCAGGAGATGTCACTTCAGTGCTTAAAGTTGGATTTTGACATTGTTGTTGAAGGAAATGGCGGCTGAGCTACGTTTATTGTATCTGCTTGTCAATCAAATACTGTTACAAAGGGTTAATTGGATGAGACAGCTTCTTTTAGGGAAGTGTATTCAGCACGAGCTAAGAAGATGCTTTGAAGAATGTGACCTTGTCAGCAGCAGCAGCAGAGAATGATGAATGATGGATTGCTGTGACATGCGAGGCCCTCAGGATCGTCGAAGCTCAAGTCAAGTCGCTGCTTATTCAGAAATGGTGTGCAGGCCCTTGCTTTGCACACAGCCCAATGTGCGTCGTGGATGTTATTTGTCTTGAATGTGTACGTGTGCGTGTGTGTGTGTGTGTGTGTGCCTTTGTGGTTCTGTATAAGCGTCTAGCCTGCAGAGGAGGCTGATCTGATCCTCGAGAATATCCTCTGTGACAGCACATCACCACTAGCCTCTCTCTCTTCTGACATCCCCCTCTCATTACTGCACTGCAACTCTTTGACTGTTCATTTATTGTGTTTTGTCTTAGTCCATGTCTTGAAAAGGGATGATGTAACAACCCATGAGCTTTGCGAATTTGGAATCTTAGCAATGGTAGTGATGGAGAAATTTGGTGCATGGACCGAAAGGAGTGGAAAAACAACCAGATTAATAGGTTGTTATGCATTTGTATTTAATTCTTTTATAACTCTGATTGGGTATTACTTTCATCCTATGATGAAATTATTGCCTGGAGGTGGCAATGATTTCCAGGATGCTAATTTTCAGAGAAGTACAGGCTGAGTTGTCAATAATAATTGAGCTGCAGTGCATAAAATGCTCTTTTAATGTGTTCTGTGCAACTGTGTAAACTAAACAAAAGCCTCCCAAATGAAAATGAAGCAAATGATTACTGACTTGAAATCATGGCATCTTCACTGGCAACATTTTGTCTTCTTGTACCACACAGACGTTGTAGGGGCATGGTTGGGGTCAGTGGGTGTTGCATGTTCACATCTATGATTTAAACTATCAAAGCACTGTGGTTAATATTGGGGACAAGATTGTTGTTTTAGTTCAACAATATAAAAGTAAAAAAGGGTCTGTCGTGTGTCAGTGTTGACTTTTTCAAAAGTGTAGGCCAGACAACAATCTAACCATGAAGATGTAAATTGTGCTGTATTTGCTATGAGTTGATACTGTAGGGAAAGCGTGGGAATGATAACTTTCGTTGGAACATTTTGCAACGTGCAGATACGTTATGTTATCTTTCCTCATTATTTTGATAAAGCTGTGTAATTCAGATGGCATTTTACTTTTAAAAAAATAGTTTAATCTATAAATGTAAAAAATAGAATAGTGTAATAGTTTCCGTCCAAAGTGATCTTCAATCTTCAAATCCGATCAACAGTCCAAAACTCAAACATATTTTCAATTTGCAATTTATATAAAATTATCAAACACAGCCAGAAATGTTTCATTAATACTTAACATGTTAATCATAAAAATTGTTGTTGATTAATTGTTGATTTGTGCTATTTTACCCCGTTAACATTCCCTGATGGGTATGTTTATGAAAGATATATATTTTCAGCGGAGGGAATTACGCATTGGTATTTTGTCGGCTTCTTGAGCTAATGTTTGCCCACACCACACAGGTTTTTTTTTTTTTTTTTTTTTTTTTGAATTATTTTTTTTTTTTTTTTTTTTTTTCACCATTACTACTGCCTGTGTTGCAACTGATAATATAAGAGGCTAAAGCAACGACAGTTTATGGAAAGCAAAAGTGTAATTATGGTCAGATCTTGTGGCTGACTGATGGGGAAGCGATATTGATAAGCGTTGTGATTTACGCATAACAGCGTCGGCTTTTTTGCCAGCTTTCCTTCCTGCGTTTTGCCTGTAAAACCGTGTCTGTGTTCTTCATATTTATGTAGAATTATAGTTTGCTCTTGTTATGTAAAATATGCGGCGATTGGTCATGCTGTGCAAACACTGCCTCCTTCGTGTGAACGCGCATGGGGAAACCCTGGGTTGATTGAACTTGTTGTTAACCACCGTCGTGACACAGGTTATGTGGGACAGCAGTTGTTAGGTTAGGTGAAGCTGGGTAACTGAATTAAATCCACCATTGCTGAGATCAGGTTATTTAGGAATACCTCTCTCTGACAATAGTTAGCTCTGCATCCATTGAATTGACCAATAGTTTTCAGTTTAATCATGAGCAGAGAGCAGCAGAGTTCCCCCTCTTTATTATTTCTAAGTGAGCGCCTCATACTGCTGGGCTGTACACTGCAGTTTGCTGCTCAGTCAGGTCTCCCTGCGGCGAAGTCGGCTCTCCTTTATGAATAGCTTAACAGCCACTGTAGATCACAGTGAAACCAATTACTGAGGTGAGTCAAAGGGAGCTGAGATTGAGCTTGCATGAATTCAGATCAGGGGACTTCAAGCTTGTAGCTGTTATATCACTGAGATATTCGGAACAGATCTGAGGCATTTCTGATAATCCTAATTAAACAGAGGTCCAAAATTGGGCTTAGATCCTTTGATCACAGTAGGTGGAATTGTTGTTTTCACCACAGCATACTGTGATGATTATGATGAGGATCATAAAACAATTCAATTCCTGCTAGGCTTGTAAAAGTTGACATAAAATATAGAGGTGTCACCTTAACGTTTCTGGTCAGAGAGTGCCCAAAATAGTATATTCTCAGCAAATCTTTCAAAACCATCACAGCAGTGAAGATGTATTAGTTGATTCATTCGATTTACCAGATATTCATTGCACATCTGACCTGCTGCAAAACTGATATTGGTCAGTCTGACACAGTTTGTAACCCAGATTTTATTTCAATCAGGAGAGACTTTGTTGCAAATATGCAAAGGTTTATTTGTACATATGCATAATATGAAATGTACAGAGTCTTTGGAGATTAGATTCCATCTTTATAAAAATAATTTTATAAGGGGTAGAGAAGCCATGAGTAAGGCATATCCCCCCGATGAAGTCTAGACACTTATGGTGGTGGTGAAGAAGCCCGAAGACCGGACCAAAGGAGCCGACGGGAGCGGTCTGCCGGAGGAGGACCCAGGATGCCGTGGGTGACGATGGCTGGAGGTGGAAGGGGAGGAGGAGGGTTGCATGCTTTGCCTGAAATGACAACTGACAGCAGCAGAGAGAAGAACAGAATTAAACCAGTGATGCCATGCTGTGATTGGCTCGTGGAATTCATGCCCAATTCTGGTTGGTTTAACTGAAAAGTGAATGCCTCAAAACAGCTGATCAGTTTTAGGAAGAGAGAGAGGTGGATGAAGTTTAGAAGTCTTCCTGAAAGAATTTACGCTGAGCTTCATTAGACACATTTTGCACAGTGTTAAATGCAATGAACCTGTAAGACTGCTGTTTTCACACACTGGAGGAAGCATGTGAATCATATATATGGACATAGAAAAGAAAGACACTGAAGAAATTGGACTCTAAAATTTAGAAGCTACTAAGATAATTAAGTGACAAATTCCATGCACACTGTAAACATGAATGTAACAGATTGATATTCATCAGTTATTTTCCCCCAACAAAATATGAGGTCAAAAACCAGTGAGGTGTCCAGTAGTGTACAGTAGTCTACACTATATAGTTATTGGTTCAGTGAACTAAGACTATAATTTGGGAGGATTGTAATAATAGGATATGTTCTTAAAATTGTACAATCCTCCCAAATTATAGTTCCAGTTTTCTGGACAACACAAATTGTGTGCTTAGAATGCCAATTTATTGAATCCTTTATTGTTAAAGAATACAAAATAAATTAATCAACTAAAATAATTCAGGGTGCATTGGTCCACTATAGAAACACACTTGTACAGCACTTTATATATTGATCTTAATAACTGACTTCATTTAAAACACATTTGAGAACAATATATAAGAATAAATCTAAAAGGATAACTGGTACATCCCAGCTTAATACCTTATCTTTGTTTTGTGAAATAACCCTCAGGACTACCACAGTTACCTTGTTTCTTTATTTTTCGCTACATGTTCCTGCAATTGATCACTTGAATCCAACCGATTTTTTTTTTTTCACAACCACTGTACTGTGTGCTGTACAAAATACAAGTATAAATACAAAATATAGCAAAAGATACATACAATTTGATTTGATTTATTGGTTTATTTAGAAGGGGACAGTGCAATTTCATAAAACACATGAACAAACATGGTTAAAAAAGCCAGAATTAGCCAAATGGCTATTTTTCATCTGTAGTCCCCTGGCCAAGATGTAAAAGAAGCAATAAAATACATACATGAAGAAACATTAACAAGTCTAGGGCAGATTGATAGCCACAATATAAACAACACTGTAAAATACCTAAGGTACACAGCACCTGTTACAATATTAAAACACATAAAAAACAAGTTCAAAAAGCTACGTTATATAGAATATGTAATACAGTGCGATAGGCTCTGATTTTAATGTTGGCAGACATAAGTGTTAATGAGCCAAATTTTCAAATTTTTTGTGAAGGCCTTGTAAGTGGTGAGCTTTTTAACTTCTTCAGGAATTGAATTCCATTCTGAAGCGCCCCTCACTGACCAGGCCGAGCGACTGAAAGCGCTCGTGCGCAGAGGGATAACACAGTCCCCTCTGGCCGCGCCTCGAGTAACACGATTAGAGCCGTTTCTTTGGCTGATGAACTCTGCTAGAGGAGCTGGGGCCAAATCATGTGTTACTTTATATATGAGACTCATATCTACAAACTTATGAATAGTGTCCCAGTTTAGAAGACTGTGTTTTTTCAAAATAGCACAGTGATGATAGTGCCTTGGTTTTTTATCCATGACTTTAATGGCTTGTTTGTATAACCTTTCGAGAGGTCTTTTTGCGGTCTGACTTGCTTGACACCAACTTGTTAGGCAGTAGTTGAAGTGGCTAAAAATCATGGAATGTAGAAAAATTTTTGCAGCCTCTATTGACATCTCATTTCGAATTGAGTGGAAGTTTGCAAGGTTAAACTTGATTATTTTACAGAGATGTGAATCTATTACTAACCCAAGATAGTTGTATTGATTTACAATTTGTAATTGTTGGATATAAATTCATTTATAAAGCTGCTATGAAACCAAACTAGTTTGCTATATATTGTTCTTTCAGTTTACATGACTACATAAGAAAATCTGTAAATATGAAATGGTAAAAAGTGGAAGTTATTATTGGGTGTGGTGGATGTCAATCAAGCATAGTATGCAAATGCACACACAGTTCTGGCAGCAGGTCTAATCAGTCAAAATAAATGAACACACCTGTGTGGGTGGAATTTAAGTGTTCAGGGCCTTATATTCCCGGCAGCAGCACTAGCTTGGTTGGGCACTCCATTTAAAACAGTTGGCAGTGTTTGTGGTTGGGAACCTGGCAAGAGCTTATGTCTTTCTACCTGGACAAGCAACTGCCGAGGCGTGTCATTAACTATTTGTGTCCATCCCTTGGTGAAGGCCATATCATCAACAACTGTTCTAAGGAACAAAGTTAGTTAACAACCTACATTTGACCATGAGTAACAAAGCTGTGAGCCAAGAAATCAATTTCATGTCATGTCATATGGCTGCGAATGAGCAACCTTCAATAACCACACACTATTCTTAGTCCATATGCCCAATTCCACTAGGTATTAAAACATGTTTCTTATTGTAATCATTAAATTATTAGTATCACTAAAGCACAATGATTTACAAACAAATGTATTTCAGTTTATTTTACAAAAGATCTAGGCACAGTGGCCTTTGTCACCTGTCAGTGTTTTAATCTTTTATATTTTAGTTTTTCTTCTGTCTTTGTTGTCTCACTCTTTAAGCATCATTTCATGACAGTGAATGCAGGTTTTTGATCCAAGGGGATTTAAAGGGGTGGTAATTGCAATGGATTAAGAAAGACTCAGTAGAGATTTGAGTTGATATTGAGTTACATTGCCAGTGTTGCAAAGCAATTTTTGACAGGTGCTCTAGAGAAATACAGTGATGGGAGTGAAAATACATTGATATTGAATTTTCATGAGGGCCTTCAGAGCAGTGCAATTGCTATGCCTGTTTTACAGTTGTAGCACAATTGCATCGGGAATAGTTTCACTCAGTGCCTGAAAAGGCTCCCCTGCAGCAAGGTTATAATTGTTGACGAAAGCGAACACAATAACGAAAACTAGGAGGGAAAAACATTGGGCCTCATTCACCAATATCTTCCTAAGTTTTCTCTTAAATATGTTGTTAAGAAGGTTCCTAAGAAAAGTCTACGCCGGATTCATGACGTGTTCTTAAACAGCACAATTGTTCGCATCTGTGTTCTTAGGATTGATGAATCCCACGTCTTCGTAACTGAAAGCGCATGCCAGTTGTTCCTAATTAGCATAAGAAAACGCCCCGGCCTGGCTTTTAAAAAAAGTTCCTATCCTAACCAGCATAAAACGGAAATGTGTTGTTAGAATTCGGAATTCGGTTGGTTTTATTCATGGAATTATTTTCTTTAACCATGCAAGTAAGCAAATAAAGTGTGTGAAGCAGCGCAAATGGGGAGATGTGAAGAGGTCCAGCCAAATAAATAAGATATGAACGCGTCTTACGCAGCCTGGCAGAGGAGTAAACGACGCTGTGGAGAGAAATAGATATAGCAACTTTGATTTAAAAACGGGAATAATAAAAACAAACGTTTTCATTTTCACTTTTACCGGAGGCTGTATTACCAGGGCGAGGGCCGCGCTTCGCCGGCTCTGGAGCACCGGAGCCGGTGTTGATCAGCGGTGCCCCATATATACAGTATCTATGGCAACCAAATTTTACTGGTGAGACAAACGTGCCGACGGTCAGGAAGACGTTTTGGCAGGGGGAAACTGATCAGAAAATGTAACGGAACATTGTAGAAATGTAGTTGAGTAGAAAGTATAGATAATTACTGCAAAATGTAACAAAGTAAAAGTCAAAAGTAGGCTGTGCACTATTGAGTCTACTTAAGTAAAAGTACAGATATCGTAAAAATTTACTTAAGTACAGTTAGGATGAATTTGTACTTTGTTACATTCTACCACTCCTTTTGGCCCTATAAATAGCGCGATCAATCACAAATAACGCAAGATTTAATCAGTTTAATTGCTGATGAAAATTGCAGTGTTAGTGTTTTTTTGCATACTATGATATTTTTTTCAACAAATGATCAGAAATACCTTACAGTACAATACTATCATTGTAAATGACTGTAGAATTAAATAAAATGCAGTAAGCAATCATTTGGAGCAAATTGTCATCACTCAAATGTGCGTAAGAGTGCTTTTCAGTGTTCGTAGATTTTGTTCTTAGCTAAGAACAAATCAAAGTTAAGAAAACATTAGTGAATGCCAGAATCTTCATAAAAAGTTCGTAAGAAGGGTTTAAGAACACATTTCTTTGTAAGAACGGTTGGTGAATGAGGCCCATTGTCATTAACTGAAATAAAAATAAAAACGAGGCATTACAAAAAAACGATAACTAACTAAAACTGTAATGTCTGTTTGCAAAACTAACTAAAATTAAATTAAATTATCGCGTAAATGTCCTAAGTTTTCGTCTTTGTCAATGTCTTTCACAGAGCAAATAACGTTATATCTTTCAGAGTTGAAATTTCCAACCATAAACCTGTTTTATAGAGTATGCCATAGACATATATAGTTTCCGACTGGGAACCCAGAAATTCCGACATTCCATGTCAAATTGAACACAACATAGTCCATGCCCCTCGCCTGGCATCATGGCGGTACCAAACTTCGGAAGAAAGAGGCTATTTGATCATGACTGTGTCAGATAAAAGCAAGTGTAACCGAGGGTACTGCATGAGTCTATATTCAAACGGGAGTCTAGGTTCTCGGCAAGTTTGAGTTATCAACCGATTCCAGAAACCTTTATTTCTAGTGCATCTTAGATGATTGTGTACATACAAATTCACAGACTACATTATCGATGGATATCACATACAAATGCACGTCATGTTATCTTAGTAGTTATGTTAAGTTAAATGTTTGTTACGTGATAGGTAGGCTGTCACCAGGAGACCGTGCACCAGGCTACTGAACAAGACCGTAACCGTGCCTAATGCATGAGTCATGTAACCAAACGGGTGTCTAGGTTCTCGGCAAGTTTGAGTTATCAACCGATAGCAGAAGCTATGAAAATGTCTCATGCATTTTAGAATTGTGTTCATGGAAATTCATAGGCTACATTGCCAAGGGGAAAGTATTAAATATCACATACAAATACACGTAATGTTATCTTGATAGTTATGTTAAGTTAAATGTTAGAAGTGAATGTTGCTACATGGTAGTTAGACTGTCATGAGGAGACCGCCCACCAGGCTATGTAACCAAATGTAACCGTGGCCAGTGCATGAGTCTAGTGTCGGTCAGTATGAGTGTGTAAATAGTATGTTGAGACCGAATGTAACCGCAACCGCTCGAGTCTTCCGCGGTGTCTTGGTTCCTGGCGGGGGAATGCGATCACCCCCCACGCCGCCGAGGGAACGCAAACCGGTGACCAAATCTATTAACTCGGTAGGCCAACCAACGATTGTCCGGTTGAACCGACTCACGTGAAAGAGTCGGTTGTCCCATCATACCTGTCAAGTCCCACCACCCCAACCAAGCTCCAGTATCCCTTACATTTTAAGACAAGTGTACAAGAAAGCTAAAATCACCACTTGATGCAGAATGCTGAAAACATTTACAATTTATAACATTGCTTGTCTTTACATTTACATTTTATTTTCATTCCGCCCGGGCTATTATTATTTTTTAATAACGCAGGTTAAAATACGGGAGATTTACGGGAAAATACTAATATGGGAGGACGGCGGGAAAGAAGGGTAAAATACGTGACTTTCCCGGCCAAAACGGGATACTTGACAGGTATGTGTCCCATCACTAATACTGGGATGTCTACACAACTGTGTGAGTCGATTGACTTCAAAAAGTTCGCCAATTTACTTGAACCAAAGTTCAAAACACCTGTTCATTTCTGTCTTGCACTTACTGCGGTGTCTTGTGTAGACTGTTTACATATTTGTGCTCATCATATGTACATTTTATGTACCAGTAGTATTGTTGAATACATTGTGAATACATATTTCTAAAATTGTATGATGTTTTTGTGTTTATGAGTTATTGTTACATAATACTTTTTCTGACCTTTTTGAATCTTGCCCCCGACAAATAACCCATATTACACATCAAGCTCCTCCTCACGACGGAGTGCCGCTCCCTAACAACAGAAGAGCCTGCAGCCCTGATACCTGATGTCCCTCAACCTGCTGCTGTTGCCTCCAGCGAGGAGGACTTTTTTTCCTTTGATGCACAGCCCAGTGCCACGGCTGATGCGCCCATGTCAGTGGAAACAAAGGTAATGTCTTATTTAAGCTCTGCCCCTGTGATGGAAAGTCTGCACCAGTTTCCAAGAATTAAAAAAATCACACTCCGCTATAACGCCACAACACCATCCAGTGCACCAGTAGAAAGACTTTTCAGTCTCGGGAGTCTTGTGCTCACCCCAAAACTCCAAGTCATACTTTGGTAAAAGTAACTCAAAAGTAATGCAAAAGTAGTGTAACGCATTACAATTTAGAGACAGTAATATTGTAATATAACTAATTACTCTCAGATGACAGTAACTAGTAATCCATAATGTATTACATTTTTTAAGTAACTTGCCCAACACTGCTTACAAATATGTTCTTCAACATTATATGGGATTTTTTCTCAAATTAAGAATTCATCTTATTTCTCTGTATGGTGTATGACGACCCTAGCTCAGAGACACCTATAGGTGTCCCTGTGCTTGTTCGCTGGTGTCTTTGTTTTTGCTGTGTTCCAGGTCAAGGGTCGAAGGTCGGGGAGCTGCTATATGTCTCCTGCATTCAATAGATCTGTCTCTCTCTCTCTCTCTTGGACAGGTATGCCAGGACAACGGCTGCATTTAATTTCTTTATTCTTTACATATAGTAATGTTGGTTAATTTGTGTTATGTTGTTTTGATTCACTGTTCTGTTGTTAAAATGAAATAGCTTTCTTTGGTAGTTTACTCTCTTGGACCCCTTTCTTGTCACCGACTTAGAGCTGGGCCTAGGCTGTGACAGATGGTTCAGTGCCTACAGGTGAGACATCATGGTGTTTTTTTTTTTATTTTCCTGGAATCATTATTAATGGAAGGTTTCATCGTTTCAGATGCAGCAGCCTATAGAAAACATATCAATAATTTATCTGGCGGGGTGATGGACATAAATGGAATATTTGTGTCCCACATTTAATATGTATATAGGTTCCACCCCTCCCCCGCCCCCGGCCAGTGTCTATTCTTGTGGTGTAGGTACTCTACATGGATCCGGCAGAAATGTTCACATTCAATTTGCATCACTTTTTTAGTGAATACATTTTCTGCAGGCAGAATTTGTTGTCCCCCTGAGCAGATTCTCTCTCAGGAGAGCTGCTTTGATCCGTTTGGTACACCGTTTTTCTCACCGGTCAGCTAGTCTCGCTTTGCCAGACCTTCCTCCACAGCGCTGCGGAGGAGGGTCTGGCTAGTCCACACAGCATTCCAGGATGGGAGAAAAACGTGCTCTGGTTTCTTTATACCAATCACAATCGTCATGGGCGGCGCTAAGCACTGCACCGAGCCCCGGTGCCCCTGGAAAATAGCCTTGAGAAGGAGCTTGTTTTGGTGGAACGTGTATGTTCAAAAGTTGTTTTAGTCGTGCAACAGAAAACTCAGATTGGACAGATAGTCTAGCTAGCTGTCTGGATTTACCCTGCAGAAATCTGAGGTGCAGTTAACCATAGTCCGGACATCCGGTCGAAAAAAAGGACATACAGCGGAATTTCCGGCGAGCAATCCTGGAATCCTGTGTGTGTGTGTGTGTGTTTTAACTATTTGTATGTGGTTCTAGCTCATTTCTCAGAGTGCCATCCATTGATCTTAAGCTGGTGGTCCAAACCCCCAGCTCATTTATTCACATTTTAAAGTCACCTTAGCTCAAGGCTACGAATTCCAAATGGCTTCAAATGTATGTGTCTGCTGGAAAAAGTGTCACATCTGACAAAAGTTTTTGCAAAATAGATGTAATGTATTTCTAACAATGGCACTTATAATAATATACTGCAAGAAGTGGTAACCACCAGATGCATCTGGGATATGCTGTAATTGTTTCTGCTGTTGAGGTGATAAATAAAACACTTTTAAACTTTAAACCCTAGCAATGTTGTTGAAAGATGAAATGCAATTTATTAGAGCTTGGTGCTCTGTGTGGGATTGTAAAACCATATTAACTTAAACTATACCTATAGGGCTGTATGGAAAGGTTTCCAATTAGAAACAGATGGCCAGTAATCACAAGGGCTCAGCAGCAACACACTGCAGAAACAACTTGGACAAAGGAATTTATATAATATTAAGAGTCAGCTTGCATTGATAAAACTATGGCTTTACTTACAGGAGAAATGACATCAAGGCTTATTCTTTTGATATGGGGCTCATACCCAAACGTTGCAGACTGTACTGAAAACAACAAAACTGTTTCTGTTAACTTGTGTATGTCTTTCATTTTTCTATAACATGGAATGGATTTTTCTTGTTTGTGGAAAGTTAGTGATGTAAATATGAAAGGAGGGAGGAGTGAGAAAGGTGGATAAGGGATGGGAACATAAAAGGGAATAGTTTGCAGGAATGAAGAAATGCATTTTCTATACTTTTTTAGTACCACTGTAAACTTAAAATTAGATATTTTGTAGTTTTTTCATAAATACCTTTTCAAAAATACAGCTTTTTCCTCTTTTTGCAAGGTGAAGGTAGGTGTCTTTCATATCAGCAAAAGGGCCAGCTCTTGGATGAGGTGAAGAAATGCAATTCAGGCATGTTTGATGTGTTGGATTTCAATGATGTTTCTTCTGGGCTCCCCGTCAATGCATACCCTGACTGGTGCTACTGCCTGAACTGACAGGAGTTGCCTGGGAGCAGAATAACTGCAGTGGATGCAACAAACTGCATCAATAGGATGGCCTACTTAAACCTTTGTGGTCTGTTAATACAGATATATGGTGTGCAAGCAATGTCATGGGTTAACGGCTATGATAAAAATAGTTCCCTTCACTAAAATTCAGAGTATTGATCCTCTGACTGATTAATAATGAGGTGAAATAAATATGCTCAGATCTCAAACATCTAAAATGTAGTCAAAGCTGTTAATAACGTGTATAGTCAGGGTCAGGGAAAGGACCGTCATCTGGCGCTCTGATTTTATCATTCTATCGCACTATAGACTGTTCACGTTACAGCGCTTTACTTAGTTTAAAATACTTCTATGGTATAGGTATAGAATATGTGATCTATTGGTGAACTAGCATTGATCACTTTGAGGGGGAGATAAAAAATAATAAAATAATTGAGCAAGAGGCAGGGATATATAGACCAGAAATGGGGAAATCCTATGCTAGATTTACCTTGCAGAGATCAGAGAAAAAGTTAACCATGTGTCCTCATAAATCGACCGGAGTTTAAAATGCCAACACAAAGGCCTAAATGAGTGAAATCCAGCGGAATTTCTGTCGGCAACGGAGCAATCCTGGAAGTGTAACGTCAAGGATATAGACAGTTTCAGATTGCTTCCCAATTGTTGGCTGACTTACTGCCTGTCCAGAAAAAATGTTTGTTCTGTCTTTGCTTTACCTTAAAAGTACCAGGGATGTAATGTTAATGACGAACATATTTTAAGTGTACACTGTCTAAAAAGTGTAAAATATACCATCACAGATACCCACAAACACCTTGAACAGATTGAACCCTATTGCATTACTTTAGAAACATTTATTTCTCTCAAGCTTTGAAGACAAAAGCCCAATACAGATGAGTCATGTAATCAGAACTATGACGTTAATAAGACCTTATTTCTGTTCCCTATTACTTTTCTTCTATTTTGCCACCCTGCTGCTGTGCTTGATACAACCTAGTTCCATGCTTGTTTGCTGCTAATGGTCTATGTTTGCTGTGACCCATGTAAACGGAGAACAAGAGAGGTCACAGAGGAGCCTAACCTGGAGACACAAAATTGTGGTCTTTAGCTACCATTAAATGCCCGCTAGGTACGATCAAACTATTATACTTTTTCTAGTTTAAAAAAGTGCTGACCATTACAAAAAAAAATAGATAAATGTGTCTGTGTACACAAATCAATAGATTAACATTTCACGAACTGCCATGAGACTGTGTTGGTATGTCTGTGTGAGGGTGTGTATAGGGAAACAGGATTGGAGGAAAAGGGCTCTGCAGGGTCAGCCACCGGAAGGCAGAAAAAGTATAATAGTTTGATTGTACCTAGCGGGCATTTAATGGTAGCTAAAGACCCCAATTTGCTGTGTGTCTCCAGGTTAGGCTCCTCTATGACCTCTCTTGTTCTCTGTGTACATGGGTCACAGCAAACATAGTCCATTTGCAGCAAACAAGCATGAAACTAGGTTGTATCAAGCACAGCAGCAGGGTGGCAAAATAGAAGAAAAGTAATAGAGAACAGAAATAGGGTCTTATTAACGTCATAGTTCTGCTAACATGACTAATCTGAAGGAGGCTTTTGTCCTCTAAGCTTGAGAGAAATACATTTTTCTAAAGTACTGAAATAGGGTTCAATCTGTCCTTTAATTAAAACAGCGGTTATAGGGCTAAAAATACCAATAATAGCAAAGCTGCATACAGCTTCTCTGCTGCAGCCCGACTGGCAGAAAGAATTGTGCTGTGATAACGAAAAATGCTTCCCATTGCAATACATTAGTTTAAAAAACGTGCTGAACATCACAGTGTCCATGTACACGAATCAGTACATAAAATTACCTGAACATTTCACAAATTGCCGTGAGACTGGGTTGGACATACCCGTATCTGTCTTTTCCAAATGCTCCAGTGATCACTCAATGAAACACAAAGCATTATGCCTTTTATTCTGTATCCTTCTTGAATTGGATACCCTTTAATCTTTTGACTTAGTAGCCCCCATACTTTACTAGAACTCACTACAATGCAGAATATCTGACATGGCAATTGCAGGAAAAAAACAACAAACTGTAACTGATTTGCACTACTGAGCTTGCAAAAATATGATGATCTTGAACAAAGCTCGGATTGATTTGGCTTTTATTTCTTTTTCTGAATTTTTTTCCAATGTACTAAAGCCAGTACTAACTGTATTCTAACATTTTTCTCTATTTGTATTTGTTTATTTTGTTCATTCCAAGGCGTTTTTTTCAGTTTTAAGCAATTCTAACAAAACACAACCATTTCACTTTAATGTATATAATGTCCTATATATATATATATATATATATATATATATATATATATATATATATATATATTATTCATTCATTGACTGGTCAGTAATGCAAAGAGTGTGATACTCTTTAAATAATGCATATCGAAACATCCATTTTAAGTGTTTCGCTCTAAGATATCGTGCAGGATTTTAGGCCATGCTAATTAGTTTTTGTTTTATTGTGGTGTTTTTAATAAAGTGCTTTCCAGTGTTGGGCAAGTTACTTCCAAAATGTAATACATTATAGATTACTAGTTACTGTCATTTGAGAGTAATTAGTTATATTACAATATTACTGTCTCTGAATTGTAATGCTTTACACTACTTTTGCGTTACTTTTGAGTTACTTTTGAGTTACTTTTACCAAAATAACAGCGGAAATATGACTTGGCAGGTAGATTGTGAATTTCGCCACGGGAGACTCATCTAAAGTCTCATCTTTATCCAATTAAAACACCATTATTCATAGTTTGTATTATTAATCTGAATCTGCAATGTAAGCTATAAAATAGTGAAGCAATACGTAGGCTACAATAGAACTACTTGACTCCAAATTGTAGTGGAGTAGAAGTATAAAGTAGGAGAAAATGAAAATACTCAATTAAAAGTACTTTACAATTGTATTGAAGTACGATATAGTTACTTTCCACCGCTGATAAAATGTAATGACATCACGTGTAGCAAGCCTAAACATTAATGTTATCTGTCAGTTGCTGGGAAACTCTGCTCTTCGCGCTGACGTACCGATGTTGTCTGTACCGTCTCTGGTTCGGGCTCTGACCACAGGAACAGCAGGGCTGGACTGGCCATCTGGCATACCGGGCATTTTCCCGGTGGGCCGATGGACTTTTGGGCCGAATCGCCGATATAAATAGGCCTTTTTTTATTTTTTGGCCGTTCCGGCCCATAAAGAACTCACAGTGGCCCATTGGTTAATTTTCTTTATTGGCACTGGCCTGACCCAATGAAATCCAGGAACCCCCTTCCCCACTCCGGGCCGCAAATTTACGAATCCCACTATGGCCACGCCTCCCGGCCCTGAGACGTGAGCTGTAATAGTTATGCTGGAAGTTTAGCATTCACGTTATAATGGACAAACGACCACCAAGTGCAAGGGAGGTGCAGAGAAATTAGAGGAGAAAAAGATTAAGAATCTAAGCGGAGTTCCTCAAAAATTTCGGACATGTTTGGGGTCTGTAGTAGCTGCTTCAACATCAGCATTACCTGAAGTAGAGGAGGAGAGGTGGCTACCGGTGGCCGGGAAGTGCAATGCAACATTACAAAGAATGAAACACTTTTACAAAGCTCGAGACAAATTTACATTTTGGAAAACAAATTTACATTTTGGAAAACAAATTTACATTTTGGAAAACAAATTTACATTTTGGAAAACAAAATAACATTTTAGAAAACAAATTTACATTTTGGGAAAACAAATTTACATTTTGGAAAACAAATTTACATTTTGGAAAAACAAAATAACATTTTAGAAAACAAATTTACATTTTGGAAAAAAAATAACATTTTAGAAAACAAATTTACATTTTGGAAAACAAAATAACATTTTAGAAAACAAATTTACATTTTTAGAAACAAATTTACATTTTGGAAAACAAAATAACATTTTAGAAAACAAATTTACATTTTCGAAAACAAATTTACATTTTAGAAAACAAATTAACAAGATGCAAAACACTTTTACCAGTCCCGAACAAATTTACAAATGACAGATTCTTCACGGAAAGGGAATGTACCACATACCGGAAGTGATGAGGGTGTTGTTGGTGAGCGCAGTCAATTTGTGTTGTTGTGAGTGAGTATATGGCGTGAATGAAGTTTATGGTGACTTTACGTGTGGTCGGTGTTTGGAGTTTTTATATGACGCCGGACCTGACGGAAACATTGGAAAAACAGGGAACGTATCGACAGCCGCGGCCGGATCGAGAGCTACAGCAGGGGGCAGCTGAGTCCGTCTGCAGCTGCAGGACCTGGAGCTCACTGCCCATTCCTGGGAGCCAAAACCGACACCACGCAGCTGGAGACCCAGGCCGTATTGCTGGGCCCGCTGGAGGGAAGGGAAGCCCGGGAGAATCAGATCCAGGACTGAGCCGAGGCGGACTGTCACAGCCTGCTGAAGTTTAAATCACAGGTTTCCTAAAGGGAGTCTGGCGGGACTCGGACTGTGGACGACGAAACACGACTTAAAGTCTCGTTAAATAAATAAATACATGCAGAAATAAATGAATCATTAGTGTTTAAACTTCACTTTGAAGCAGAACCTCTTAGTTCAGAAGGGTGAAGTTTCCGTTTGTACTCATCTGTGAACTGATTATAATAAATATTCTTTGTATTAACACATTAATTAGTCTCTTTGTCTTTTTGTTTAAAAAAACTAGAACATCGCATGAGATTTTGACGATTTATAGTGATTTTATTTCCGTTAGACCTTTGCCTACATTGACGCTGATGCATTAAGGACGGCCCATAGACAGTATATAAGGGAGTGCCTCCCCTGTTCCAAGATGGCGGCTCTATTGACGCATTCGATCCATAACTGCCGTAGTCAAGGCGACATGTATACAACACCTCATCACTTCCGGTATGTGGTACATTCCCTTTCCGTGAAGAATCTGTCATTTGTAAATTTGTTTCGGGACTGGTAAAAGTGTTTTGCATCTTGTTAATTTGTTTTCTAAAATGTAAATTTGTTTTCGAAAATGTAAATTTGTTTTCTAAAATGTTATTTTGTTTTCCAAAATGTAAATTTGTTTTCTAAAATGTAAATTTGTTTTCTAAAATGTTATTTTGTTTTCCAAAATGTAAATTTGTTTTCTAAAATGTAAATTTGTTTTCGAAAATGTTATTTTGTTTTCCAAAATGTAAATTTGTTTTCTAAAATGTTATTTTGTTTTCCAAAATGTAAATTTGTTTTCTAAAATGTTATTTTGTTTTCCAAAATGTAAATTTGTTTTCTAAAATGTTATTTTGTTTTCCAAAATGTAAATTTGTTTTCGAAAATGTCATTTTGTTTTCCAAAATGTAAATTTGTTTTCTAAAATGTTATTTTGTTTTCCAAAATGTAAATTTGTTTTCTAAAATGTTATTTTGTTTTCCAAAATGTAAATTTGTTTTCCAAAATGTAAAAGTGTTTCATTCTTTGTAATGTTGCATTGCACTTCCCGGCCACCGTAGTGGCTGGCTATAGAAGCAGAAACAACGATGTCAGGGAAGATGGCGAGGTGGAGGCGAGTGAATAAAAGATGGAAGAGAGAGTAGATGACGATGTGGTAAGGAGTAGGCAAATTAACACAGACTCTCAGGAAGGGAGGGAGGCTGTGTGTGTGTGTGTGTGTGTGTGTGTGTGTGTGTGTGTGTGTGTGTGTGTGTGTGTGTGTGTGTGTGTGTGTGTTTGTGCGCGCTCACGCGCGAGTGTGTCACGTAATAACGACAACAAGCAGTTTGGCTGTAATATTAAAGTTAGTGGCTGTCAGGTAACATAACAGCTTAAGCTTACATTGAAAATGCTAGCGGTTAGCTTGTTGGGTAGCTGAAAAGTCTGTGGATCTATAAAATCAGTGATGATACAAGCATCAGTGTTCCTTGAATAGCTTAATTAGCTTCTCTTGTATTGGTGCTCTTTTCCAGGGCATATACTACTCTCAGCTTTATTGTAGCTTTTAGGAAGGGTTATAGTTATGGTTATTGTATTTAGCAGACACTTGTGTCCAAAGCGACAAAATATGAATCTTACAATAGTTAAAATTAACAGTAAACAGTTTTTAAAGTTGCTAAGCCAATATTAAGCAAAATAGTAATAATAAAAATAATGACAATACAATATCAAATATCAATAATAAAAAATTATAAAAATACCATAAATATACAAATCATAACTCTAAGAATGAATGAATTATTTAAGTGTAAGATCAACAGATAAGTCTTGAGTCCCCTCTTGAAGGATCCAAAATGATCACATGAACGCTGAACACTAGGCAACTCATTTAATGGAACGCACGCATATTTTAAGAGGACTGTCTGCAGGGAATTTGTCTGACCAATCACGGTGGGTGTGGGCCGCCTGGCCCAAAAATGCCAGGGCCGATTTTTTGTCCCAGTCCAGCCCTGAGGAACAGTGACGGGACATCACCTCGCTTCAACGAAGCGTAATAACTCCTGAAAATAATGGGAGTATGCCTATGTCCATCTCGCAAATGTATCCTTTTTTACAGTCAGCTCAACCATCGAATTCCAGCAACAGGAAATGACACACAAAACTGTTTTCTGTGCCGAAATGTTTCGCGGTGTTGGTGAATTTTTACAAAAAATAAAAAACACCACTTAATGTTGGGTTTAAATGCGTTGTAGCTCGGGATACTGAGATTGTAACAGGTATAATATTACTGAAATTGAATTAGTAATGCGTTATATTAGTGCGTTACAGCAAAAGGAATACAGTAATTGCGTTACTTTTGTAACGTGTTACTCCCAACACTGGTGCTTTCAATCAACAACAGTTTCAAGAGCAAAAATATGCACATGCCATCACTGCAGGTCACTGCTTGTGTATCCATGTGTTTGTGTACGTGTCTATAAGAATGTGTCAAGGAAGGCAACTGTACATAGGGCCATTTACAACAAGGCAATTCAAATTTACATAATGCATTAAAAAGGCTTTTGAATACAGCATGGTATGTAAAAGATATAATGTTGAGACTTTGTGAAAACAAGAGGAGCTCAGATGTTTCCTAAAACAAACGGTGAACATGGAAAAGGAATTGTCAGTTACATAAAGATTGAGATGTGGGGAGTTTAATAGAAGGAATTGAAATGGAAAAAGCAGACAAACTGAACATACAGAGTGGATCCAGCAATAAATAAACATCTTTAATAATGTGCATAACACAAATCCCAATATTTCCATTGTGTCAATAGATTATTGATCATTTAAATCACTTGGGACTATATTTTTAGTGTGACCGACAAGCCAGGATAATACAACTATACTGAAATTATAATGAGCTCCGTCATAGTTGTTGTCGTGAATGACATTATTCCGCCATAATTAGCTTGAGGCATATCAAATCACAAAGAACCCAGCCCTGCATTCAACCACAGACATTAAATACAAAGGTTTGGCCATTTAATAGGTGTATGATGAGCTGCTGTGTACATAAACCAAGTGGTACAATAGGCATGGTAAATATTAATTAGTATCATGTGTGAAGAAATTATTAAATTAAGTCAAACCAACGCATATGCAAACAAAATTACCATTTGCATTTCCATACAATCTCTTAGTACGCACTGGGTCGCTTAATAGGAAGAAAGGATTACAGATTCAGACAGGATTAATGATAAACTATATCTGTATTGACCTTTTGCTTCCATTTTTCCTTTTTTTATCCTGACTATTAAACAAGGACTAAATGTATTGCAATTCTTTCTCTTTCTAATAGTTTTCATAAGTTTATGAACCCATGCTAAAGTTGACTAAAAAGAGGAATACAGGAGGCATAAGTATACACACCCCTATGTTAAAGCGCCCATATTATGCTCATTTTCAGGTTCATAACTGTATTTTAAGGTTGTACCAGAATAGGTTTACATGGTTTAATTTTCAAAAAACACCATATTTTTGTTGTACTGCACAGCTCTCTCTCACTGCTGCAGATCCTCTTTTCACCTGGTTTCTGTTTTAGCTACAGAGTGAGACCTCTTTTCATCTTCTTCTTCTGTACTATCTTTGATTGCACTCGCACATGCGCAGTAGCTCAGATGTAGATCATGTCAGCTAGCTAACTCTAGAGACAGTAAAAGAGAGCCTGTTTCTCCAACTTTGGTCAGTTACAAGGCAGGATTAGCTGGGAGACTTCTAAATGAGGGCGCACATGTAAGTAGTTCTTTTGTAGATTATGGTGAACTTGTGTGTGTTGTAGCAGTGCTTTGCTATTGAGAACGACGTAGCGAGCCGATTTTGAACAGCTCACTAGGAGACTGAAGGCAGGACACATTCAGAAACCGTATCTCACTCAAAACAGCATGGATGGATTCTTTTCAAAGTTTGTATGTGTGTGGAAGCACCAGAGACACAAAAGAACACCCCAAATCCCAGAAAAAGTGTTTTTTTCATAATATGGGCACTTTAAATTCCCATAGAGGCAGGCAGATTTTTATTTTTAAAGGCCAGTTATTTCATGCATCCAGGATACTATGCATACTGATAAAGTTCCCTTGGCATTTGGAATTAAAATAGCCCCACATCATCACATACCCTTCACCATACCTAGAGGTTGGCATGGTTTTATTTCAGTTAGCCTAATAGCTGGTTTGATTTGCATTGAGAGATAATTTTATGGAAAGTACCCCATGCCTATCTCTAGGTATGGTGAAGGTTATGTGATGATGTGGGGCTATTTTAATTACTATTTATTTTTGTGCCAACTTTTTACTTTTACTCCTTACATTTTTAACATGAATATCTGTACTTTCTACTCCTTACATTTTACAAAATTAGCTCGTTACTTTAGTTTCAAATAATTTCAGTGGAGTTATCGTTATTTTTCGTGTCAACAATGAAAAAGCTATTTGTTGTTTGTTTCAGTAACTTTATTACGTTTACGTTAATGGTCAGTTACATTTGATCTCCTGCTAGCTTTAGTAAAGTAACCCAAGTAACGTTAAGGTTAGCGAGCATTCAGTTTATTTGAAAATAATCTAATGAAGCTCGGCGCAAATTCTTTCAGGAAGACGTCATTAACCCAATTACTACCTACTCATTCTTAAATAAAATCAGCTGTTTAGAAGTGACGCTTTCAGTTAAACCAATCAGACTTGGCCACGAAATTCAAGGGCCAATCACAGCCTTACAACTCTGCTTTAAATCTGTTCTCTCCTTGTGCTGTCAGCTGTCGTTTCAGGCAAAGCGCTCAACCCTCCTCCTTCCCTGCCGCCTTCGGTCTTTGGGCCCTATCTTGCACTCAGCGCAATTGCCTTTGTACACCGACGCATGTATCATTCCTATTTTGCACCCGACGCACAGCAGACTTTTCTTGTCGGTAAAATAGGGAATGTATTTGCGCTCTCGGGGGTGGTTCAGCGAAAAGAGGAGGCGTGTTCCGGCGCAAACGTTCTTTGGTGCTATTTTGCAGTTTCAAAAAACAATTCCGCCACTGGCCAGGAAAAACCTAGTCTAAAGTCAGTGCCGCGTTATTCAGATGCTATTTTAGGGGCGCATGCTTGGCCATAATGTAGCGTGTGCACAACGCACATACACCTTGCTTCCCTCATCTACACGGACGCAGCAAATCCCATTTTTGCAAACCATACATAATTACAAGGAAAAATATTACTGAAAATGCGCTTCAGGTGTTTGGATAGGTCAGGAGGCACTTTACAGTACAATCCTCAAAAAGTCGCAGCATTCTTTGTGGCTTGTTGTGTTGTACACAACATTTCCATGAATAATGGATGTGTTGATGACATAAATGAAGAAATATTAGAGGACTTAAGGAGACGTGATGTTGAACTACGGTGGGATTGGACACTCCGGCGGGATCTGGTCCGGGAGTGGCAATGCGCGATGCGCTCCTGGTGGAGCGGGTGGACGGAGATGGAGTGGGGGGAGGAGGAGGGGGCACAACAGGAGCAGGTGGTGCGTTTGGAGGACCACAAACCACACCTAGCTACTTCAGACCAACCCATTTAAGATTTGCGTCGGGCGCAAGAGTCATTTATCCCGCCGTTATAATAGCAACAGCGCCCGAGTTCCGCCCACAAAGCTACTTGCGGTTCACGTTTGATACTTGCGTTTCAGATCATTAAAATAGGGCCCTTCATGTTTCTCACAGCTGACCTCTCTGTTGCCTCTTCGGTCTGGCCTCTGGTCTCATTCTCTGCCGCCACCAGTGTCTGGACTCCATCAGGGGTTATGTTCTGTTCCCTACCCCCTTTAAAAATATTATTAATTTGATGGAGTCTAATCTCCAAAAGGCTTTGTACATTTCATATTATACAGTTGTACAATAAATATTTTTGCATATCTGCAAACGAAGTCTCTCCTGATTGAAATACTAGCTGATACAATATCTGCATGTATAGCTTTATATTGAAAACAAATTCAGAAACTTGATTTAGTATAACAGTGTTGTAGTAACGTTAACATAACCAAAGGCCGTTCTTGTTTTCGAGACCACTTAAGTTAACATTAACGATACTTGGTCTTGTCTCAAATCAACTTTATTTTGGGCTAATGTTAACATTGTCTCAAACCTCTCAGACGTTACAGAACTCAACAATTGAATTCCTATCTCTACTTTTATACTTTAAGTATTTTTCCAAGCCTGTACTTTGTTACTTTTACTTGAGTAAAGAAGTTAAATCAGTACTTCTATTTTTTAACAAAAGTATCTGTCCATCTACTTGAGTACGGGAAGTGAGTACTTTCGCATCTCTGAATTTAATCCTTAATTATGTGTAGTCTCCCATGTTTTAGTCATACCTTTGTCCTGGTTCATGACACATCTCATACATCTATGTACTTAGGTCTTTATCTTTCCATTGTTTTAACTATTCACTAGGTTTTAAGCCTCAGGTTTTGTCCAGAGCTTTTTTCTTTATCTGTTTGAATACTGTGGCTCCGTTTTACATTAGGTATGTAGGGAACACTTAACTGAAACTCATGGATTGAGGGTTGCTGCCCAGAGACTTCCAAACCCAAACGATGAGTGCTGAATGCTCAGTGGTATTGACAACACTCCCTGCCCTCCATGCACAGATTTACAGACGATTTCTGGTCCCTTTTTAGTTAGCCAGACAACTTGAGCTAATGTTAGCTTTGTAGAGATTGTGGGTTTTACCAAACTAAATGAATACCGCACATACAAACCAAAACCTGCTTTGCTAGCTTAATCGTGTTGTTACTAAGATATCTGCTGATAAAAAATATTTTTGCCATGATTGTTAGCTATTTTTAACATAGCGCCGTGACACCAACTCACCAGCACAGCTGATGTGATCCAGACATGTCCAATAAATGTCTTGTATAATAAGACAAATTCATTTAATCTGATCAAGCACACAGGTTATTTTCATGAATACAAATGTTTCAAAAATAGTTTTTGTTTCAACTCAGGAAAGTTGACATGGCAATGGAGGAGTAATATTTTTAGTTATGAGTGGGGTGTGCTATAATGCTGATATGAGCATGTTTTAAATGTATAGTTGACCAATCAGATTGCCTGGTTGTTTATTGCTGGTTAGAAGCTGAATGAGCTAAATGGACATTCGCCTTGAGCGAACTGATAATTGCATACACTTCCGTGGTTACAGTTAGTGTAACCATTTTTGCTAGCTACACGTTTGTAGCAACTCTAAATTGCAATGATCGAGTCATTTATTTGTGCCAATCGATAAACATTGTTGGTCTGTACCTGTGTAATAATAATGTACAGGGAAAAGGTCATCAGGTGATTCAAAAGAAGCCTCTGAACTGTTTGTTCATGCCTAACACTTGCAATGCAGTACATTGAGTAAGCCATAAATGCCAGCAGTGTGCACTTTTGGGTAGGCAGAATGGAAAAAGAAGGTAGTACACATCAATCAAAGAAGCTTGATTCCTGCTAAGGTACTGCATCAATGTCAGCAGTTATCTTATTTACAACAACACCACCACATAACCCATAGACCTTTACAGTAATCTTACTTATAAAATGATTCTGCTGGGACATAACTTACTTTTGTGATTGGTTCACTGTACATTAGCTTTTATTTCTGTCTCACCCTTCCAACCAATTTCAGTCAGGGAGTGAGGGTAGAACCATTTCAGTCGCTTTAAGTTTATATTAGTACATTTTTTATTTTTGTTTTTTTTAACAAGGGTTAAAGAAATTCTGTAAGATGTAAGAATTTCTCCCATCTACCAGTGAAATTGTGTATGACAACCAACTGAATATTACTTTCTAGCCGTCCCCATTCCGAGCGTGTTTAAACTCCTACGGTGGCCAAACCCGAAATTAGCGACGACTTTGTCTGTGAGTGTTCCTTCCAGTGTAATAATAATTTTACGTTATTTTGGTACCATTTCATTGATAACATCAGCTATCAGGTTCCCAAACATATGCAAGCTAATGTTAGTAAAGTATCGTTAGTCTGTACATTGTACAAGATTAATAGTGTAAGGCAATGTTTACAGTGTAGGAGAGAAGCAACGGAGGATTGTGTTTTTAATATATTTCTCTGATCAGTATGAACAATGTCAATGAAACTGAAATTAACACTTAGTATCGCCATGTTTACACGCAGCTGTTCTAGCTGTAGCTAGTCTGTGTTACAACTGCACATGACGTGAGTTGTCTGCCAGGGAAATCACGACACGTATGATTACGTTTATGTGACAAGGTAGGCAATCCTTTTTCGTCATTGACGCAAGGAAAAGTATCATAGACGTCGTTCTAGCATTATGCACAACCATGCTATAGTTAGCCAAGCAAGTAGCAACTATAAAACTAAGAATTTAAATAAATAGGAAGAATTACCTGTCGAGAAGAAAGCAGGCAACTTCGGTGTCCCTTTTAAAATCCTTGCTCCTTATGAGCTCTTTCCATCTTGGAAAAGCCACTTCAATATTAACGTTGGTCTTGTTGCTTTGCCTGTCGCGTTGTTGTTTTAATTCTCTTTTTAACTTCCTCCAAATCTGCCGACAGTCGCAAGTAATCTTCTTCCCCTCCCTCCCTGGCATTCGTCACAGTCAGTGCCACTGAGTGAAAAGTGCAAAATGCGGAGGTATGTCCCTCTTTGGCTAATGTATTTTAAAGATGGAGTTACTAC
This sequence comes from Perca fluviatilis, assembly GCF_010015445.1. Lineage (NCBI taxonomy): Eukaryota > Metazoa > Chordata > Actinopteri > Perciformes > Percidae > Perca > Perca fluviatilis. Next base: position 13,472,546 of record NC_053114.1, read on the forward strand.
ATGGCGGCCGTCATTCGCGCAAGTCGCTTGCATGTATTCTGAATGATTCTGACTAGAATACTTTGATTAGTTGGTGGAATAATTACACATGAATGAGCACATATTTGTGAAAGAACAAAGGTTTTTTTTCTGAAAATCAACTCAAAAAATTAAGTAGAGTCACATGCATTGTTCCCATGTATGCCTCTCTTACATACTGTGAGCTGCACTAAATGGGCTGCATTCATTGCAAAAGGTTCATGGATATTAAACAATATTCTTCTATGTAACAAATCATAAGATGGGATCGCACCAGTCACGGCACCAAATCGGGCCAGGGGCTTAAAGTGGTGGGCCAGTTGAATCTTCCCTACTCTCTACCTCCCTCCAGTGTGCTTACTGGGACCAAGGTTATAATCGTTAACGAAAACGAACGAAATAACAAAAACTAGGTGGGAAAAAACATTGTTGTTAACTGAAATAAAAATAAAAATGGGGCATTACAAAAAACGATAGCTAACTAAAACTATAATGTTTGTTTGCAAAAGTAACTAAAATGAAATAAAATTATCGAGTAAATGTCCTTAGTTTTCGTCTTTGTCAATGTCTTTCTTAGAGCAAATAACGTCATATCTTTCAGAGTTGACATTTCCCACCATAGACCTGTTTTATAGAGTCTATGCCATTGCCTTAGTTTCTGACTGGGAAACCAGTAATTCCGACATTCCATGTCAAATTGAACACAACATAGTCCATGCCCCTCTCCTGGCATCATGGTAGTACCGAAAGTCTGCAGAAAGCGGCAGAGTCCTATTTGATCATGACTGTGTCAGATAAAAGCAAGTGCCTTGCAGTGGAAGATGATAAAATATGTGGACAATTAAACATTATTAATGGGAAAAATCCCACGAATTTGAAAGTACAATTGAGAAGCGTGCACAAGGAGGCTATAACCTAGCTTACCTTAACAAGGTAAAGGAGAATGCAAAGTCCCCTTTCCCTGAAACAGAAGCTAACCCTGGTACAGGGCATGGATGTATGGGTACAGAACCAGGCTGCATGACGGAGACAACCGCAGGACATAGAACAGTACAGGAGGTTTCACCGGCGACCTGATAGCTGCTGGTTAATAAATACGCAGGAACACCAAAAACGTGAGGAAGCGTGGGTTAATATGTGTATTGATACCGGGATGTCTACACAACTATGTGAAAAAGTTTGCCATTTTACTCCAACCAAAGTTCAAAACACCTGTTCATGTATGTCTTCTTTAGTCTATTGGCCATTTAGGTATTTTTCCTGACACATGTCACTTACACATTTTGCACTTACTGCGGCGTCTTGTGTAGACTGTTTACATATTTGTGTTCATCATATGTACATTTTATTTACCGGTGTTATTGTTAAAAACATTGTGAATACATATTTCTAAAATTGTATGATGTATTATTGACACAATACTTTTTCTGACCTTTTTGAATCTTGGCCCTGACAAATAACCCATATTACAAAAAAGGCTAATACTAACACTAAAACTAATAAAAACTAAAACTAAGCATTTTCAAAAAAGTAAACTAGCAAACCCGCTTTAAAAACTAAGTAAAACTAAACTGAATTTGAAAACAAAAAGTCAAAACTGAAAAATGCTAAACTATAATAATCTTGGCTGGGACCACACCCATCTTCAAAATGTTTCATTTCGATCTCAACAACACACCTTTAAATTTCCGTGAATACATCTTGCATGGTTGCAACGCTATCGTGGTGACAAAATCTGTCCACAACTTCCCGGGGCCCTGGCTGCGCCCTCTCTCGCGTGGGGAGGGAAGGCTGTTAACAGGGCAGACTGTCCTCAGTGCATCAGGGGTCTGCGTTTAATGCACACTGGATAATCTCTCAAGGCAACTGAGGTGTCACCAAGGGATGATTCGACTTATCGACTTCCAGGGGGCTGCCCTAATAAACACCTGGCAAAGTACTTAAAATCTCCTCTGTGGTAGTTCCCGCTACAGTTGGCGTCTCAAGAACCACATTTTGCCATGATAAAACACAAACACACACACACACTCACACAAAGAGAAAACAATATCAGCATCGCTGTTGCAGCTGGTAAGGTTGTCCTATAAACATTAAAAATAACCTGCAAAAGTTTTACAAAAGGGCCCATATTGTTATGAGCCTAGAAAAGTTGTGTCTGTCTTTTGTAAAGAAATATGGTATGCTACACATCTGGCCACTTTGTATGCACCATTCGAACCATTTGTAAAGAATGAGAGAGTGCATTTTAATTACGATGTACTTCAAATCCTCTCAAGCAGAAGTGAACTCAACTCGTGAACCCACTCCAGTGGTATGGTAATTAATGAGAGGGAGTTTAATGGAGTTCCCCCGAAATGTGTTTTGATGTCAACCGAGTGTGGAGTAATATAGATGTGGAAAACGTAATGGAGAGAATGTATTTTTTCCTGTTTTTATTGTGACAAGTCAGTAATACTTTGTATAGCAAAATCTAATGGAAGATATATATATATATATATATATATATATATATATATATATATATATATATATATATATATATATATAGTATTAGATTAGATTCAACTTTATTGTCATTGTGCAGAGTACAAGTACAAAGACAACGTAATGCAGTTTGCGTCCAACCAGCAGTGCAAAAAGAGCAGAAAAGTGCAATGTCATATTCAAGTATAGACAGGACAAGAAATATAGTGCAGTGTAGACAGTAGTGTACAGTTGGTTTACAGAAGGTGGTTTAGAGTAATATAAATTAAATATAAATGTTTGCAGTGTATTAGCAGTTACCTTATAAAAGCGGAATAAATATGGCTATGAATATGAACAATGTATGAACGACATGTACAAATATGTGCAATGTAGCAGCAGTAACATTTTAATAGTAGTAAAAAAAATATATAGATAAACGGAGTGTATTATTATAAGAAAAACAGAATAAAATATGGATATTCAGAATGAACCATATGTGTACAGTATGTACAGCTATGTGCAGTGTGTTAACAGTACCATTGTAGTGCAGAAACAGTAACATTATAAGAGTAGTGAGAATAGATGTATGTGCAGGATGAATAGTATGAAGAGCAATAGAATATGGCCATGCATAAGTGTAGTTACAGTATGTACATCCATCCATCCATCTATCTTCATCAGCTTATCCGGTGTCGGGTCGCGGGGGGAGCAGGGGATCCCAAACTTCCCTTTCCCGAGCCACATTAACCAGCTCCGACTGGGGGATCCCAAGGCATTCCCAGGCCAGGTTGGAGATATAATCCCTCCACCTAGTCCTGGGTCTTCCCCGAGGCCTCCTCCCAGCTGGACGTGCCTGGAACACCTCCCTAGGGAGGCGCCCAGGGGGCATCCTTACCAGATGCCCGAACCACCTCAACTGGCTCCTTCGATGCGAAGGAGCAGCGGCTCTACTCGAGCTCCTCACGGATGACTGAGCTTCTCCACTTATCTCTAAAAGGAGATGCCAGCCACCCTCTGCGGAAACCCATTTGGGCCGCTTGTACCCTGGATCTCGTTCTTTCGGTCATGACCCAGCCTTCATGACCATAGGTGAGGGTAGGAACGAAAACTGACCGGTAGATCGAGAGCTTTGCCTTCTGGCTCAGCTCTCTTTTCGTCACAACGGTGCGATAAATTGAATGTAATAATGCACCCGCTGTCTCGATTCTCCGACCAATCTCCCGCTCCATTGTCCCCTCACTCGCGAACAAAACCCCAAAGTACTTGAACTCCTTCACTTGGGGTAAGGACTCATTCCCTACCTGGAGTAGGCACTCCATCGGTTTCCTGCTGAGAACCATGGCCTCAGATTTAGAGGTGCTGATCCTCATCCCAGCCGCTTCACACTGGGCTGCGAAACGATCCAGTGAGTGCTGAAGGTCACAGGCCGATGATGCCATCAGGACCACATCATCTGCAAAAAGCAGCGATGAGATCCCCAGCCCACCAAACTGCAACCCCTCCCCACCCCGACTACGCCTTGATATCCTGTCCATAAATATTACAAACAGGATTGGTGACAAAGCGCAGCCCTGGCGGAGGCCAACCCTCACCTGAAACGAGTCTGACTTACCGCCGAGAACCCGGACACAGCTCTCACTTTGGTCATACAGAGATTGGATGGCCCCTAGAAGAGACCCCCTCACCCCATACTCCCGCAGCACCTCCCAAAGTCATACGCCTTCTCCAAATCCACAAAACACACGTAAACCGGATGGGCATACTCACAGGTTCCCTCCAGGATCCTTGCGAGAGTAAAGATCTGGTCCGTTGTTCCACGACCAGGACGGAATCCACATTGTTCCTCTTCAATCTGAGGTTCGGCCCTCCTTTCCAACTCCTTGGAGTAGACTTTACCAGGGAGTTTGAGAAGTGTGATACCCCTGTAATTGGCACACATCCTCTGGTCCCCCTTTTTAAAAAGAAATATACTCTCCTTTGGCACTGTCCCAGACTTCCACGCAATGTTGAAGAGGCGTGTCAACCAGGACAGCCCCTCCACACCCAGAGCCTTGAGCATTTCTGGACGGATCTCATCAATCCCAGGGGCTTTGCAAATGTGGAGTTGTTTGACTACATCAGTGACTTCCGCCTGGGAAATTGACAACGATCCCCCATCATCCTCCAGCTCTGCCTCTAACATAGAGGGTGTATTAGTCGGATTCAGGAGTTCCTCAAAGTGCTCCTTCCACCGCCCTATTACCTCCTCAGTTGAGGTCAACAGTGTCCCATCCTTACTGTACACAGCTTGGATGGTTCTCCGCTTCCCCCTCCTGATGCACCTTGGTGCCGACCGAAAGTCCTTCTCCATGTCTTCTCCACACCGCCGAAGGTGTGAGTTGAAAGTCTATCAGACAGGGGCATCCTCCAGACGTTCCCAATTTACCCGCACTACCCGTTTGGGCTTACCAGGTCTGTCCAGAGTCTTCCCCCACCCCCTTACCCAACTCACCACCAGATGGTGATCAGTTGACAGCTCCGCCCCTCTCTTCACCCGAGTGTCCAAAACATACGGCCTCAGATCAGATGAAACAATTATAAAATCAATCATTGACCTTTGGCCAAGGGTGCTCTGGTACCAAGTATACTTATGAGCATTCCTATGTTCGAACATGGTGTTTGTTATAGACAATCCATGACTAGCACAGAAGTCCAACAACAAACAACCACTCTGGTTTAGATCAGGGAGGCCGTTCCTCCCAATCAAGCCTCTCCATGTGTCTCCATCTTTGCCCACGTGCGCGTTGAAGTCCCCCAGCAGAACAATGGAGTCCCCCACTGGAGCCCCATGCAGGACCCCACTCAAGGTCTCCAAGAAGGCTGAACAGTATGTACATTTATAAATAAATAAATACAACACCATTGGTGGGATAGGGGGTTTGGGGGCTTAGTTGGTTGGTTGTCACCGGGATGCAGAGCTAGAGTTCAGTAGGGTGACAGCCGCAGGAAAGAAGCTTCCTCTGAACCTACTGGTTCGGGTGCAGAGAGACCTGTAACGCCTTCTGGAGGGAAGTGGGGTGAATAGTCTGTGGTTGGGGTGAGAACAGTCTTTGATGATGCTGCGCGTCTTACGCAAGCATCGCTTGTCCTGGATCGCCTCAATGGAGGGGAGTGAGGAACCGGTGATGCGTTGGGCAGTTCACCACCCTCTGCAGTGCTTTCCGGTCATGGGCAGAGCAGTTGCCATACCAAACTGTGACACAGTTGGTGAGGATGCTCTCGATGGTGCAGCAGTAGAAGTTCACCAGGATCTGAGGAGACAGTTGGACCATATACACTACCGGTGAAAAGTTTTAGAACACCCCAATTTTTCCAGGTTTTTATTGAAATTCATGCAGTTCAATGTCTTATTGTACTCTGAAATAAAAGAATAGAACAAATGAACAATTTAAGTTAAAAAAGAAATCATGGAATCAATTTATAAACCAAAATGTATTATAAATTTTTAACTCATCAACGTAGCCCCCTTTGGCAGATATAACAGCTGAACACACTCTTGGAATTCTTTCTACAATGGAAATCAAATATTCTTCAGAAAGTTCTTCCCAACTCTGTTGCAGAAGTTCCCATAAATGTGTGCCACTTGTAGGTTGCTTTGCTTTCACTTTTTTGTCCAGTTCATCCCAAACCAGCTCAATGGGGTTTAAGTCTGGTGACTGTGCTGGGACTCCATGTTTTTAAGCTTACCATCTTGTTCTGTTTTGCTAAGGTAGTTCTGGCATAGCTTGGACTTATGTTTTGGGTCATTATCTTGCTGTAGGATGAACCCCTGACCAACTAGGCGCATACCAGAGGGTACTGCATGGCGCTGCAAAATGCTGTGGTAGCCGTTTTGGTTCAGGGTGCCTTTCACTCTGTACAAATCACCGACCCTGGATCCAGCAAAACAGCCCCAGACCATCACGCTTCCTCCTCCATGTTTGACAGTTGATGTCACACACTGAGGAACCATCCTTTCGCCTACTTGATGGCGTACAAAAGTCCTGCGTGATTTTTGATTCATCAGTCCATAAAACCTTCTTCCAGTCTTCAGTAGTCCATTGACGATCGTTCTTGGCCCAGGCAAGCCTCTTTTTCTTATTCTGACGTCTTAGCAATGGCTTTCTTGCTGCAACTCGACCTATCAAACCTGCAGCTCGAAGTCTTCTCTTTACAGTTGAAACTGAGACTTGCTTATTACGACCACTATTAAGCTGTGCTTGAAGCTGTTGTCCTGTGAGCCGCCTATCACGCAAGCTGTTGACTCTCAGAAACTTGTCTTCTGATTCTGTTGTGGCTTTGGGTTTGCCAGACCTCTTCCTGTCAGAGTTTCCCCCAGTTTCTAAGTGCCTTTTGATGGTGAAGAAGACTACTCACTGACACCTTGACTTTCTTCGCAATTTCTCTGTAGGAAAGACCAACATTCTTAAGTGTTATGATGATCTGTCTCTCTTCCATTGTTAATTGCCTTTTTCCCACCATTTTTATAGCAACACACTACTTTCTGCAGTACAATACTGTTCAAATAATGCTCACGAGGGTACGGTACCACAACAATACTTTTATCCAAACAGAGGGTGTTGTAAGTAATCCAGACAAGTTGGAACACCTGTGGGAATTGGTAGCACCAACTGTCAAAGCTTGATTGCTGCAGAACAGCTTTACATTGTTTACTCATTTCTTGTTCCCTGAAAAAGGCCTTTTTGTAAAATAGTGAAATGTATTTTTCAGTTTTGGGTAACCTTACTTTTTTTTAACCTCAGGCAGTTAACCACTTACCTTTGTACCATTTCAAGCTATTCATTCGACTTGAACTGGTAAAATTTCCACACAAAAAAAATTGGGGTGTTCTAAAACTTTTGACCAGTAGTGTGTGTTATATATATATATATATATATATACAGTATAGTATAGACCAGTGGTTCTCAAGTACCCCCTGACCAGCGCAAAGCATTTATTTTGGGAAAAAAAAGCCTGTATAAAGAGGTACATTACAGTGCTTCACCTGATTGACTAAACAACAACTTTGTAACTGAAAAACATTTAAACGCTACTTCAAATGTTTAAAATACATTACTAAATTAATTTACTATTATAGTATAATCTTTTCAGGGAATTATGCATGACTGATATTTTAAATCTCACGTACCCCCTGCAGTGCTCCAAAGTACCCCTAGGGGTACACGTACCACCATTTGAGAAACACTGGTATAGACAATGAAAAGTCTAACCCTATTCGAGCAGAGGATATTTTGTGATAGATTATAGCCACTTGGAAATGACCTGCAATATATTGGATAATGTCTTGGACTAATAAAATAAAGGGTGACCATCCTTTGAAATGTCACTATTCCAACCAATATGCTCCAACACAAGCTGGAAAACAATGGCAGACTCACTGACAGTAAAGTTCATTATTTTGGATGAGGCCACTCTAAAGGTTAACTAATTGGTGCCATTGGTATTGACATTAAACGAAAAACAAATGTAGCCATAAGCGGCCAAGACCTCTGATTAGCCAAGCTGTAAATGTCAGACTGGTGGTTCACATCTCCTGCTTAAATACTACCTCTGAGCAATGCAGTAATGCTATTATTTGACTGAACTTGATAGTGTTTGCAATGGGCAGCTCATGCAAATGTGTCATTTAATGATTTTACAGTACAACTAACAGCAGAGACATACTGCAGAACTCTGCCTTTTTGTTCCAGCAGTGCTGAAGCTGGACATAATGCTATCTAATGACAGTAACTTGCACACAATGTACAGCATGCATCATCGTATTATCATAAAAGTATTGCGTATCTGTGGCTGATCTACTGTTCAGTGTATCCATGACCCACGTTTCAACCCTGTTCAAAACAAGTGACATGTACATATGGTGTAGAGCAGTGCTTCTCAAATCTAGTCCTCAGGGTCCTGAACTCTGCTGGTTTTCTACCCCACCATGTCATTCCAGGTCAAAATCAGCCCCAGATCACAAACACAGAGGCTTCTTCTCCAGTCTCTTATTTGATAGCTCCTCGCTCCTTGCTTGAACCAGAAGTTGTTCTGGCCTTCCTTCGTGAAGGCCGTCTCAAAGGACTCTCCAAGGAGCGAGCATCAAGGAGGGATCTCTGAGGAGCTATGAGCGAGGATACACGAGAGCAGCCTTCCCCAAAGCCGTGCAGCTGAAAGCCTTTGCTAACTCTGCCCATACAGCTGATGAATTCATGTGACCTTGCACCTCCTTGCATGATTTTCTCGCGTCTCTCCTATGCTTCCTCAAAGTGAAGAAAACATGGATGCATTTTAATGGCCTGATACATAGCCAGACTGATGATTGTCTGGAGTAGAAACCCAGCAGTACTCTGAACACTGGATGAGTACAGCCATAAACACACGTGTCAGGTTATAATTTTATCAATATCAAAGTTTTTATCCCTTCTTCTTGATCACTCAACACAGTAAAAACAAGCATGTTCGGTTAAATGACAAATCAGATACTTTAAGAATGTGGGGATTTGGATTGCACCTGTTTTTCACCATCATTCCTCTCAACATAGGAGTTTCTTTAGCTTGTGTTGTCACTGTAGAACATGTCTAATTACACCTTGATACAGGGAGTGAAGAAGAAATGGTCACCTGCTGTGACATACTGTTTGCAGCTTTCAGTCCACCGTCATTATACTACACAATCAGCAAAGTGAAGTCTGCTGAAGAGGCAGGTTCATGGCAGTCCTTTGTTCATAATTACTGCAGCTACTTCTACCTCTGCTGTCAGCAAAAACTGGCTCAATTAACAAGTTCCTCAAATTGTTTCTATTCTATGTAATCTGTTCTTTTCTGTTTTGTGATACTTTGTATCACAAAACTTTGCTTTGTTATACACATTTAGTCTTACTGCTGCATGAATACTTGAAATATATCGGTCTTTGTTTACATTTAATTATCCAAACTTTGCTTATTTTAAGTTACATGAAAAATGAGTGGGTTGAGCATGAGTTGAGCTTCAATTTCATGATATGGCAGTTGAGTAAGGGTAGAAATAGAAAAGCAATGTATGGTGATATACATGTAAACTGTATGTGTCAATGGTAAACCCTGTCATCTAAAATTGACATCCCATACAAGTAAAGTGTATTCTTAATTACGAAAACGTATTTTCCAGGGACTGGTGCATGATGTGAAATGGACGGTGCTTTAAAGCTATAGTGTGTAGTTTATGTCGCCCCCCCATGAGGAATTCTAAGTAATGACAACACCGCCGGCGCATAACTCACATATCCCGAAAGTCACCAGCCCTATTTAGAAAAAATAACATGGAGAAATATTCCCCGTTCCAAGACAATAGCACATCATTTAGGTCGAGTACAATAAATAGCAATAATTCCAACTCCTTATACGTTACAAAACCCATTACTAACCTGTTCAAAAGCAGGGTAATAATAATAATAAGGTAATACAAAAGAGATAATATAAATGGTTTGATCAGGATAGATTTAGAAATAATGTAAAAGAAGTATGTTGGTCAGATGTATTACTGAAAACAAATCCTGATGAAGCACTGAAAAATTTTGTTGGTATTTCTATGCCTATAGTTGAAAAGCATGCTCCAATGAAGAGGTTTACAGTTAGAAGTGTCAGCACACCATGGTTAGATAAGGAGTTAAAGGAATATATGGTGGAATGTGATTTAGCAATAACATCTGGTTATCAATCAGACTGGCAAATCTACCATAAACTAAGACATTTTTTAACTAATTTAAATAGAAAGAAAAAGAAAATGTATTATAAAGCCAGGATTAATGATATTAAAAATGATAGTAAAAAATTATGTAATACGTTGAACAGCTTAATGGGAAAAAAGCACTAAACAAACTCCATCTTTTTTGGAGAATCATGGAAATTTCCTCACCAAACCAGTGGAGATCGCAAACCACCTTAATAATTATTTTATATATAAAATAAATGATTTAAGAAATAATATGACAGAAATAGAGAATGAGATATCTTATTTATTAATAAAAGAGAAAATCATGAGAGGCAAAGATTGTAATTTAAAATTTGTTGGAGTAAATATTAATAAAGTAGAAAATGTTTTGAAAACTTGTAAAGATAAACCACCAGGTGTGGATGGCCTTAATGGTAAACTTCTTAAATTGGTTGCAGACCTAATTGCCCCCGTTATTTGTCATATCATAAACCAAAGTTTAAGTGAATGTCTATGCCCTCAGGAATGGAAAATTGCTAAAATAATTCCATTGCCTAAAAATGTAAGGTTACAATTCTTGGGGTCAAATAGTCGTCCGATAAGTTTATAGCCTGTGTTGAGTAAAATTATGGAGAGTATAGTATGCGAGCAGATTATAGAATATTTTTCTTTGAATGACTTAACAACTGATTGTCAACATGCTTATAGAAAGGGACACTCACCAGCTACTGCTCTAATCCATTGACTGATGACTGACTGAGAGATATTGAACAAAAGAATCTAGTAGGTGCTATTATGCTTGATTTTACAGCAGCATTTGTTATAATGCAATTGTGCAATGTGCAATGCAATGTAATTTATTATTTATTATTAAAAACTTGAATGTTATGGTTTCTCCCAGTCAGCAATGTTATGGATGAAGAGTTATTTAACAAACAGGCAACAACTAGTCTTTTTTAATGGTACACTGTAACAAAATTTCCTGGTAAATTACAGTAAACTACTGGCAGCTACAATCGGCAGCTTGAAACAAGTGTACCTACTGTGATCTACAATAACAGTTAAGTACTGTAAAAATATTACAGTACTGTGCTGTATGGAAAATAAACATTACAGTATTATACTGTCAGCTCTTTGGTTGCAATTATACTGTTATTTTACAGTTCCTACAGTATTCTCCATTAACAACTTGTTACTGTAAAACTGTAGAATGTGATCTTCAGTGATGCAAATTATTTAAAAGTTTTACGTTTAAAAATGAAAACCTCTGAAATAATAATAATAATAATAATAATAATAGTAGTAGTAGTAGTAATAATAATAATAATAATAATAATAATAATAATAATAATTAAAAATGAAAATAGCTGTCACAGAAATTGCTCAGACAAGAGATGGCCTTACAACATTAGGCATTTATTAAAGCTGAACATTTTCAGTATACAAAATCCATGAAAACACCACACTACTTGGTTGTCAGAATTTTTGACTGTTTGCAAAGCATAGAGTACAAATTATCAGCCAATTCAACTTCATTTAACCTTACTGGTTTTTACCTTCCTCCTTCCTCCCAGTTGGGTTAAAGTCACTGCATCAAATCTATAGCAGTTAAGCAAACTAAGTAAAAGCTAACTAAATTACACACATTCCATTAACAATGAAAATTAAACATATCAAACTGGCTCTCAACAATGGTGGGTCCAAAAATGAACCTGGACATCTGAGACAGATAGACTGAACTATACTGGCTAAATAAAGCCCCACTCAAAGTCCATCAAATTTTTCAGTAGAGTGGCCACATGGGGATTCACCGTTGTTGCCTTTTTGTGGACCAGCTTCCCCGTCTTCTTTGACACCACCTTCCCCTGGCTGGTCTTTCTTCCCCTCTCAGGATTAATCCCAATGAGGCGCCTAAAATGTAATAATGGTATGGTAAGTAAAGATCATTTGCATTTTATATGGAACCCTATCACAGTAATTGAATACAAAATTAAGACGTCTTTTTATGATAATGACCCCTGTGTCTCATAATTATGAGAGAATGATCTCATTTTGATAAACTATTTATGAGAAACAAAACATTCATGATTCAAGATTACAACAGATCAGCTGTTGCCATTACTACAGTATCTATTCAACTTTGATTTGAGGGTGGCATTAGGAAACATTGTTATCTTTGGGAAAATGTATCTTTGGCAAAGTTCAACATATAGATACTTTTTGAAGACTGTATTTCAGGCTCCTCAACCATGGTGTCTATTGTTAACTTAAGAAGAGCAGTTAGCGAAGGACACATTGCTCAATGAGAGCACCACAGAGAGTGACATGGCCAGTCTGAACAGTCCCATTCATTAATTAAGATGGGTGCCAAAAGGAAGCAGGCTATGCTTTGATGTGCAGGAGATGGGTGCAACAACTGAAAAAGTTAATATACCAGCATGGCTTATAATAAATGACAATTCAATATTTCTGAACAGAACTGGGAAGGGGGGTAACATACTCATAGTAACATACTGGCAGAAATTTACCTTTGAACAAACTCCAGTGTCCTTGCAGCTTCTTCTTGGTATTGCAGGTTGAACACATAGTACGTGGCGAAAACTGCAGCAAGCCCTGTAATGAAGGTTTTTTGGATGCCTTCACAGATGACCTGGCTTTCGATGCTGATCATCCAATGTCCCAATGTGACGCCATCACCAGCAACTGATGCAGACAACAGTTAGGGAAAAGAAATATGGGTATAAGGGCCTTATATGAGGATAAGAAGTTCACAGAAAAAGCCACCCCTTATAGATTGTTTTATTTTTTTAACAGTAATGTTTTGTGCAACTTTATGTGTTTGTGTGGCATTAAAGCTATTTTTTGTTGTTTAACTAGTGTTTTAGGTCAATACACACACACTGAACTGTAGTGCTAAGAGGAAAGCTGGACAGAAATGTGTTCAATGTATTCATTGCAATGTCTGTGTATTTTGCAGAATAACACACTAAAGACAGAACATAAAAGAGAGAGTCTCTGTTCAAGTGTGCAACACCTATCCACACATTTTATACTGTATTTATATCAAGTATCATAAATGATCTTATTGCAAATCATTATTTTCCACAACTTGAGATAGCAAAAATAATGATGAGAGAACTACATCCATGACAGACCACGATAAAACTTAAGTTTAGGAGACAGAAAGAGAAATTAGACAGATGGAGACACAGAAAGACAGACTGACTATGTTCTATACTCCATGTCATGCTTTTATGACACTAACCCAGTAGAATCAGTCGTGGACTGGTTGGGAGGGTCAGGGTGCGCTCAACATCTGCTGCTGTGGCAGACATCTGTAAAACATGGACAACAGTATCCAAATTAAGAATGGAATTGCATGTACAGTCACTGTAATATTTCTTGTACAGACACAAGAAATATTGCTAAACAAAACTTACATCAGCTAAGAGTATTAGTATCCCTCTGTTCTCTCATCAAAGTAGGCCATCAGTAAACTGGATGATGCAAAGAGTCAATTCCCCATCTTCAGACTGTACATCTTTGTTCTTCAGCTTTGTCCTTAAATACTTCTCTATTCCTTGTCCGCATTATTCAATGGATAGCTCCAAGGCACGCAGAACGCTGATGTCAGTTAGTAACTCAAAGTGACAGTAGAGACCCCTGGGGGTAAAAAGGTAGGGCCACTGGATTCTTAAATCTTCCATGGAAGGTGCTGGAGTCTGATTGATGTGGTTACGCTGAAGACAGAATGTTGTTTTCATGAGGTTTATCACTTCTGCCCTCTCACTACCTTGAATACCTTCCTGCCTGTAGATGTCCACCAATTGTTGCCGCTTCTGCTCCACTGTCTCATTGGTTTCTTCAGGTGGAGGGTCCGGCTGAAATTGTGTGCAGCCGTAAGAATCAGTTGGCCTCTGCAGTTGTCCAGACCGTCTTGATGTTCGGTGTCGTTTTAATGTCCCTGCACGGTTTATGTTCTCAATTCGCATTTTCACTTGAGAAAGGAGTGATGTAAAACCACCAGCAATGATGACACCTCCTGTTGTCATATCAGCAAAACTACTGGTGTACTGCTTGACAATGTTTTGGCAGATGACAAGACATTCGCTGCGTGTGGGGTTAACCTCATACCTTCTCATTTCATCAACAAGAATTCGTATCATCTGGCGTCGCTTGTCAGGAGCAGGTCTCTTGCTGTTGGCAATGGCTGACTGCACTTCCTCTGGCATTTTATCCCATGGGACTTCAAAGGTTTCATACCACCTACTGGATATGTTGGCTGATTGTCTTAGGCTGCGTGAAGTACATGGTGTTGATGGTTCTGAAGAGCTTGACTAGGATGAAATGCTGGACAGTGAAGATGAAGAGCAAGGCACTGGACTACAGAGCGAAGTCAGACTTGTATGAGTTGAGTCATCTGGCAAGATTTGTAGATCAAGTGTGACTGTAGTAGATTCTAGAACACATGGAAATAAAATATATTATTATTATCACTATTTCACAATATTTGCCACATATGCATGCAAACTCATATCATAAACACTAAAGATTGTGAATTTGTATGGCAATTCCAATTATTGTTTTGAATAGACTACAATACAATAATAGAAATTGTATAGTCTGTGGCCAGCACAAATCACTACTTGATTCTGCGTTGATTCCATATGTGAGCTGAGTGTAAACTGTCTTGTTTTTGTCCAAGTACTGCAGCTTTAACTGGACAGGAAAACACTATATTGACAATACTTACCCATTTTGAATGCCTCCAGAAGTTTCCTTTGCTGGATAACAGGCAAGAGATCTCTGAGGTCATCCTGCTGCACATATTTGAGGTCCTCTGTTGATTCCACACCCGAGATTTCAAGTGCTGGGATGATCTGTTTTTGAGCATCCTCAGACAAACTGGGCAAAGTCTTGAGGATGATGACCTTTATTTCATCACTAATGGATGACATGAATCTAAAATGTTGGGACAGAATGATGAAGAGTTAGCAAAGACATACCCCAAACTGAATACTCAGGCAGTGGTAAGCATTAATCTCTGGTTGACGAACAGCCTGATATAATTCAGTGATGAAGTACACGGCTGAATTCTTATGAATGACAGCCTTTTTGATTTTTCCCACTACAAGGCATCATCATTATGACCTACAACAACAAACATGTTGCTCTTACAGTGCCTTGCGAAAGTATTCGGCCCCCCTGAACGTTTCGACCTTTTGCCACATTTCAGGCCTCAAACATAAAGATATAAAACTGTAATTTTTTGTGAAGAATCAACAACAAGTGGGTCCCAATTATGAAGTGGAACGAAATTCATTGGCTATTTCAAACTTTTTTAACAATTAAAAACTGAAAAAGGGGGCGTGCAAAATTATTCAGCCCCTTTACTTTCAGTGCAGCAAACTCTCTCCAGAAGTTCAGTGAGGATCTCTGAATGATCCAATGTTGACCTAAATGACTAATGATGATAAATAGAATCCAGCTGTGTGTAATCAAGTCTCCGTATAAATGCACCTGCTCTGTGATAGTCTCAGAGGTCCGTGTAGAAAGCAGAGAGCATCATGAAGAACAAGGAACACACCAGGCAGGTCCGAGATACTGTTGTGGAGAAGTTTAAAGCTGGATTTGGATACAAAAAGATTTCCCAAGCTTTAAACATCCCAAGGAGCACTGTGCAAGCGATAATATTGAAATGGAAGGAGTATCAGACCACTACAAATCTACGAAGACCCGGCCGTCCCTCTAAACTTTCAGCTCATACAATGAGAAGACTGATCAGAGATGCAGCCAAGAGGCCCATGATCACTCTGGATGAACTGCAGAGATCTACAGCTGAGCTGGGAGACTCTGTCCATAGGACAACAATCAGTCGTATACTGCACAAATCTGGCCTTTATGGAAGAGTGGCAAGAAGAAAGCCATTTCTTAAAGATATCCATAAAAAGTGTCGTTTAAAGTTTGCCAAAAGCCACCTGGGAGACACACCAAACATGTGGAAGAAGGTGCTGTGGTCAGATGAAACCAAAATTCGAACTTTTTGGCAACAATGCAAAACGTTATGTTTGGCGTAAAAAGCAACACAGCTCATCACCCTGAACACACCATCCCCACTGTCAAACATGGTGGTGGCAGCATCATGGTTTGGGCCTGCTTTTCTTCAGCAGGGACAGGGAAGATGGTTAAAATTGATGGTAAGATGGATGGAGCCAAATACAGGACCATTCTGGAAGAAAACCTGATGGAGTCTGCAAAAGACCTGAGACTGGGACGGAGATTTGTCTTCCAACAAGACAATGATCCAAAACATAAAGTAAAATCTACAATGGAATGGTTCACAAATAAACATATCCAGGTGTTAGAATGGCCAAGTAAAAGTCCAGACCTGAATCCAATCGAGAATCTGTGGAAAGAACGTAAAACTGCTGTTCACAAACGCTCTCCATCCAACCTCACTGAGCTCGAGCTGTTTTGCAAGGAGGAATGGGCAAAAATGTCAGTCTCTCGATGTGCAAAACTGATAGAGACATACCCCAAGCGACTTACAGCTGTAATCGCAGCAAAAGGTGGCGCTACAAAGTATTAACTTAAGGGGGCTGAATAATTTTGCACGCCCAATATTTCAGTTTTTTATTTGTTTAAAAGGTTTGAAATATCCAATAAATTTCGTTCCACTTCTTGATTGTGTCCCACTTGTTGTTGATTCTTCACAAAAAATTACAGTTTTATATCTTTATGTTTGAGGCCTGAAATGTGGCAAAAGGTCGAAAAGTTCAAGGGGGCCGAATACTTTCGCAAGGCACTGTATATGTTGTCCCTTTTACTGTCACATCATGACTAATGTGGGTATTTAGATGATAAAAATTAAGATGAGCAACTGACTGTCTGATCTTATGATTGTAGTCTCCCACAATAAATTCAGTTCCCTTCTCTACCACAACAGATGGTGGAAACAATGTTCCAGCACTTAGAAAAGACTGCAAAAGCTGATGTCTTTCAGCAAGGGCTCCACAGAGGTTTTTGAAATTGTGCAGCCTTCTTGCACACTGTTTGAAATAAGTGTGCTTACTTTCAAATCTCAGTGTCCATAGACGGATGAGTGGCCCAAATTGAACAATGAGTTCTGGATAATGATTTAGGTAGTGATGTTTAGGTTTGAGTGGATGACCCGCAAAAGTCTGCTTTCTGATGTACAAATACTCATCTATCAGGACTCTTAAATATGCTACCTGGCCTGTGGAAATGGTTTGAGCACATACCAGCTCCACAATCTCTCTCAGCTGTAAAATAAGCTGCCACACCTCATTCTCTCCAGGGCTTTTTATTTTATCACCAATTAATAATGGCAACATTCTCAGGAAACACCAATTTTGAACTGCATGTCCAGAAAGTTTTCCAGCCCCTGGGTTCACCTCACAAGGTTTGTTGTTGGCGTCATTGCCAAGATATTTAAACTGGTTAATGCGCCGATTCAGTTCAACGTAAGCAAACTCTTTGTCTTTTAAAACAAGGTGGTTGAGGTACAATGCCAAATCTGTAGAGACAACGCCCTCAAAAAGGTCATGGCCGAGACAAGGAGGTAATCCAGGCTGACATACATGAAAATATGCCAGTTGAATGAAAATAGAGTCAAATTTAACACCACAACAGCCCCTTGCTTCCACATTATGACTCGCAGCCTCAGTGTTTTCATGATATGATTGTGGTGTGCGGTCAGCGCCCTTAGCCAGAGGATCTGCCTGAAATGCTTCCCGATCAATCTCACAATATCTGCAAAAGTGTGAGCTCTTGCTAAAATTTTCAGTGAAGCCCCCAATGTTGTGTGAACCCAAATTGTCTCCTGCTATGGCACACAGGGTTCCCTTGTAGAGCTGGCCATCTGGCAGAGTTACTCCATTCAGCTCAAGTTCCTTCAAATCTTTCATAAGAGGGCCAAACACTAGATCCTGTCCAAAATATTTGTAGTCTTGCTCTCGACAAAGCAGCACAAGTTGCATGTGATCAATACTTGATCTGTTGTAGGGCGAAATATTTGCAAGGATCAGATACACGGCCAAAATCTTGTGCTTTTTCCTCCCGGATCCTAGGGGGTTGACAACTTCAAAGGAATCCTGATACAGGATTATACCTAATGAAGGGGCCGTGTGGTTGAGCAGCAAGTTCTTTTCAATAATTGTACCATCCCACGCATCCTGTAAAACATTATCAGGTTGTACTCTGGTTTTTGCCTGCTGCAGTTGCTCCATCACTGACTCTGAGGACAAGAGAGACTCAATGGTGTTTTTCACAGGAATATTGTCCAAAACATTCTTTGCCTGACTCATTCTGACCAAAATACATGGACAGTGGCTCCACATAATTGAAGTTACTTTTAAAAAAAGTTTTTCTTTTATGGTCAGTTTTCAGTGTGTGGGTATTGCAGTGTATCTATGACAGTATTTATGTCAGCTTCAGAAAGTCCAAGTGATGTCAACTTGTCATTAAGCTTGGATAGTAGGTGAGACTGATTGATGTCATGTATTTCCTAATAATGTTCAATTATTGTTTGAATGGTGGAGGATGGAAGGAGCAATTTAGCTTGTAATTTCAAATAAAACAAGGCCAAATGTCTGACAAATCCCCCTTCATCTGCTCTTTCTGGGTAGACCTCCATGTCTTCATCACTGGACTGACTGGGATTCTCAAGCTGTGTATTGCAGCCCTCATCATTACAATCACTGGTGCTGCTTGTACTTGCTATGGACTAAACTAGAATTCCTTCAGAGTAATCTTTATGCATTCTGGAGACATGTGATGTGAATGTTGACTTAACTGTACATTTTTTGTCTCATAGTCTGAAAGGGCACGAGACTGTCTTGCCATCAGTTATATGACTTTTCAGGTGCAAGAGAAGACCCCGGATATCCTCACATTTTGTACTACAGAAGTCCATTTGACATGTTAAATCTCCTGCATTATCCAGTTTAGTTACATTCTTTACATATTTATGGCGAAGAGTATGAGAGCGAAAGGCCGAAAAATTTGAAAAAGCTCTTGTGCATTCACGGAAACCACACTTGAAAGATGCATTAGGTAGACAACTATGAGTTCGCATGTGCCTGACGTGCAAATATATTCCTGCAGTCTTCTCCCTATAAACTCCCAACCGTTTTACTTGAAAAAGTAAAACAACAAATGGTAAAATAGAACATTGTAGCCCAACTTAATTAGATCTGACAACAAATCAAATGCCCAAGCCAACTTAATGTGCTTCAACAGAAAGCTAAACGTTTGTCCACATGGTTGCTAATAAGAGTAACGTATGCTAGCATGTGGCACGTACTTTTGACTAAATGTTTTCGGCAAAAAACAGTCAATAAAATGTTAATCCAACACAAAATCACATTAGCATTATGCTGACTTTTGCAAGATTATATTAACCTTCTTACGGGGACAGGATGGATGAGGGTGCGGTGCGCAGTTGACGAGAGAACGGTGAGGAAAGCAGCAGGTGATGCCTCAGTGCTCCATCCTGTTTGGTGCTGTCAGTTAAGAGTCCGGATGAAAACTAATTCTGTATCTTTTTGTTATTGTGTCCTCAATCTCAAATATAAACACTGATGTGTAGGCCTATTTTTAATTTCATTTAATTTTTTATTTTGCTCAGATGATCTATTAAACGAACAGAAGATCAAGTCTGATTTAAAGTTAACTGAAAAAGAAAGAAAATACTATATTATACCGTAAACTTTTAGGTAGCTTGCTTTAAAAAATAAATAAATACTGCTTTTTAGCGTAAGATTTTACAGGAGCTTGCCGTTAATATTTTGTTCCTCAAAGATATCAGAATTTACAGTATTCAACTGTATTAATGGAAAACGGTACACTACTGTGCAAAATATCCAGTATTTTTACAGCAATTTGTTACAGTGTAGCTACTCGGATGTTGGAGCGGTTAGCTGTGGAGTTCCCCAGGGGAGTTGTCTTGGGCCATTGTTATA